>NC_083276.1:20117173-20432173 GCF_963506605.1 Zootoca vivipara
GATTTCAAGCCGTTCTAGCAGCTTCTTGATTCCATCCCCAGAGTTCTACCCCAGATAGCATCTGGGGGATCACTTTTCCAACAAAAGTGTTTAGTGCCAGGATCACCAGTTGCCCTCCCCTCGTATAAAAAAAGCTGAGCAGAGCACCGATTGCCCTAACGTGTTAGAAGGGTTACAGCCTTGAAGTGGGCAAGCCAGCTAGATGTAGCTTGGAAAGTGATACCAAGATATTTAAAGAAAGGACACTGTTCAATTATGTGTTCACCTAAAGACCATCTAAATGTGAGGCGAGCTCTAGTAAACACCACAATTTTGGTTTTGTCATAATTTATCTTTAGAGAGTTTTGGGATCAATAAGCTGCAAGCCTCTCCAGCATGCTGTGTAGACCCCTTCAAGTAAGTGCCATGACAGCCATGTCATCAGCATATAGTAATATATTCAGGTGTTTGCCTTCCAGGAGCTGATGACTTTTACTCAGCTCCTGTTCTCCAGGAATTTTCAAAGATTATTGCCAGTGGTTCTGAAAATCACCTCCGCCAGTTCTTTTAATACTCTTGGATGTAGTTCATCTGGCCCTGGAGACTTGAATACATCTAAACTAGCCAAGTATTCTTGTACTACCTCCTTACTTATTCTGGGCTGTGTTTCCCCTGCTGAATGATCGGCTCCATATTCTTCAGGTCGGGGATTGTTTTCTTTTTTGGAGAAGACTGAGGCAAAGAAGGCATTGAGGAGTTCTGCCCTTTCTCTGTCCCCTGTTTGCATTTCAACCATCTTCTCCCCTAAGTGACCCCCACTGTTTCCTTGTTCTTCCTTTTGCTACGGACATACCCATAAAAGCCCTTTTTGTTGCTTTTAACCTCTCTGGCGAGCCTGAGTTCATTCTGTGCTTTAGCTTTTCTGACTTTGTCTCTACATGTGCTGGCTATATGTTTGAATTCCTCTCTGGTGATTTCCCCCCTTTTTTCCATTTTTTGTACATATCCATTTTTAAATCTTAACTCGGTTTAAAGTTCTTTAGATAGCCACCTGGGCTTCTTTAGGCACCTTCCATGTTTCCGTCTCATTGGTATTGCCTGAAGTTGTGCTTTTAATATCTCCCTTTTAACAAACTCCCAACCATCATGAACTCCCTTCCCTTTTAGTATTTCTGTCCATGGAATTTCACCCAGCGTTTCCCCTAAGTTTTCTGAAGTCGGCTTTCTTAAAGTCTAGGATTTGAGTCTTAGTATTATTGGTTGCTCCTTCCCGCTGTATAATAAACTCCAGAAGAGCATGATCACTCCCACCTAATGATCCTGCCACTTCTACCTACCCCACTAACCAGGTCATCACTATTGGTTAGGGGCCAGATCTAAAATGGCTGATCCTCTTGTTGCTTCTCTCCCACTTTCTGGACAATGATATTGTCTGCAAGGCCAGTGAGGAATCTGTTCAACCTTATGCTCTTGGCTGAGTTTGACATCCAACAAATATCAGGATAGTTGGAATCCCCCATTACTACTATCTCAATTCCTTTTGAATGCTTGGTCATCTGTTCCAGGAAGGGCATCATCTGTGTCCTCAGTTTGGCTTGGGGATCTATTGTAAACTCCCACAATGAGATCATTGTTATTTTTCTCTCCCTTAATTTTGACCCAGATACTCTCTCAATTTGGCTTTGAAGTTTTAAATCCTGGATCTCTTCACAGGTGTACACATCCCTGACATATATCACTCCTCCTCCTCCTTTCCTGTTTGGTTCTATTTCTCTGAAATAGATTGTATCCCTCTATTTCTACATTCCAATCATGAGACTCATCCCACCAGGTTTCAGTGATGCCTATTATGTCGTATTTAGTTTGCTGTACCAAGAGCTCAAGTTCATCTTGTTTATTTCCCATGCTCTGTGCATTAGTATACAGACATTGAAGACCATTGATCATTCCCCCATGTCTCTTATTTAAGGATATTTTCCTCCCACCACTAGGTCTGCATGCTGTTTGCTTCATTTGGTCCTTGACATTTGGACCACTGTCTCCCTCCCCCACATAAGTCAGTTTAAAGCCCTCCTGATGAGGTTTTTGAGTTTCATGGCAAAAACATTCCTCCCAACTTTTGTGAGGTGCAGCCCATCACTTGCCAGAAGTCCATCTTCAAGAAACTGCAGACCGTGATCTAAGAATCCAAACCGTTCCTGTTTGCACCATTTGCGAAGCCAGTTGTTCACTTACCCTATTTTTCCCTCTCTCCCTGGGCCATGTCGTTCAACTGGGAGGACAGATGAGATGACAATTTGTGCATTTAATTCCTTCAACTTCCTGCCCAGAGCCTCATAATCACTTTTGATCTTCTGGAGGCTATGGCTTGCAGTGTCATTGGTTCCCACGTGGACCAAGAGGAAGGGGTATTTGTCAGTGGGTTTTATGATTCCTTGCAGCCGTTCTGTTACATCTTTGATCTTGGCCCCGACATCTTTGATCTTGGCCCACACATTTGAATGAAAATACCAACTTTATACAGAACCCTTTAGCAGATGAGTTTTTTCCTTAAGAGACTGATATCAGGAGCCTGACAATAACCCTTCTGTCCAACAGAATAGAAGTTAAAACTAGACTCAGATAGACATTTCCTGGCTATGGAAGCTCTACTTTTGACAAACAAATCACCTTTATTGGAATAGCTGTTCAATTTTCCTTTAGTCGATATTCCTCTAGTCACTTGGAGAAAGACTCCCCTTTGGAGCCTCTCTCAAATAACAAACATTTGCACACCTCATTCTCATATTTATCATGTTTAAGATTGATCGGTTCAACATGGTTTCTTTATACTAGAAATTTGAAACAGGTTGGCAGTTTTAACTATGCACACTTAAGAAGGCAGTCTATGGATGTTGTGGCCAATTTAAACACAAACCCCATAACATTTCTAAACCTTGAGTACATCTCTTATCCACTTATAGCTGGAGTTCATGAAGTGAACATTTTCAAGTTTCAAAATATTTTCAAAGCATTGAGCAAGCATTTTCAAAGTTACAACTCTTTATTTTCCTTCATCCTGCCCCCTTTACTGTTGAAAAATGGGTAGGTACACACACACACCTCTTTTTACTTTTGGAGAGAAAAAAATGGCCTTCTGCAGCCTTTACACACTACTTCCACTCCTTTTAATATTTGCCATGTTTTTGGGTTTGATCAAGCCCTTACATAAAAATTATTTAAGCAAGCTTGCATTTCTTAAATCCAATTGGAGGGGTTTATCAGAGTTCAGACGGGAAGTAAGCTCTCGTTGGGCTTCTTTCTCCCCTGATGCCTGCAGAGTTGCGGGTGCTCAGTCTCCGAAGGGGCACTTGCGCAAGTTCTAGCCCTGGACAGTCTCAGAATGGGCTGGGGGTGGGTCTCTCAGGGTTATGGGGAACCTGGGGGACGTTTAAGGAAAGTGGCCTGACTCCGATAGGAAAGTGGTCTGACTCCGATAGGCAAACGGGTTTGGGAAGTTACAGGTGGGTAGCCGTGTTGGTCTGAGTTGAAACAAAATAAAAAAAAAATCCTTCAGTAGCACCTGAAAGACCAACTAAGTTTTTATTTTGGTATGAGCTTTCGTGTGCATACACACTTCTTCAGGTACACTGAGACGGAAGTAACCAGACCCTTATGTATAGTCAGAGGGTGGGGGTGGGGGTGATGGGTTTGGGAAGGTTTCTATATGGGGCCTTCTAAAGGAAAATGGGGATTGAAAAGTCTCTTAGGAAAACGTTCTAGGAAAGTGGACACATTCCGATGAGGACTCCTATTCCCTCCCACTTCACAAGGATGTCACAGCAATCTCCCTGCCTCTTACACTCTAGACCCAGGTCTTACTGAACGCTTGCCCACGTAATGTCAGATCGGAACTGAGGAACACAAAGTAGGAAAGGAACGGGTGCACTTGCGTTCCCTGGTCATGGGTCATACCTAACAAAGGTCGCCATGGCAGGGGGGAGTCTTCACCCGGGATAGTTAGAAGGTGCCTTTAAAACTCTCTATCTGGGCAGAATCTGACGGATATTTGAGTTTTACAGGCAAAGAGGAAAAATGAGGTTCCTCAAGGTTCTCTATCTGGGCAGATTCCGGCGGACTTTGAACCTTGAGGACAAGAGCAGCACCTGCAGACCCTCAACCTGGGCAGACTCCGACGAACATTGAACCTTGGGGGAGAAGGCACCCACAACCCTCAATCTGGGCAGACTCTGATGGATTTTTGGGTTCGTGGGTTGAGAAAATAGGAAAGAGTTTGATTGCTGTGACAGTTACTGACCCCGAACAGCCAATTGTTCCCTATTTATACTCACTTCACAGCACGCTCTGTTTCTGGTGATCCCTTCTTAATTGGTTGTTTTAAGGCTGGCCTGATAAAACTTTGCTTCCTCTGGTTAGCCCCGCCAGAACTCCAGTTATTTCCAGACCCTGGGATTGCTGCAGGACTGCTGCTGCTCCTGGAAAATGCCTGGTGCGCGCTAGAGCATCATTCCCTCCTTGCCCCCGGAATCTGGGTAACTGAAAAGTCCCTTTGTGGTTGCCATCTGTAATAAGCAAAAATCTGCTCTTATTCCCATATGGGGTACACAAGAGCCTTATTGGGTTCTCCATCGGTCGGAGAATATAACAGAGGCCAACCAGAGAATTTTGAGAAGCAAAGCCTTTATTTTTGCTGTTGCAACAGGGTCCTTCCCCTCACGCAGGAGAACAAGGAAGGAACCCAGAACAAAAGAGAACCTCCACCTTTATCAGTTTTCCCATCACCAAGAAACACCCCAATACATCATTCCTACATCACAGCTATGCAGGGTCATCTCAGGCAGGTCGGGCGACCTGGCGCTGAGGTGCGGAGATCGCTCCCCCGCCCTCGCAGCGTGCAGGATGGCTTCCACGTGGCTTCGCCGCGCAGCACCCCCCTGCCACTACGGCGCCCTGGCGCCCTGCGCCACCAGGACTGCGCCCAGAGCCGGGCCTGCAGCTATAAAATCAATACCTCACAAAAAGGAGGGGTCAAGGTAGAAATCTGAGCACTTTTGACACCTCTCCTAGTCCTCCTATCACCCCTCCCAGGTGTGAATTCCTAAACACAAAGAGAAATTAACATTTTCGTAAGAGTTGATCACTGTCTTTTGTTCAGAGGAGACTTCCATTGTGAATGAGATGGCTAGCAGTCTGGCATCACTGATGGGGAATTATGGCTCCCAAGTTGCTAGTCATGTGGAAATGTGTGCATATGCTGATCCTTAAGCCTTCCATAAGGCAGGGTTGCGTCCAAGCAGGAGGGGTGAGGGTCTTTGAAGCGGAGCGGAGACAGGGAAGATGGTGTTGAACAGGATTCCGGGTAGTTGCAGCTGTCAAATTCGGTCCCCCATATAATTTTCTATAACATACTCAAACAGCTCCCCTTTCCATTCCTCAGGGACTATGTGTACTCTTGGTGCTACAGCTATGTGTTGCATTCAAACTTAAGTGTCATGTTCTACATAGTAAATTAAAACATATATTTCATATAAGAACTTCCATCATATACAGTATGTATGTAGATTGAGACCCTAGTATACATCAGTTTACATCTGTTTTCCTCTCGATGTAGCTCTTCATGTGACCCTCGGCTTCTGCACAATTCTAAATGTTACCAAGGAAAATGTCAGCTTGATGTTTAAAAACATTTGGCAGAATTCATGAATTTCTTAGAAGAGCTTGTTCATCTGTGAATAAGGCTCTCCTGGGTTTCAAGAGGAAATGATGGGAATCTTGATGTACTTCCTGCTTACTGATTTCAGTTTGGTTAAAGCCACGTCTTGAGAAATGCTGGCTCAGACTGGTGCTTTTATCCTCCAGTAAGCAGCACAGGAAAGATAAAAACAAAACATTATTGCTGCCAGTCACTGAGAGAACCTGAAAATAGAATGTTCTGCTCAAATCAATTCACTTTGTCTTATTTTCATGTAGGGTGGTGGTTGTCATCACTTGTAGACAGAGAGTGGCCATTGTTAATGGCAGGAGAGGTCTGTATTCCTCTTACTGAAATTTTCCCCTCTTCCATTCCTCAGGAGTCTCATATGAGAGAAAGAAAAGCTGTGGAACCCAGTAAATAAAAAGTTGAATATGGAGGCCAAGTGGTTGAAATACAAGGATATATTGATTGAAGAAAATGATCAGGTGAAGTTAAAAACATATGACCAGCTGAAAAGTCAATTGAGTGATTGGTTACAATATCTGTAGAAATGTGTTGTCCAATTGTCCAATTGGTAAACAACTATAAACACAGTGTTGTGAGACCGAAGGATAGCAGCGAATCGATCTGCCTACGACAACTTTGGCTGTGTTCTAGAAGCGTAGCAAAAACTCCTTGCCCAGTGCACTTCCGTCCAAAAGTCAAGCCTCATTTCTAAACGGTCCAGGAATTTTCCTTCTGAAGTTCAGATAACAGTCCAATTGCAGCGGAAACTTTATCTAGCTTTCAGCGCCTGTGAAAATAACTCACTTTCACTCCCTTGTTCATTAAAACAGAGAAGATTTATTGCTTAGGGCAACTCCAGCCAGGAGAAGTCAGGTCCATCTCGGCTGGAACTGCGACACGAACAAAAAGAATGCAAACAGACAGTGTCATATATTACAGATACAACAGCAATCACACAGATACTTCCTTTTTCCTGTTTACATGACACGTCACAAAGCCCCTCGTGATACAGGACGACTGCTGAGCTATTAACCCTCTCAGCTCACAATATCACCAAATGAATGAAATGTATCAATTGGATAAGAAAGTTGGTTTTCAAAGTGAAAAATCAAAATTGGAAACAGAATTGTTAGAGCCAAAAGTTAAAAATCTTTCAAGGATGTATAATTTATTGTTGGAGTGGCATACGAAAGATGAACAAACAAAATTGGTTATGATTGATTGGGCAAAAGATATAGGACACAATATTATGATGGAAGACTGGGAAAGGTTATGGAAAAGTAATATGAAGTTTGCTGCATGTAATGTGTAAAAGAGAATATGCTAAAGATGATGTATAGATGGTATCTTACGCCAGTGAAACTGGCTAAGATTTATCATAAAAAAGATAACAAATGTTGGAAATGCAAAGAAGCGGAAGGAACCTTTTACCATATGTGGTGGGCTTGTCCCCAAGTAAAGAGCTTCTGGGATGAGATCTATAATGAGTTGAATAAAGTGTTTAAAAACACATTCGTTAAGAATCCAGAGGCCTTTTTACTTGGGATTACAAGAAAAGAATTGCCCAAAAAATATGTTACTTTTTTTCTGTATGCCACAGCAGCAGCTAGAATTGTGTTAGCAAGGAATTGGAAAATCGAAGATATTTCCACAGTGGACAACTGGCAGATGAAGCTGATAGAATTTATGGAACTGTCTGAACTGACTGGGAGAATCCGAGATTGGGGAAAGGAATCGGTGGAAGAAGACTGTAAGAAATTTAAAATATATTTGGAGAAGAATTATAAGATTAAAAATATTTAATAAAGGAAGCAGAAGTATATGGAGGCGGTAGAAGCAAATTAGATTTGAGGAGGAGAAGTTAATATTAAATGGAAAATAGTTATTATGTTTTCTAAATCCAAAAGATGAGTTGAAACAATGGAATTTAGAGATGAAAATGAATCAAGAATAAGGTTTATAATGTGTAATTTAGAAAAGAATGGTAACGAATTAGAAGTGCTAAATTAATTATAATTAGAAACGTAGAAGGGGGGAAGGAGGAAGTCGATAAGAGTTAAGAATTGATAAGTGAGCAATACATTGTTATGTAAATTAAAGTTTGAGGTTATGTATGCTCAAATGAGTTAATGTATTTGTTTTATTTGTTTTTTGCTCTTTTTCTGTTCTTCTGTTTTTATTCTGTTTTTCTTATCTTGTAAAATCAATAAAAATATTTTTTAAAAGAAAAGAAAAGCTGTGGAACCCTCAAATATCACCATAGCACCTCCACACCATGTTTTTCCACTTGTGGCACCATGAGTTTCCCCATGGAAGCTTTAGAAATCAAGCTACTTTACAATTGGTTTTACACAATGGAGTAAAATCACACTTTAGTTCACAGTTTTTCCATTCTGCAAAGTGATGAAACGAAGCACATCCTCCCTTTAATCCCTACTCAATGACAATTCACTTTGAACTGCACCGGCAAAACTCCCCATACTCTGGGGGCTAACTTTTCCTAAATCCCACTGTTTAACTACAGCTCACTGGAAGTGGATGCAGTTGAGTTGCTGAATGACCACATATTCCTGTTTTTAAAACCATGAAGTCGTGATCTTATCAGCTGGTGCAGCATCGGATAGAAACCAGTTATGTGTCCTTACCCAGTTGGCTGCAGCAGCAGCAGGTAGAAGCAAGTGGGGGCCATAAATAGAATGTAACCTAGGGAGAAGAGAGCTTACTCTACAAGCAAGACGGAAGAGCAAACATCTCAGCCCAAAGGAACAAGTGTCAAAGTAAAAAGCAGGACGTTTTGGGGAAAACCCAGGTATGTATACAAACGATCTGAGAAATGTTGGTTGATAATTCACCATCCATAAGGGACAGTGAGTGTGAATGGGGAGACATACAGGTTAACATCAGGCCACCTGACCCCTTGCAGAAGTGGCTGACTCTAAAAGGCTGCTGTTCCAGGAGCACAAGGCCCTGGTGAGGCTGTATACCCTCTGCCTGAGTGGGTGAAGCAGCTCAGGACACTCTTTCAATAGTGCTGTGGAAGGGAGAATGCAAGGCAATCCTGCTGAGGATGTTGGGCAGCATCACTGGGAAGGATGATGAGCGAAAGGAAGCCCCAAACAGTCAAAGCAAGTTATGCAGATGTGTGAAGGGACAGTAAGTAATACCCATTTATTGAATCATTTGATCAAAGTAATTCTGACCAATAAGGGCACAGTAAGCTCCCCATGTCTGCTGGGATCCAAATCCTGGCAGAACGTACAACTCAGGAGATAAATTCCTAGAGTAGGAAGCCTATGGAAAAGAGCTAGTGTTGTGTAAAACTAGGACACAGTCAACAAATGAGAATGACACATTCCCAATAAATTTTACTCTAGAACAAAAATAATTCTTTTGAGTAGGTTTCCATAGAAGAGTGCTAATATATGCTGTTGTTTTGTTTGTGTGTGTGTGTTTAGGAAATCTCAAAGTGCAATGAAACCCGCCATCCAGTTCTCCTTGTTACTGATTGTCCTTCAAGTCCACAATGGCCATGGAGATAAAGATCCACTTCAAGAAAAGCTAGCTACCAGCATTGCTGACTTTGCATTTAAATTATCCAGACAAGTAGCTTCACTCCAGAGTGGCAAAAATATCTTCTTCTCTCCTCTGAGTATCTCCATGGCATTTTCAATGATTGGCATGGGTGCTAAATCCAACACCCAAAATCAAATTTACAAAGGACTTGGATTGACTTCAATTGACACAAGCAAGATCCATAAAGAATTTAAACAGCTCATTCAGATGCTGAAGAGTCCTGGAGCTCAGATAGACATAGGAAATGCCTTGTGGATAAAAAAGTCACACCAAATTATTCCTAAGTTTTCAGAGGGTGTCAAAAGTTTGTACAAAACAGAGAGCTTTAACTTTGAACAATCCTCTGTGGCTGAAAAGCAGATAAATGATTATGTGAACAAGAAAACCCATGGGAAAATTTCTAAAGCAGTTGCAGGCTTAGATCCTGCAGCCACCATGGTTCTTGTGAACTATATCTACTTCAAAGGTATGTTAAAGAAAGATAAGTTACAAATATTTAATGCTTTGTATTTTTCAATCAGCTAAAACTGGCAGGAATAACTTATACCTTCAAAACAAAAGTGTTTCTGCAGTGGAACCAACAATTTAGTTGAAAGTTCTAAAAGATGTAGCATTTAATGCAGAATTAGTGAAAGATAGGGGTTGAGGCTGAAGTAGCTAACCTGAAGGCTTCCAGATGTTCTTGGGCTGCACCTCCCACCATCCCTGACAATTGGCCATGCTGGCTGATACTGATGGTGGTGACGTCCAGCAACATCAAGATCCCTTCCCCTGGATGCTTATGAACCACACAGGAAGCAGTTCCACTTGACACAGTCCATGTTTTGGCCTGTGGGACCCCACTATCCCCATTTCTTCTCTCCCTTGCTATCTTCTGAAACATCAACAACATGTTGACTTACCCTTGGCAATCTTACTCCTTTTTCTGCACTCTCCTGATTCAACATACTCCTTTCATGCACATGGCTGAAGGTGAATTTTGCAGCAGGCAGTTGACACTCCTTTTTCTTCTTAGGTGACTGGGAATATCCCTTTGACCCTAAATTAACCCATAAAGAAGATTTTTTTATTGATGAAGGAAAAACTGTGAAGGTTGACATGATGAGAAATACTGAGCGTTACAGATATTTCCACGATAAAGCTTTGTCCTGCTGGGTAGTTGAACTTCCTCACAAAGGAGGTGCTGTTGCCTGGTTCATTCTGCCAGATGAAGGCAAACTGAAGAAAGTGGAGGATGCTATGGGGGAGGAAACGTTGTCCAAATGGAGAACATCTTTAATAGAGTGGTAAGGCTTTCCTCTGCTGTGTTTAAATGCCTCTGTAGTAGTTAGTATTTATTAGAGTATGGAATGATGGCATCTGTTTTAAAACGGTAAAATACCTCTCTTTAAGTGTATGAAGATCTGACCCTGCAAATGCAGTATATTGCTGAGTGTTATAAATCTCTTCATTGCTGATGATTTAATGTTCTTATTCTCTTTTAGGGATGAAATTCATCTGTCCCTTCCAAAATTCTCGATGTCTGCATCCTATAATCTCAACAATGTGCTTCCTGGGCTGGGCATTACTGATGTGTTTAGCAGCAATGCTGATCTATCTGGAATTACTAAAAGTAGACGCCTGATTATTGACAAAGTACGTGTGTAGATATCATGCCTTGGGTATTTTATGGTATGAGATCAGGCTTTTAAAAGTGTTAAGTTACTGACAAATTTACTTCTAAGCATTGAGAATCAGCCCCTGGACCTTTCCACATTCTCTTGCTGTCTCAGGGGACTCTCTGCCTCTTTGCCATAGTAGCCAATTGCATAGGGTTGTATGCAGTGTTAGTACCACTCAGAGCTGACACGTTGAAATTAATAAAATGCATTTGTTTATTTTTTATATATTCATTTATTTATTTTACCCACCCAGCACTGTAAGGTTCCAGGGTGTGCTACAGCACTGAAACACAACATTAAAAATAGTTTACATAAAAACTACATGCAATCATAAAAACTACATGCAATCATAAAAACAAGGAGGGTCATAGAATTGTAGAGCTGGAAGGGGGCCCGAGGGTCATCTAATCCAACCCCCTGCAATGCAGGAATCTCAGCTAAACCATCAATGACTGATGGCCATCCAATCTCTCTTTATAAGTCTCCATGGAAGGAGCGTCCACCACATCCCTTGATCTGGAAATGAATCATAATCATAATCATAATTTATTATTGGCACCCCGCTCTAGGTGGCTTCTCACAAAAGATTAAAAATACATAAAAATTATAATTAAAAATTATACTGGAATGGACTTCCTTGGGAGGTTGTGGACTAGCCTTTTACAGAACTTCATATGATTGGGAGTAATTGGTTGGACTGCAGTGGTTTTTTAATTCATTTAATTGTCTTAGTGTGGGCAGGAAAGACAACTCAAGAGACAGTGGGGTAGATAACCTAGGCAGTACTGGGTGAAGGGAACTCTTGGTCCACCTTATGCCGTCTTTCATTGAGTCATTGTATGTGCACTTGAGGATTGGCATGCATGTGAATATGCAGAGGAGAAAGGGACGCAGGTGGCACTGTGGGCTGCTCTGGTTCACCAGAAGGGGCTTAGTCATGCTGGCCACATGACCTGGAAGCTGTACGCCGGCTCCTTCGGCCAGTAAAGTGAGATGAATGCCGCATCCCCAGAGTCGTCCGCAACTGGACCTAATGGTCAGGGGTCTCTTTACCTTTATGCACAGGAGAATGGAGTGACTTGGTTCTGCCTGTCTTAAAGAACTTCCAGTCTGGACTATCTTTTGATTGGCTGCTTTGCTTTGCTCTTCTCCACAACACTGGGACATGAGTCGTCTTTCAGATGTGCTGGAACTTAGTGCTGCATTTCCCTAACCAAAGCAAAATTCTCAAAGGCAAAGCAATTGGGTTTGTGTGCATGCAGTTGCCCCACCAGTAAAACTCCCAGAATAATTCACAGACTCATAGAATGGTAGAGTTGGAAGGGACACAAAGAGTCCTCCAACCCAACCCCCTGTTGTGGTTTTTTCTTTGTGTGTGTTTGTGATGGTGGGGAAAGCACTGAAAAATGATTCTTGGAATGAGGATAGGAGGATTATAAATGTGTTTCCCTTTTCATCTGTGATATGTTGGAGGCTGTCATGGTTTCAAAAAATGAATATATCTTCCTTCCTCCCTGTGCAGGCTATCCATGAGGCTGTCCTGGATATACATGAAGAAGGTAGTGAGGCAGCTGCAGTGACCACTTTAAACGTGAAAACCGGATCTGCTAGTAGCTCTTTTCCTGTTGTACTCAAATTTAACAGGCCATTCTTTCTCACCATATTGGCACCAAATGATGGTCCCATGCTTTTCATGGGGAAAGTAATGAATCCTGTTCAAAAATGAACATCAGGGGGACCAGTCAGAAGTTTCCAATTTCTTCTGAATCTTAGTGATGAAAGAGGACGTCCCCCCTTTGTTCGACAGAAGAAAGCGCCATAACCAGTAGTAGTTTTTAAGGATGACTATGACACCAACAGCAAACTGCATGTACAATAAAGATAATTGTAAAATGTGTCTCTATTTCATTGTTTATGAAACTTTTATGAAATTTTCTGTTTTGCAATTTAGAATATTCATTTAAACAACCTTAAAATATCAATGTCTTCCCTTCTTCTCTTTCCATGGTTCATTTTGCATAACATAAATCCCTGCATATTTTACATCTTATCTTAATGCTGCCAATGTTTTCAGGTGTACACAATTGCCCCCATATATTCAAGAAACATTTCCCAATCTTCTTTAAATATATGTTCTTGTTCTCTTATCAAACATGTCTCTATTTCAAATCTGTACTTTCTTTTACCGAACACTGTGAATTACCGAACAATCACTTATTTAACTCTCCAGCTTAATCTCTTGACTGCAAAATAAATCTAATCAGATAGTAGATTGCTTTCGGTCCTGTATACCTGAAGGAGCGTCTCCACCCCCATCATTCTGCCCGGACAGTGAGATCCAGCGCCGAGGACCTTCTGGTGGTTCCCTCACTACGAGAAGCCAAGTTACAGGGAACCAGACAGAGGGCCTTCTTGGTAGTGGCACCCACCCTGTGAAATGCCCTCCCACCAGAGGTCAAAGAGAATAACAATTACCAGACCTTTAGAAGGCATCTTAAGGCAGCCCTGTTTAGGGAAGCTTTTAATGTTTGATGGATTTCTGAATTTTAATATTTTGTTGGAAGCCGCCCAGAGTGGCTGGGGGAACCCGGCCAGATGGGTGGGTTATAAATAATAAATTATTATTATTATTATTATTATTATTATTATTATTATTACTTTTAGTTTAACAGACGAAAGGGCATAAGAGCAGCATTACTCTGTCCATCTGCGATTCCCAGCCTCTGGTATTCATCCACCTTAGAGAAGGAGGTTTTACAGAACAACCAAAAGTGTCTCTCCAAAATGTAAAAGCTGTTACAGAATGCTTAAATAGAAAAAGAGGGAAAGGGAAAGACCATAAGAAGATAGGAGGAGGACTTAGGTTATGTTGTTGTTGTTTAGTCGTTTAGTCGTGTCCGACTCTTCGTGACCCCATGGACCATAGCACGCCAGGCATTCCTGTCTTGAACTGCCTCCCGCAGTTTGGTCAAACTCATGTTCCTAGCTTCGAGAACACTGTCCAACCATCTCGTCCTCTGTCGTCCCCTTCTCCTAGTGCCCTCAATCTTTCCCAACATCAGGGTCTTTTCCAAGGATTCTTCTCTTCTCATGAGGTGGCCAAAGTATTGGAGCCTCAACTTCACGATCTGTCCTTCTAGGGAGCACTCAGGGCTGATTTCCTTAAGAATGGATAGGTTTGATCTTCTTGCAGTCCATGGGACTCTCAAGAGTCTCCTCCAGCACCATAATTCAAAAGCATCAATTCTTTGGTGATCAGCCTTCTTTATGGTCCAGCTCTCACTTCCATACATCACTATTGGGAAAACCATTTCTTTAACTGTACGGACCTTTGTAGGCAAGGTGATGTCTCTGCTTTTTAAGATGCTGTCTAGGTTTGTCATTGCTTTTCTGCCAAGAAGCAGGCGTCTTTTAATTTCGTGACTGCTGTCACCATCTGCAGTGATCAAGGAGCCAAAGAAAATCTCTCACTGCCTCCATTTCTTCCCCTTCTATTTGCCAGGAGGTGATGGGACCAGTGGCCTTGATCTTGGTTTTTTTGATGTTGAGCTTCAGACCATATTTTGCGCTCTCCTCTTTCACCCTCATTAAAAGGTTCTTTAATTCCTCCTCACTTTCTGCCATCAAGGTTGTGTCATCTGCATATCTGAGGTTGTTGATATTTCTTCCGGCAATCTTAATTCCGTCTTGGGATTCATCTAGTCCAGCCTTTCGCATGATGAATTCTGCATATAAGTTAAATAAGCAGGGAGACAATATACAACCTTGTTGTACTCCTTTCCCAATTTTGAACCAATCAGTTTTTCCATATCCAGTTCTAACTGTAGCTTCTTGTCCCACATAGAGATTTCTCAGGAGACAGATGAGGTGATCAGGCACTCCCATTTCTTTAAGAACTTGCCATAGTTTGCTGTGGTCGACACAGTCAAAGGCTTTTGCATAGTCAATGAAGCAGAAGTAGACGTTTTTCTGGAACTCTCTAGCTTTCTCCATAATCCAGCGCATGTTTGCTATTTGGTCTCTGGTTCCTATGCCCTTTCGAAATCCAGCTTGCACTTCTGGGAGTTCTCGGTCCACATACTGCCTAAGCCTGCCTTGTAGAATTTTAAGCATAACCTTGCTAGCGTGTGAAATGAGAGCAATTGTGCGGTAGTTGGAGCATTCTTTGGCACTGCCCTTCTTTGGGATTGGGATGTAGACTGATCTTCTCCAATCCTCTGGCCATTGCTGAGTTTTCCAAACTTGCTGGCATATTGGGTGTTGCACCTTAACAGCATCATCTTTTAAAATTTTAAATAGTTCAGCTGGAATATCATCACTTCCACTGGCCTTGTTATTAGCAGTGCTTTCTAAGGCCCATTTGACTTCACTCTCCAAGATGTCTGGCTCAAGGTCAGCAACCACATTACCTGGGGTGTACGAGACCTCCATATCTTTCTGGTATAATTCCTCTGTGTATTCTTGCCACCTCTTCTTGATGTCTTCTGCTTCTGTTAGGTCCTTACCACTTTTGTGCTTTATTATGGTAATCTTTGTACGAAATGTTCCTTTCATATCTCCAATTTTCTTGAACAGATCTCTGGTTTTCCCCATTCTATTGTTTTCCTCTATTTCTTTGCATTGCTCATTTAAGAAGACCCTCTTGTCTCTCCTTGCTGTTTTTTGGAAATCTGTATTCAGTTTCCTGTATCTTTCCCTATCTCCCTTGCATTTTGCTTGCCTCCTCTCCTCCGCTATTTGTAAGGCCTCGTTGGACAGCCATTTTGCTTTCTTGCATTTCCTTTTCCTTGGGATGGTTTTCGTTGCTGCCTCCTGTATAATGTTACGAGCCTCCATCCATAGTTCTTCAGGCACTCTGTCCACCAAATCTAAATCCTTAAACCTGTTCCTCACTTCCACTGTGTATTCATAAGGGATTTGATTTAGATTGTATCTTACTGGCCCAGTGGTTTTTCCTACTTTCTTCAGTTTAAGCTGGAATTTTGCTATAAGAAGCTGATGATCTGAGTTACAGTCAGCTCCAGGTCTTGTTTTTGCTGACTGTATAGAGCTTCTCCATCTTTGGCTGCAGAGAATATAATCAATCTGATTTCGATGCTGCCCATTTGGTGATATCCATGTGTAGAGTCGTCTCTTGTGTTGTTGGAAGAGAGTGTTTGTGATGACCAGCTTGTTCTCTTGACAGAACTCTATTAGCCTTTGCCCTGCTTCATTTTGAACTCCAAGGCCAAACTTGCCAGTTGTTCCTTTTATCTCTTGATTCCCTACTTTAGCATTCCAATCCCCTGTAATGAGAAGAACATCCTTCTTTGGTGTCATTTCTAGAAGGTGTTGTAGGTCTTCATTGAATTGGTCAATTTCACTTTCTTCAGCACCGGTAGTTGGTGCATAAACTTGGATTACTGTGATGTTAAAAGGTCTGCCTTGGACTCGTATCGAGATCATTCTGTCATATTTGAGATTGCATCCCATTACAGCTTTTGCCACTCTTTTGTTGACTATGAGGACCACTCCATTTCTTCTACGGGATTCTTGCCCACAGTAGTAGATATGATAGTCATCCGAACTGAATTCGCCCATTCCCTTCCATTTTAGTTCACTGATGCCCAGGATGTCAATATTTATTCTTGTCATCTCATTTTTTTACCACATCCAGCTTACCTCCATCCATGGTTCTTACATTCCAGGTTCCTATGCAATATTTTTCTTTACAGCATCAGACTTTCCTTTCGCTTCCAGGCATATCCGCAACTGAGCGACCTTTCGGCTTTGGCCCAGCCACTTCATCAGCTCTGAATCTACTTGTACTTGTCCTCCGCTCTTCCTCAATAGCATGTTGGACACCTTCCGACCTGAGAGGCTCATCTTCCAGCGTCATAACTTTTATATACCTGTTGTCTTCGTCCATGGAGTTTTCTTGGCAGGGATACTGGAGTGGCTTGCCAGTTCCTTCTCCAGGTGGATCACGTTTAGTCAAAACTCTCAACTATGACCTGTCCATCTTGGGTGGCCCTGCATGGCATAGCTCATAGCTTCTCTGAGTTATTCAAGCCCCTTCGCCACGACAAGGCATTGATCCATGAAGGGGTTAGGTTATGTAATTGAATATAAAGAGTGGGGGGGAAAGGACAAAAATATAAATTTTACAGCATGTTATTTAATAAGAGAAAACTCCCTGAAAATGCACCATAGGTGGTATTTAACACCGCAGAGATTGGCTAAAATGAACAAATCGCTTAGTAATAAGTGTTGGAAATGCACAAAGCAGATTGGAACCTTCTACCATATGTGGTGGGCATGTCCAGAGATCAGAATATTCTGGGACATGATCCATGAAGAAATAAAAAAGTTACTAAGAACTTCACATAGCAAAAGACCAGAAACATATGTTTTGGGAATATTGAATAGTGATATTCCTAGAGAAAACACTAAATTCTTTCTGTACGTGACATCAGTGGCGAGAATCCTGGTGGCTAAGTACTGGAAGGGTAACCAGGTACCGACTAAAGAAGAATGGTTATGTAGATTATGTAAATATTTGGAACTAAAGCCAATGAATACAGTCAAGATGGAATGGAAGTGCTTGAATGATTATTTAGAAAGACAAGGTTCTAATGTAAACATTTGGCTGTGTCTAGAATGACCTTGCGAATGGAAAAGGGGAAACATTATATATATATACATATATGCATATACAGTCTCAAATCTACCATTCATGGGCAAGGTGATATATATATAGATCATAGAATCATAGAGTTGGAAGAGACCACAAGGGCCATCCAGTCCAACCCCCTGCCAAGCAGGAAACACCATCAAAGCATTCTTGACATATGCCTCTGCTTAAAGACGTCCAAAGAAGAAGACTCCACCACACTCCTTGGTAGCAAATTCCACTGTCGAACAGCTCTTACTGTCGGGAAGTTCTTCCTAATGTTTAGGTGGAATCTTCTTTCTTGTAGTTTGAATCCATTGCTCCGTGTCCGCTTCTCTGGAGCAGCAGAAAACAATCTTTCTCCCTCCTCTATATGACATCCTTTTATATATTTGAACATGGCTATCATATCACCCCTTAACCTTCTCTTCTCCAGACTAAACATACCCAGCTCCCTAAGCCGTTCCTCATAAGGCATTGTTTCCAGGCCTTTGACCATTTTGGTTGCCATCGTCTGGACATGTTCCAGCTTGTCAGTATCCTTCTTGAACTGTGGTGCCCAGAACTGGACACAGTACTCCAGATAATGTCTACATCCTATTATCTCAAAGATAAAATATGAAATGTGAAAGGAAGTGTTGTGAGAGTGATGGAAGTCTATTATTACTATTATTTTGTAAAATAGTGTTTATTATATTGAAATATTATACTTTTCTTTATTCTTTTACTGTCTACTTTTCTTTGCATTTCCCCCCTTTTTCTTCTCCCCCCCTTATATTATTCTTTGTTATTGATGTATTTTCTTTCCATTATTATTATTTTGAAAAAAGAAGAAGTAGATTCTTCATAATCACAGATATTTTATCTAGCCACGTCAACTGGTAGCAATGCTCAGCACTCTAAAGATGTTGATGTCTCATTTAATAAACTTTTATGACAACAAAAAAGACAGCAATAATAACAAGCTAATCCCTCCATATGATTTAGCATATATTCTTTTATTGTATTGTCTCAAGTCAATGTACATGAAATCAAATCAAATCTGGCATTATTTGGTTATATTTATTTTGCAGCCAGGAATTAAGTGGAGCAGTTGCCTAAACAGTTGAAATAGTGCCAGAATGTAATTCACAAGTTTCAACAACATGACAGCTACATCATCAGCAGGAAGGGAGAACATTTTGTATAGGTGCCTTGTTTAATGGATTGAAATGCATCACACATATGCTATAGCAGCTGACAGTCCCCATCTTATCTACAAAGCCTTAGGGAGTCTTCATTTTTAACATGCTGGTATTTCTGTAAGATTCAGCAATTGACTTTCTATGTTCCTTTTGAAGGCATAAATCACGTTACAGATCTGAAATAGCAAATGGATGTTCCCTTGGTGTTCATGCTTGAAGTGGGTTCACTATTTTCCCCATGAAAAGCATTACCCCGTCCTCTGGTGCCCATATGAAGAGAAAGAACGGCCTGTCAAATTTGAGTAGAACAGGAGCTTTGGGATAAGCTCCAGTCGTCTGACTTCCAAAGCTGACTGCAGCTGCCTCCGTCCCTCTTTCATTAACATCCAAGACAGCCTTGTGAGAAGCCTGCAGAGGAGGGAAAATATATATTGTTGGAAACCATCACATCCTCCCACAGAACCACAGATGAAGAGAGAGACACAGATTTTTAAAAGGGCACAGTTGTTTCTGCTCTCACACTAGTGCATGAATTTGCATATTGGCAAAAAGGCTCATGGGGGTGTGTGTGTTAGGAATTGGCTATGATTCCTGCACCAGATGACCCTTAGGTTCCCTTCCAGCTCTACAATTATGCTATTAATTAGTCTGGGGACTCAGCAAGTGATTTATATGTGTTGTATGTGCAATATAACATTGTGCCACCAGTTGGCGATGTGGAGTCCTGTCTTTCTCTACCTGTTTTCCCTGCTTAAATTTACAACGCTTTAAACTGAAACAGTTTTCCAGACTAGGAGTTTTACTGATGGAAACTGCATGCACACAGACAAAACTGTGTTGCATTAGAGAACCTTGTCTTAGCTACAGAAATTCAGCACGAAACTACTGTGGCTGGGGATGCGGGTGGCACTGTGGTCTTAACTACAGAGTCTAGGGCTTGCCGATCAGAAGGTCGGCGGTTCAAATCCTCGCAACGGGGTGAGCTCCCATTGCTTGGTTCCAGCTCCTGCCCGCCTAGCAGTTCAAAAGCACATCAAAGTGCAAGTAGATAAATAGGTACCGCTCTGGCAGGAAGGTAAACGGCATTTCCGTGCGCTGCTCTGGTTCGCCGGAAGCAGCTTAGTCATGCTGGCCACATGACCTAGAAGCAGTCTGCGGACAAAGCCCATTACACTCCATAGAGTGTAATGGGGATTGCGGAAGAGCTCAAAAGAAATCTGGGAGGGGGTGGGCTGTAGTTAGGCTGAGTCATGGGGGCGTGTACAGGTGGTGGTTGACAGGTGACTCCTACTTAAGCCCAGCTACTTTCGTTTCCAGCTCACTCTCAGCAAGCCTTCGAATCTCCCACCCACCCGCCGCTGTTTCTATAGGTTTTAGCCTGACACTGCTTTGCCTTTCAAGGGGTCGCCTGTATTCAGGGGCCCAGTAGGAATTTTGCCACTTGGCTGATTGGCTGTTGCCATTTGGTTTTTGCCTACTGCTTAGCAAATTGTCACAACTTGTTAGGTTGGCTGTTAGGCTTTGGTTAATAAATTGGTTATAGGAGGGGCATGGCATTAAATTGCCTACCCCCCTATTTTGCTCTTCATAGAAGTATTCCGTTAAAGGAATCCTGGGGCTCAGGGACTCTATTCCATTCATCCTGCCATAGGCAAGGATGATGCGGCCATTACAGAGCCGAGCCTTGGGGAACATTCCTGGGTCGAGGGGAGAATGTCTGTGAACAGTACCTCCACTCCCTTGGGGTGTTTACTTGACTTACCTACACATAGGTAAGTCAGAGCTGGCCCTGACCCAAAGAGGGTCAGATGGAAATGGTCCTGTCCCAAATTGGGTCAGATGGAATTGGTCCTGCCCCAAGCCGGGCAGATGGAATGATCCTGACCCAACATGGGTCAGATGGAAATGGTCCTGTCCCTTAGAGTGGACAGATGGATTAACAAAAGCCTAAGCCAACACTCAGAATTAAAATTGTATTTTAAATAAAGTTGTGGCCAAAACAATGCCAAAAAACCCAAACCTAAAATATTGTGTGAGTTGTGAGTTATTTAGGGGGATTTCTGGGAGCTTCGTCATGCAATCGCAGGCTCCCTCGGCCTATAGAGCGAGTTCGTGACTGGCCCTAACGGTCAGCGGTACCTTTACTTTTATTGTGGCTGCACTGTGGCGTGAGTAACAAATAGGGCCGGCTCTAGGTAGACCCCCGGTGGCGCGGTGCGCCAGGGCGCCACGCAGCAAAGCTGCGTGGAAACCATGCTGTGCCCTGCGAGGGCGGGGGCGCCAGAGCGATCTCTGCCCCTCAGCGCCAGGGCGCCCGACCTGCTCAAGACTGCCCTGGTAACAAATATACTGCAGCTGCTAATGTCATAAATGAATTAAAGCATACACAACATGCCAATGTAAAATGAATTTAGAAGCAATGAAAACAGCTTTGTAGCTAGAAACAACACCTTAAAACAATATAAAACAATAATGATGAAATAAAGGAACAGTCCACAATGCTTGGCACCCATGTATCCACCTCTGCTAATCTCCAGATTGGGACTGCCCTAGAAGATGACTGAGCAACTGCAGTTGGTCCAAAATGCAGCAGCAGAGGACTGGCTGGATTTCCATTTAGATCTTCTAAAACCCCTGTTTTAAAACAGCTGTGGTGGCTGCCATTTCTGGGCCTAATCCAAGGTGCTCTTGTTAGTGTTTAAAGCCCTAAATGACTCGGGCCCCAATTGAAAGACTGCCTCCTTCCCTATAGATGGTCTTATGTGCTGTGACCAGCAGAAGAGGGCCTTCTTGGTCATTCTTCCACCTGAGCAGTTTGTGCATGCATGTTTGTGTGGCCTGAGAGAGGGCATTCTCTGTGGCAGCCCCTAAGATGTGGGACTCCCTCCGCACAGAGGTGTGTCTGGCACCTTCATTATACAGTACATCGCCCAGTGGATGCTGAAGATGCACCTCTTTACCTTAGCTTGATGTTGCAAAAGCCTCATGCCCACAAGCTACTCAAAATACATGAGTCTATTTTGACCACATTTATGTACGTACTGCGGAAACCACCAGGTTGCGATTTCCAGTACCGGTAATTCCCGATAGGTCAGCCTTGTTGGTAAAGACTCTTTCAATACCCATTCTGGACAGCAAATCTTTGAGATCATAGGATGTAGACATTAAAAATTTTGGAAGGTGCAGGCTAACTTCTCTAGGAAACAAGAGAACAAAAACATTAAAACAATAGGCAATAAGGAGTTTTATTTTGCGAACATGTGTCCATATTTTCCAGATTTACAGAAGCTGGCCAGGTTTCTGATTTGATCCCGGGATGTCCCACTTTTCCTTAGGATGTCCCTATTTTCACTGGAGAGATGTTGGAGGGTATGGAGTTATGCAACCCCTGAGCCGAGGAGATACAACCTTTAGAAGATATCTGAAGGCAGCCCTGTATAGGGAAGTTTTTTAAATGTTTAATGGGCAGTGTAGAAACAGCAGCAGCAGCAGCAGCAGCAACAACAACAACAACAACAGAATAGGACATCCTTATTTTCATCAGAGAAATGTTGGAGAGTATGCATGTGGCATTTGGCGTTTCAGATTTGCATACATTTAAAGGCGGGCATTTCAGGTTTTTTCCTGCTACAATAGTTTTGATTGTGGTCTGCATTTATTTGCTGATATCAAGAGTGGAAGCAGAATGACTTCTTAAAGGATCATTGTGAGCTTATGAATCATATGAATCATACTATGTCCCTCCCAAAATCAAGCAGGGGTAAATCTGCCAAGCCCATGTTTCTCTGGAAAGGAACCTCAGTTTCTTTCTCCTTGGGAAGGACCTCCCTCCCTATGCACTGTGGATTTTCTACCTGCAAGTTTAGGAGCTGAGGAGGAATCTTGGGGTGGGGGGGCACCAGACTCCTCATTTTTTGCTACTTCATACTACTGAGACACATGTGCTTGGCAATGCCTCTGATTGCTTTAATTGACTTTTAGTCTGGGCAGGAAAGACGAATCAGGAGATGAGGGGTAAATAGCTGAGGCAGTACAGTGGTACCTCAGAAGTCGATCGGATTTCGTTCCAGAAGTCCGTTCGACTTCCAAAATGTTCAGAAACCAAGGCACAGCTTCTGATTGGCTGCAGGAAGCTCCTGCAGCCAATCGGAAGCTGGAGAAGTCATGTCAGATGTATGGGTTCCAAAGAAGGTTTGCAACATTCGGGAGCCAAAACGTTCAATTCACAAGGCGTTTGGGATCCAAGGTATGACAGTATTGGGTTAAGAGGACTCTTTGGTCATCTGATGCTGCCTTGAATATGGCCATTGGGGCATCCTTTAGGTTTGGCATGCACATTGGTGGGGAGATGCTGAGATAGCAGGGCCACTCTTCACTTGTCTAGTTCACAAGGGTCTTGGAGAAAGGAGGAAATATTACTTCCAATACTTTTCTCCATGCCCTCAAACATGCACAGGAGTGGGGAGTGACCTGGTTCCTCCCAGCTAGGGAAACTTTTCTGCACAGATTACCGTATTTTTCGCTCCATAGGACACACTTTTTTCCTCCTCAGGAGTAAAGGGAAACCTCGTGCGTCCTATGGAGTGAATGCCATGGCTCCGGCAGTGGGATCCCTTGGATGCCGCTGCGGTCCAAGCGGAGGGATGCCTCTGCCGCCGAGCCAGTGCCTCTCCAAACCACAGGCTGCGGGCAGCTGCAGAGGCGGGGGGCAGCCTAGAGGCCAAAAGGAGCACCCCGCCTCTGCAGCTGCCCGCATTTGCCACTCGCAAGAGCAGGGATCGGAGCCTGAGGTCGGGAGAGACACAGCTCGATGCTGTGTCTCTCCCGAATGCAGGCTCTGATCTCTTGAGAGCATCAGAGGCAGGCAGCGTCAGAGGCGGTGGGCAGCGGAGAAAGAGCGCCCGAAAGGACTCCTTTTGGCTGCGTCTCCACCCCCCTGTCCAGCTCTGCAGCTGCCCGCCTCTTCCCCTCACAAGAGCAGGGATCAGAGCCTGCAGTCGGGAGAGACACAGCACTTCACTGTGTCTCTCCCAAATGCAGGCTCCGATCTCTTGCGAGCTGCAGAGGCGGGCAGCAGCAAAGGTGGAGGGACAGACGGAGAAGCGGCCAAAAGGAGCCCTTTCTGTTGTGCCGGGGGGGGGGGGGGGAGAGGAAGAGCAGCCAGCGGGGAGGAGATGTTTGACAGGGAGCAGGGAAGGAGTGGGAGCCGCCCGCCGCCCGCCCGCCTCTCCATCCCTGCTCCATGAAGCATCTCCTCCACTACCCCGCACCTCAGCCGCATTCAGTGAGAAGTGGGGGGCAGCGAAGGGATGCTGCTAGTTGCTCCCCAACTCTGTTTGCAAAAACAAGCCAGCTTTCGCGAACGGGGTTGGCGGGGAGCAACCAGCAGCATCTCCTCCCCCTCCCCCCGCGTTCAGAGAGAAAGCTGGTGTCTGAAGGGGGCGGGGAAGGCAGGGGGAGCTGCCCCCTCCAGCACCCCCTCCCAGCCTTTTAGAGGAGGGAAACCAGGAAAATTTTTTTCCTGGTTTTCCTCCACTAAGAACGAGGTGCGTCTTATGGTCCAGTGTGTCCTATGGAGTGAAAAATACGTTATATTTTGATTAAGCCAAGTATAATTTGGTCTGCAGATCCTGCAAGGAGCCATATTCAATAAAACTTTATCATTTTCACCCCGAGTTGTCTTCTGGTGTATCGGTAAAAATCCTTTGCACATATGTTCTCCTTTGTTTTAAAAGAATGCCTTCATTCCATACTCTTGTGCACAATAAATACTACAGAGGTACTTAGAAACGGCAGAGAGAGAAAGATTACCCTCGTAGTAAAGTTGTTTTCCACCTGGCCAGAGTATTTTGCCCCAATGAATCCTCCACTGTCTTCCGTTTCCCTTTGTCTGGCAGAACAAACCAGGCGACGGCACCTCCTCTGTACGGAAGTTCCACTAACCAGCAAGACAGACGTTCATCGTGGAGATAATTGAGAGTCTCAGTTTTGCGCATCATATTGACTTTCAAAGTTGTCTTTTCATCGACAAAAAAGGGTTGTTCCCAGGTAAAACGAGCTTCAAAAGGGTTCTCCCAGTTGTCTTGGAAGAAAAAGAATAGGTAACTGCCTATTTGAGGATTAACCTTCAAGCATGAAAGCAGCGCATCACATCAGGCAAGTGCAGTCAAAGGAGAAAAACTACCAAGTGCAATTCTGCAGACCCTTGAAGTTTTAGAAGAGAGAAAGGAAAAGACAAAAAGGGGAAAGCAAGGTCCCACAGCCCAAAATGTAGAGGGGCACTGTTTCCTGTCTGGTAGAAGCATCCAGGGACAGGAAATTTGGTGCCCTACAGATGTTATACCCCAACTGGCATGGCATTGGTTAGGGATGGTGGAAGATGTAGTCCCAGAACATCTATAGGGACATAGCTTTGTCACCCCTCCCCTCAACCCTTGCCCTTCTCTAATATTGCATTGAACTTATGTATTTTGGAACTTTCAACTCTTTTATACTTTACAAACTTTCAAAAATTGATCTGCAATATACTATTACAAAATCAATTCAAGACATGCAACTTTAAAGTCACCCATTTGAAAGTGATAACTTTTCCACCATTGCCTGCCAAATTATGTACTTTAGAGAGTAAATGTTCCTTTGTTTGTCATTCCTGCTATCTTCAGGTGATTAAGCAATTCAAAACATTGAATATTTGTTACTTATATGTCTTCAACATACCTTTGAAGTAGACATAGTTCCCAAGAAACATGCTAGTGTCTTGAGCTAAGTTTCTAACCATTTTGGTTATTTTCCCACGAGTTTTCTCTTTCACATAATCATTTATCTGCTTTTCAGCCACTGCATTGTCTTTGAAGTCAACAGCAAATATCTCAGATTTGTAGAAACTTTGGAGATCCTTATTGTACTTAGTGGCTATTTTGATGCCCTTAGTTAGGTACTGGACATTCCCTATGTTCACCTTGCCTGCTTTTTTTGAACTGGTCAGCACCTTGAGGAGCTTTTGAAATCCTGCATGTATATCGCTTGTGTCAATTGTCCTCAATCCAAGTCCGCTGTAGATCTGATTTTGGGTTTTAGACTTAGCACCCAGGCCAAGTGCTGAAAAAGCCATGGAGATACTCACAGGAGAGAACAAAATATTTTTGCCACTCTGGAGTGAAGCTACTTGTCTGGAGAATTTAAATGCAAAGTCAGCAATGCTGGAAGCTAGCTTTTCTTGAAGCGGATCTTTACCTCCATGACCACTGTGGACTTGAAGGCCAATCAGTAACAAGGAGAACTGGATGGCGGGTTTCATTGTGATTTGAGATTTGCTTAAAACAAACAAACCAAATGCAACACAACACAGAATATGTTAGCACTCTCCTTTATAAACCTACTGAAAGGAATTCATTTTGATCAAAAGCAAAATTCATTGGGAATTAGACACCCTTATTTGTGAGTGTGGCCCATGTAACAGAAATAAATCACTCTGCATACAGTGATTCAACCCACCATCCCCAGCAGGTTTGTGTGATCTCCTCCCTTCCCCAGCACCAGTGCAAGGTGTGCTAGTTTGGGGAGTGTCCTGTGGAGATAGTATACAACCTCAATAGAGCCTATTCCCAATGTTACTTGCATTTAAGAATGGCAGACAGCCTCTTAAAAACAGCCACTTCAGCAAGGGAGCACAGGGCTTGAGATTAACTCCACACACCTTCATGAGCTATCTAGCTTACCTCCTACTGCTTTTGCCTGCATTTTCATTCTATAGTTCTACTCCCCCACCCACCCACCTTGTGGATCATGCACAAACAATTATGAACAAACATTCCACGGATCCTTTTTTATACCTAACCTGGGTTTATTGTAAAATGTTCCCTGGTACCTAGGCACTTGGTCTGTCAGGCTTGAGATGTGTGGTCTTCACTCTTACACACAGAGTAAGCTCTCTTACTGGGTTGCTTTCAGTTTATAGCCCTGGCTAACTTCTACTTCCTGCTGCAGCAGGAAGGTTAAGGGCAATTAGGTAAGGACACGTAGCTGCTTTGAAAAATACAAAAAAATGGGGCCTCCCAAATTCAAGTCCAGTGGGTTGTAGTTTACTAGTGGGATTTAGGATAGTTCAGCCCCCTGAGTATGAGTAGTTTTGTCCGTTGAGTGGGTAATGTTTGATATTTTACTATGTTTTACATATGCTGTAAGCTGCCCAGAGTGGCTGGGGAAACCCAGGCAAATTATCATTCTGTTTGGAAGCTTCAGAACTGAAATACTTTACAACTGGTTTTAAAGAGAATTAATTGCTGAAATCTTTAACATGGACCAAGGCTTACTCTTACACTATAGTTTATATTCAGAAAACAATGAACCTCTTACCTTCAGAACAGAGTATGTATTATATCTCATACTGCCTGATCAACCTGGGCTATTGATAACCTTCATCTTGACTATACTTGTTACACAGAGGGTTCAAAGGAACTTAATGGCAGAATTAAAAACATAAGCATAAATAAAAATAAGCAGGTTTTGACATCCTAAAAACGCTATAGATGCAGGAGACAGCCTTCTTCAACCAACTGGGAATCCCACAGAATTGCAAATATTGAATTAGCTGGGGAAGTGGCTCTTTGAGGCTGGGTTAGACAACATTGTGTCTGTAGTCATCATGGGCGTAGGCAGGGGGGGCAGGAGGGGGCAGCTGCCCCCTCTAGAAGCAAAAAATTATTGTATTTTACAGACCATAACCAGCACTTTTCCCCTCCAAAAACTGAAGTGGAAAGGGCTTTGCTTTAGCGAGAGCAGCTCTCCACTTGCTGGGGGGCGGGGCAGGAACACAGCTGTAACAAAAACACATCAAATAAATAAAGCAAAGTGGCTACCGGTACTTAAGCAGTTAAGACAATGGAGCAGAAAATCCCTTCAGGCAAGGTTTGATAGCTGACCAATTCACCCTATTGTTCTTCAGTGGTAGTTGTTAATGAGCATTCAGGGATCGCATTAAGAGTTCTATTGGCGATTTAATGAGGGTGCATTGACTAAGGTGGCTCTGCAAGGCTAAAAGGAAATGAATAAGAAAGGGGGGGGGCTGTAGCTTTTGATAGACAAAGTGATGTTTATAAAAAGCAGAGGTGTTCCAGTCTGCCTCTCCTCCTGCATCTGTATACTGCAAATCAGGGGTGGCCACCTCCCAAGAGACTCTGATCTACTCACAGTTAAAAACTGGGAGTGATCTACCCCCTTTTGGGGGGTTCAGGTCAAAGCTGTTGAGTTTTTTTAAGGAAGGGAAGCCCTGTTTTTTTGAGTTTAGGTCAAACTTGTTGAGCTTCTTTTAGGAGGAAGGGAGGCCCATTTTTGTTTAGGGCTTCAGGTCATAGTTCAGCTTTTTTTAGGGAGGAGGAAAATTTTGGGTGAGCTTTTTTTAGGGGTGCCAGTGAACTAGCGGTGATCTACCACAGACATCCAGTGATCTACTGGTAGATCACAATCTACCTGTTGGACGTGCCTGCTGTAAATCAAGCAGAGAGAAAGCTGCTTGCAAGGCTCCTGTACAGGCGTACCAGTATCTTCCTCTTGCTGCATCACAGCGTCACCCAGCATCACAGCGTCACCCAGAGGCACCCACAAATGTGAGTTATCCCTCTCTCTATTTCTTCCTTCCTTCCCTCCCTCTTCCGTCCTTAATAAAATACGGGGGGGGCAGATAAGCCCCACATAGAAAGCCCATCAACATGGGGGGGGGGGTGACTCTTTAAAATACAGTATTTACCAGTAATTGGGGGGGGCACCTAGGCCTCTAGGAGTTGGCTGCTATGCTTAGGACAATTCAAGAAAGCAGATTGATGCATATGCTATGGTAATATATCAATAGAATCATGGAATTGTAGTCGGAAGGGACCACAAGGGTCATCTAGTCCAACCCCCTGCAATGCAGGATCTTTTTCCCAAGGTGGGGCTTGAACCCACGACATGGTTGAAATATTATGCTGATATGCAGCAACACCTCGGAGCTGTCGTGACTGCGGCCGTGCCTTCCCTCGCCCTCGTCTGCCCTGCCACCCCCTCTCGCCTGCCTGACCCTCCCGTCCTCTTACTGCAGAGTTCCAGCATCACAGCATCACCCAGAGGCACCCACAAATATGAGTTATCCCTCTCTCTATTTCTTCCTTCCTTCCCTCTTCCATCCTTAATAAAATACGGGGGGGGGGCAGAAAAGCCCCACATAGAAAGCCCATCAACATGGGGGGGGGTTGACTCTTTAAAATACAGTACAGTCGTACCTCGGGTTGCGAACACCTCGGGTTACGAACAACCCGGGTTACGAACTTCGCAAACCCGGAAGTATTTTCACCGTGCGCGCGTGCGCAGAAGCGCCACACGCCTTTGCGCATGCGCAAAGCGCAAAAATAGCGGAAATAGCAGTTCGGGCCCTTTTCGGGTTACGAACTGCGACCCGGAACGGATCGCGTTCGTAACCCGAGGTACCACTGTATTTACCAGTAATTGGGGGGGGGGGGAGATGCACCTAGGCCTTTAGGAGTTGGCTGCTATGCCTAGGAGTAGGACAATTCAAGAAAGCAGAATGATGCATATGCTATGGCTATATATCAATAGAATCATAGAATTG
Organism: Zootoca vivipara; assembly: GCF_963506605.1. Taxonomy (NCBI): domain Eukaryota; kingdom Metazoa; phylum Chordata; class Lepidosauria; order Squamata; family Lacertidae; genus Zootoca; species Zootoca vivipara. Next base: position 20,146,527 of record NC_083276.1, read on the forward strand.
TAGTCGGAAGGGACCACAAGGGTCATCTAGTCCAACCCCCTGCAATGCAGGATCTTTTTCCCAAGGTGGGGCTTGAACCCACGACATGGTTGAAATATTATGCTGATATGCAGCAACACCTCGGAGCTGTCGTGACTGCGGCCGTGCCTTCCCTCGCCCTCGTCCGCCCTGCCACCCCCTCTCGCCTGCCTGACCCTCCCGTCCTCTTACTGCAGAGTTCCAGCATCACAGCATCACCCAGAGGCACCCACAAATATGAGTTATCCCTCTCTCTATTTCTTCCTTCCTTCCCTCTTCCATCCTTAATAAAATACGGGGGGGGCAGAAAAGCCCCACATAGAAAGCCCATCAACATGGGGGGGGGGTTTGACTCTTTAAAATACAGTACAGTCGTACCTCGGGTTGCGAACACCTCGGGTTACGAACAACCCGGGTTACAAACTTCGCAAACCCAGAAGTATTTTCACCGTGCGCGCGTGCGCAGAAGCGCCGCACACCTTTGCGCATGCGCAAAGCGCAAAAATAGCGGAAATAGCAGTTCGGGCCCTTTTCGGGTTACGAACTGCGACCCGGAACGGATCGCGTTCGTAACCCGAGGTACCACTGTATTTACCAGTAATTGGGGGGGGGGGGAGAGATGCACCTAGGCCTTTAGGAGTTGGCTGCTATGCCTAGGAGTAGGACAATTCAAGAAAGCAGAATGATGCATATGCTATGGCTATATATCAATAGAATCATAGAATTGTAGTCGGAAGGGACCACAAGGGTCATCTAGTCCAACCCCCTGCAATGCAGGAATTTTTTCCTAAGGTGGGGCTTGAACCCACAACATGGTTGAAATATTATGCTGATATGCAGCAACGCCTTGGAGCCGTCGTGTCTGTGGCCGTGCCTTGCCTCACCTTCGCCCGCCCTGTCACCCCTCTCGCCTGCCCATCCTCTCCAGCCAAGCAGGGTAGCCATCGATGCTGCCAGCCCCAGAAGCACAGCCCCAGAAGCTGCCGCCGCCACAATATCATCAGGCCAGCTGGCCCTGTAGCCCTGCCCACGTTCCCACTTCGGGGCCCCGCCCCTGAACGACCATGGCTTGCCCCCCCCTAGTTTTGATCCTGGCTACGCCCCTGGTAGTCATTGTTTTCAAAAGATGAATCTGCTCTGAAAGTCCATTGTCCCTAGTTAAAACCTTCCTGGTTAATCATCTTTGATTGATTGATTGATTGATTGATTGATTGACTGACTGACTGACTACCGGCTCATACTACTTTTTATTACTGTATTATTATTTGCCCCAACGAATCTATTTAAGAAAATATTTTAGCATTGTTCATCTCTCCATTGCTGTACATGCATGTTGATGTGCTTCGTTGTTAAATCGCCCCTATGCTTTCTAATAAATTCCATCTTTTCCTACAATCTCTGTGTGGGCACACTTTTGTAACTTGGTAGGGTTCAAATGGACACACACAGGACAATGATTAGTTTTGCTCCAGCTACAGATCCTTTTGTGGGCAGTGTTTCTGCAGGGTGTTTGGCCACCCACATGGGTGGCCAAATAGACATGTCTGTCCGACCATCCCTCCCATTAACAATGGCCACCTTCTGGGTAAAAGTGACAACAACTAGTCCTACTTAAAAATACCCCAAAGTAAAATTGACGGGCAGAATATTCTACCATCAGGTTGCTTCAGCAGCTGGCAGCAATAATGGTTTGTTTTCATCTTTGCTGTGCTGTTTACTGGGGGATAAAAGTGCCACAGTTTGATCCTCCACACCAGGGGAATCTTTAGCATATGTGCTGCCGGGGTGCAAAGATCCACCCAGCGCCCCCAAATTTAGTTTAGCCCCAAAATTAACTTTTATTATGCTTATGTCAGACACCACGCTCACGCCTTATCTCTTGTTTACGAAAGAAGGGAGGAAAAGCAAACAAACTTTTTTATTTGCTCATTTATTTTACAATACACTTATACTCGTTGAGTCTGACAAGTGCTGCAGCGCATCTTTGGTAAATGAGTGCACAAAGTCAAAAGCCCTTTAGTGAAACAGTCAGTATACATTTAGGTAACACCTAGGTGTATATGTATTTTGTTATTTCATAACAGGTAGATACTTGGGCAGCTTCAGCGGCGGCCCTGCTCCACACTGAACCAGCATTTGTCAAGACGTGGCTTTAACCAAACTGAGGTCAGTGAGCGCATAGAGATTTCCATCATTTCCTCCTGAAACCCAGGAGAGCATTGATCACAGATGAACAAGCTCTTCCAAAAAAATAAATAAATCTAACTTCTAAAAAATATATATGCATGAATTATGCCAAATGTTTTTAAATGTTGAGCTGACATTTCCATTATGAAGCTGAGGGTCACATCAACAGCTACATCCACCTAGAATTCAATTGAGCTTCCCATCATAAACTCATCCCAGTTATGCATCCTGATCTTGCTGAGAGCATTCAGTGTTCTGATGAATGCTTATCAGATGTTCCACCCTCCATGCTTATCTCATCTTCCTATATGTGTTCTGTACCCATTTAGATTGCAAGCATGCATACTGTGCCTCTAATGCTTGTTCTGCTTGTTCTGCTAGTTTCACTGTCCATTAGTTCCACTTTCCCCTATTCTTATGCCAGCCTATTATACCAGGATATCAACTTAGTAGAGTTCCACACGCCCCTATATCCTTGATGTATCTAGTTTCCCCCTTTTCCTAATTTAGTTAGGTACCTTCAGCAATGAGCAATGTTTGCCTCCTTGGCAGCCCATCTGGCCTTTTCTCCTCCTGCCAGCAGCTATGAATCATGCTTAATTTAAACTTAAGAGAGCAGAACCTAGTATTCAAATAATTTAAATCAATAATGGGGACTTCAAACATGCTTCACATCCATTCCCGTCTGCTTTCCAGCTTGGCCATAGCACCAAAACTGCCTTGGCTTCCCAGTTGGAAGAGAGATGGCAGTGGGGGCGGGGTGCAGGGTGTGACCTTGTTGGCTCTCCTTGACCTCTCTGAGGTTGTTGAACACAGTAGCTTTCTGGATTGGCCCGGGGAGATGGTGGTTGGGGTGGGAGCACTGTATTGTTGCACCCCACCCAGTCTCCGAGCGTCAGCCTACAGCCTATACTAGCTTCCACGTGCTGCTGACGGAACCAATTAGATCAGGGCACATTTACTTATCCTTTTTGTTATAAACACGTCCTGGCTGCTGCAGTGGTAGTTGGAGGTTAGCTACATGTTCTGATCCGATTGGATCCAGATGTCCATGTCTACATGGGCTCGACTCAGCTATGCAGCTGCATCCAATTCCAGTGAGCTGAAGTTTGATGCTGGGATTTAGGACAGTGGAGCCCCCTGGGAATGTGGAATCTTATAAGTGGAATGGACAATGTCTTACAATTCAGTGGGATTAAAGGGAGGATGTGGAGAGTAGCAGTCCCTCTGGAAAAGCAAAATAAAATAAAATAAAAATCTATATGGAAGCTTTAGAACAGAAACGAGTTTTCAGTTCCTTTCAAACTGATCCAAATGATGAAACCTTTAACTTGGACCATTGCAATTTAATTTATATATTCAGTGATCAAGAAAACTGTTGTTTCAGATCAGAAAATAGTGGCTATCTAGCACAGCATCCTTTTGTCACCGAAGTCAACTGGATGCCTCTGGCAAATCAGCAAGCACAAGAGTACTCTTCCCTCTTGGTTTCAAACAACTTGTATTCAGAAGCATACTGCCTCTGAAAGTGAAGGCAAAGCATAGCAATCATGGTTGGTGGTCATTGATAGCCCTCTCCTCCATGAATTTTTCTAATCCTATTTTAAGGCCATCCAAGTTGGTGTTCTTTACTGCCCTGTGCGGGAGCAAGTTCCATAGTTGAACTGTGTGCTGAGCTGCAACTTTTCTTCATACAGGAGCTGGTCGTCATCATTTCTGAACCTGTTCTGTCTCTGCAGTATCCATTTTGAGGTGAGGCAGCCAGAACTGCACACAATATTCCAAATCATCTTGGGGTGGGGGGGGGGAGGACAAGTGGAGTGCCACAGGATTCTTTTCTGGGCTCATTGTTGCTCAACATTTTTTATAAATGACCTGGATGAAGGCATTGAGGGGATGCTAATCAAATCTTCAGATGGTTCCAATCTGGTAGGGGAAGCTAATGTCACTGAAGCTATAATTGGCATTCAAGATTTCCCTAACAGATTGGAGTACTCAGCCCAAACTAACAAAGTGAATTGTAATAAAGATAAATTTCAGGTTCTGTACTTAGGTAGGAAGAAGCAGCTGCAACAAAAAATAGGATGGGGGTTGGGGACACCTGGCTTGCCAGTAGTATATGTGAAAAAGAACTAGGGGTCTTCATAGACCACTAGGAACAGTGTGATGAAGCAGCAAAAAAAAAAAAAAAGCTAATGCTATTCTAGGCTGCATCAACAGAAGAACAGTGTCCAAATCAAGAAAAGCATACAGTCGTAAAAAAAGTCAGGTAAACAACTTTTTTGCCTTTTGCCCATTTATGAAAAAGCAACATTTCCCTCCTCTTACACAGTTAGGCCACATCTACTTCCCCCCTTCCAAATAATGACCTCATGAACTTAATGGTTCCTGCTGTGGCTAGCTAGCTGTTCTGATCTAATTGGCTGCTGCAGGAGGAGGGAGATGCTATCTGGAGTTATAAATTGAAAGCAACCAAAAAAGCCTGCCGTCTCAGAAACTCGGCCCAAGCAATCAATCATCAAGTCCCAAGTGGCACTGGGGAACACTTCCAAAAAACTCAGGTCTGTACAAAAGTGATGGGCTCTGCCTGAACCAGAATGGGAAAATACAGTTTAAAATGATTGCCGGGGGAAAGTGAGCAGGATCTGAAGAGTGCCTGGTTCAGAATAAATCATCCATTAGGGATGAGGGTCAAAATATTTATGATATCCTAAAGGAATAGAACTAGGCGCCAAAACTGCAGGAACACTTAACAACATTCTAAGGAAGCCAAAGCACTGTAGGGCAAACACAAATGCCCAAAAACATTTGGCAGAAGACACAGTTTACACATGTTTATATACTAATGCTATCGACCTATGGGCCAAGGGGGAGACAATTCAGTACCTGTATTGTTAAAATATTGGACTTTACCCCAATCTTAGCTCTCACCTGGGATAAAACAATCACTCCCCTCTGTCTCCCAAACAGTTTCATGCTGGGTCAGACTCTTACTCGAGGGCCTGAAAATACCATGTCCATCTGTCTATGTACATTCAACACCAGTTTGTCACTGAAATGGTGAGATGGAACAGGCACCCAATCTTTTTCATTTTGTGACAATATGAAAGTGTCACCAAATACAGCCTGAGAGGCACCAGAAAATAGGAACAACGTGGTTCCACCTTGCTTCAACAATATCCCTGGGGCAGTTCAGTTGAGCTTGTTTGAAGGACTCAGAGGTGCAATCGCAAAGTTCAGGGATGATTGTTCTGGCAGCATTGATTCGAGGCCGCACTTTCTGCTTTGTGTTATCGGCCCTCTTTGGCTTGAGATGTCTATGTCACAGTCATCACTGTGATAGCTCTGTGTGAGATGAACATAGTTCAACACTGATTGTCCAGTGACCTTGCATATCGTGAGGACACTTGGTGTTTTGCCTTGGTAGAAAAGAACTCATGCAGCTAGTAAGCTAATAGACACCACCCAACTGCAAACATTCTTCATTATGTCATGGTAATGAGAAATTTTAATTGTGATTCTTTCTGTACAGACTACTTCCAGGGGAAGAAGACAATGTTTCATACCTACCTATATGGGCTTCTTGCTGGGTTCTGTGTTTTTGCCCACTGCCACCATACTTATGAACGCTGGGAAGACCATGGCAGTGATCCACCCTCTTTGCAGATAGCCCCAGGAAATACTGGGTTTGCCTTTAGATCATACCACCAGCGTGCTTCCGAACATTCTTATAATAACATTTTCTTTTCACCTTTGAGCATTTCCACTGCATTTGCCATGGTGTCACTGAGAGCTAGAACCACCACGTTGAGTGAGCTTTTGTCAGGACTTGGCTTTAACCAGGCAGATATCAGCGAGCAGGAAATACACGAAGGTTTCCGCCATCTCTTCCAGATGCTAAACAACCCCGATGGTGAAATCCACTTGAGCATTGGGAATGCCCTATTCACAGATGACCAAGTGCAACTCCTAGACAAGTTCTTGGATGATGCAAAAACTTTTTATGAGACCGAAGTTTTGCCAACTAATTTCAAAAATCCTGAGGAAGCTGAAAGTCAAATCAATAGCTACATTGAAAAAAAACTGATGGGAAATTAGTTAATGTTTACAAGAAGCCTGGCCCAGATGCTGTAATGGTTCTTGTGAATTATATCTTCTTGAAAGGTAAGTCATGAGGACATAAAAAAATTCCTTCAGTAGCACCTTAAAGACCAACTAAGTTTATATTTTGGTATGAGCTTTCGTGTGCATGCACACTTCTTCAGATACACTAGCTCATACCAAAATATAAACTTAGTTGGTCTTTAAGGTGCTACTGAAGGAATTTTTTTATTTTGCTTCGACTCAGACCAACACGGCTACCTACCTGTAACTAGAATCATGAGGACATGTTTTATACAGTGTTGTAAGTTCTTTTTTTGCTTATTCCTGCACTAAAGTCCACCAGGAAGACCTAAGATCTAATTTCCAGAAATGAAAAAAAAAAGTTTTTTATTGTTCCAAAAAGTCATATTCCTTTTAGAGTTTGTGAAATGGATTTTTACCTTAAGTATGGTCTTATTTTGGCTCTCTTCCTCCTGCTCTCGATCTCCAATGACCTGTATGCTGCTGTTGTTCTTCTTTCCATAAACCTTTTGGGAAAACCCTTTTGATTCTCAGAAAACAAAAGATAATGACTTCTTTGTGGATGAACAAACAGCAGTGACAGTCCCTATGATGAAAAAAGACAGCTTGCTTGAGTTTTACCAAGATGAGGATTTGTCCTGTAAGGTTGTGAAGCTTCCCTACAAGGGCAATGCTTCAGCATTATTTATTCTTCCTGACCAAGGGAAAATGAAGCAGTTGGAAGATGCTCTTAATGAAGACGTTTTGTTAAAATGGATGAATTCACTGAAAACACGGTAAGTGAGCATGCAGTCATGGAAAGAGTGTTGCACTTGAATATATCAATGCAGTTGGTTATAGCACAGTGCTGATAGTGCCAAACCTCTTCTTTGGCAATCACTCACAGCCGAATAAGATTGTCTTCCATAAACATGGTTTTAACAATGAGTCCATAAGTGACTGTGGAGACCAATTCTGGATCCACGATTGCAGGTTCAAACCCTGTATGGGACAGCTACATACTCATAGAATCATAGAGTTGGAAGAGACCACAAGGGCCATCCAGTCCAACCCCCTGCTAAGCAGGAAACACCATCAAAGCATTCTTGACATATGGCTGTCAAGCCTCTGCTTAAAGACCTCCAAAGAAGGAGACTCCACCACACTTCTTGGTAGTAAATTCCACTGTTGAACAGCTCTTACTGTCAGGAAGTTCTTCCTAATGTTTAGGTGGAATCTTCTTTCTTGTAGTTTGAATCCATTGCTCCGTGTCCGCTTCTCTGGAGCAACAGAAAACAACCTTTCTCCCTCCTCTATATGAAATCCTTTTATATATTTGAACATGGCTATCATATCACCCCTTAACCTTCTCTTCTCCAGTCTAAACATACCCAGCTCCCTAAGCCGTTCCTCATAAGGCCTCATTTCCAGGCCTTTGACCATTTTGGTTGCCCTCTTCTGGACACGTTCCAGCTTGTCAGTATCCTTCTTGAACTGTGGTGCCCAGAACTGGACACAGTACTCCAGGTGAGGTCTGACCAGAGCAGAATACAGTGGTACTATTATTTCCCTTGATCTAGATGCTATACTCCTATTAATGCAGCCCAGAATTGCATAGGCTTTTTTAGCTGCTGCATCACACTGCTGACTCATGTCAAGTTTGTGGTCTACCAAGACTCGTAGATCCTTTTCTGCTCTCAAGCCAGGTGCTCTCCCATCCTGTATTTGTGCCTTTCATTTTTTTTGCCCAAGTGTAGTACTTTACATTTCTCCTTGTTAAAATTCATCTTGTTTGCTTTGGCCCAGTTGTCTAATCTGTTAAGGTCATTTTGAAGTGTGATCCTGTCCTCTGGGGTATTAGCCACCCCTCCCAATTTGGTGTCATCTGTAAACTTGCTCAGGATGCCCTCAAGCCCATCATCCAAGTCATTGATAAAGATGTTGAATAGTCCTGGATTGCAGGGGTTTGGAATAAATGAACCTCAACATCCACCCCAACTCTACAATTCTATAATCCTATGTGTGCATATATAGAGATCTTAATACATTCTTTCAGCTTCATCTGATGCTAATCCTGCTCAGAGCACATCCATTAAAATTAATAGATATATTTTAGTCTTGTCTATTAATTTCAGGGGGTCTGCTCTGAGTAGGACTAGCACTGGATATAACCCCATTGTTATAAAAAAATCTATTTATTGTGATCTTTGGCTACTATTATTTAATCTTGTGCTTTTAGCAATACTTCACAACCCCTTTTAATCTAGCCATATTGTAAATTTCCATTATTTGCCTTATGCATTTTTCTTAAAGTGTACCTCACCAGCCTCTGATTCCTCTTTCAACAGGAGAATACAGCTATTTCTTCCAAAGCTTTCAATCTCGGGCAGCTATTCTATCAAAGGGAAATTACAAAAAATGGGTATTACTGACGTATTCACAGATCAAGCAGACCTCTCTGGATTTACTGGGAAGCCTGAATTGCAGGTTTCCGAGGTAGGCTTCTCAAAATCAATCACGTTGATGCAAAGGCTCTTTATTTTATTTCATCCTACATTTTGAGTCAAAGGGTTTAGAGTGCTTACACCACCATCCTATCTCTCATGGAGAGGAGGAGCCAAAAAACAGGCACGTAGCAAGGGAGGGGCGTAGGGGGCGGGCCACCCCTAGCTCCACTCTGGCGGGGGCAGTGCCCCCAGCCTCTGGCCTGCCACTCGCCTCCTCTGCCAGAGCAGGGAGAAGCAGAGCGTGTAAGCGGCTGCCGCTTTCTTTCCATGCAGGGAGAAGGGAGGAGGGAGCCGCGAAAGCCCCATGCATCCCTTCTCCCTGCACAGAAAGAAAGCGGCAGCCGCTTGCTTACACACATGTAAGTGGCTGGGGGGTGTCCGTAGCGTGCATACGCATGACACCGGGGTGCCTTCAGGTTTGCCGCCCCGGGTGGCCAAGGGGCTCCTTGGTTCAAAACAGTTCAAAACTGCCAAAAATTACTTCGTATTCCAGCTGTGCTGATGAAGAGGCACCACAAACAGCTTGATGACAATTGAGGAAAAGCCTAAGGTCTTCCAACAGAACTGGTGGAGAAAGGTTTAAGCCCCAGCTAACATCATATAAATATAAATAACACAGTATACAAAAAAACAGGCATCCATTTATTAAAATACATCTTAAAATTAATTCAGACAAATTAAAATCTAGACAAATGGCAGTTATCAGGTTAAAATTGAGAGCAGTTAGTACTTGCCAGGACCAACTGTTTTCACTGATAATATAAGGACCTGTGAACAGGCTGGGAGGCCTCCTTCATGCTTGTTCTTATACAAAGGAAAATAATTATGCATCAAATTCATCTTGTTTGACTTCCTCCCATGGCTTTCAATTTCAATCATCATCTTGCATATCATTATTTTTCCTATAAATTTCAAGTCTTATTTATAAATAGATTGTCCAGATTTAACCCATCATAAATGTTACAACCCTGCTAATGTTTTAACATATTTACAGTGTTCTTTAACATATTCTATAAATTTTATGCAATCTCGTGAAAATTTCTTCTCGTCTTGTTGCCTAATCCTCACAGTAAGTTTTGCCATTTTGGCATAGTCTATCATCTTCGTTATCCATTCTTCCTTTGTTGGTGTACCTTCTTCTTTCCATCTTTGGGCAAAGCATTCTGGCAGCCATGCATACATAAACAATCTCTTTAGGTTCTTTGCTATCTCTTCCCCCACTATTCTAAGCAAAAAGGCTTCTGGTTTTTTATGAAAGGTTATCTTAAATATTTTTTAAACTCATTATAAATCATTTCCCAGAAGTCTTTTGCCCTTCTACAAGTCCACTACATATGCAAAAAGGTGCTGTCATTATCTTTACATTTCCAGGATACTTTCGTGGAGTTTTTATACATCTTTGCAATCTTAACTGGGGGAAGAAGAAGAAGAAGAAGAAGAAGAAGAAGAAGAAGAAGAAGAAGAAGAAGAAGAAGAAGAAGAAGAAGAAGAGGAGGAGCTTGGATTTGATATCCCGCTTTATCACCACCCAAAGGAGTCTCAAAGCGGCTAACATTCTCCTTTCCCTTCCTCCCCACAACAAACACTCTGTGAGGTGAGTGGAGCTGAGAGACTTCAAAGAAGTGTGAGTAGCCCAAGGTCACCCAGCAGCTGCATGTGGAGGAGCGGAGACACGAACCCGGTTCCCCAGATTACGAGTATACCGCTCTTAACCACTACACCACACTGGTACTAACGACACATCATTTTCATGTAGTTTTCCTTTAACGAGCAACATAGAGTAAATTTTAAATCCTCTTTCCACAGCTTTTCCCATGATTCAAGTGGGATATTATGTCCCAAGTCTTTTGCCCATTTTATCATTACATCTTTAACCTCTTCATCTTTTGTTTCCCATTCCAACAGTAGCTTACACATTTTTGTTAATAGTTTTTCATTATTTTCCAACAAATCTTTTTCACACTTTGAGAATTCCTTCCCAAAGCCTCTCTCCTTGTCACTTCTAAATATGCCATTTAGTTGCTGGTATTGTATGGTTACCAGATTTTTGTCAATGAATCCGGGGGCAATTTTTTTAAAAAAAAATTTTTTGAAGCTGAGTAGCAACGGGGAGTCAGTAGTGGGGGTGGTGAGGCAAAAGACCCTGGGCCAAAGCACACATGCATATTGCATAAAGATGCAAAGCTCTTCTTTCGCACGCTGTAAAACATAAATGCACAGAGTTCTTTTAAAAAAAACTGGGCAACGGCGCACCGCTCGCCTGTGACTCCCGTGCCTTCCCCGATGATCTGCCCCCTTTGTTTTGACAGATCGGGGGAGGCTCGGGAGTCACAGGTGGGCAGCCATTGCCCAGGAGGGGCGCAAGGTGTGCTGTTTCTCTGCCGGGCAAGGTGCAAAGCCCTTCTTTTGCACCCTGTGAAACATAATAAATGCACAGAGTTTTCTAAAAAATACTGAGCAACGGCTAGCCAGCCATGACTCCCGAGCCTCCCCTGATCAGTCAAAACAAAGGGGGAAGGGGGAAGGAGATTGGGGGAGGCTTGGGAGTCATGGGGACGTGGTGCGCCGTTGTGCAGTTTTTTAAAAACTCTGCACAATTATGTTTCACAGGGTGCAAAAGAAGGGCTTTGCACCTTGCCCGGCAGAGAAACTGTGTGACTTGCGCCCCTCCTGGGTGTGACTCCTGAGCCTTCCCTGATCTCCTTCCCCCTTCCCCCTTTGTTTTGACAGATCAGTGAAGGCTTGGGAGTCACAGGCGGGTGGCGTGCCACTGCAGGAGAGTTCCCCCCCAAGATTTCTTGCTTTTCTTTCCAAATATACTGGAAAGTGTTCTTCTTCAAATTTCCACTTTCCCCACTTTTATCACTAAATCATCTCTAATCCAAACAGAGTCTGTTCTGCCAGCTGTCTGGTGTGGCTTTGAGAAATGTGTATACTCTCTGTTCCATGGGTATTTGAATCCCCAAATGTCCTTCAATCTGTGGTTTTCCTCCAGATTGAAGAATGTAAGGGATAGTCTCCCTTCTTTAGAGTCTATTCTCTTTGTTGATCTGTCCATGTCAGGGGAGACTACCCCATTCAAGTCTCCCATTAGAATGATTTTTTGATCCATATGCTCAAACATCTTCTAAATCTTTGTGAAATTCTGATTTTTTTCCTCATTGGGTGCATATATCCCTATAATCAATGTTTTTTTCACCTTGCAATGTTACTTGTACTGCAATCATTCTTCCCATTTCATCTTTAAATAATTGTTTTGGTTGATATTCCTCTTTTCTTACTTACATCTGAGGAAATAATATCTATGCCTATTTTTTTAATTGATCAAGACTCTTTTATGTTTTCTTGCCACATGTGTTTCCTGTAGGCATATTATGTCCAAAGTTTGTTTTTGTAAAATATGTTCAATTTCATTTCTCTTTTTTTATCATTTAGTCCATTAAAGGTCTATGTTAAAAGTTTCAAATCCATTATCCTGATTATAATTAATATTTTTTTACCTTATTTCATGCATCTACAGGTTCATTGTCATCCAAATCTATTTGTCCTGCTGTCTCTCCCTGTTCTTCATCACTCCTTGGTCTCTTTATCTTTAAATGTTTTTTTTTCCTTAAAGAACATTTCTGCCTCCTTTGGAAACCTACATCTTTGTTGTTTCCCTTTATAAGTAAATGAAATGCCTTTCAGATACTCCCATCTGTATGTTATTCTGTTACTTCTCAAGGTTTCTGTCAGAGCTTTATAGTTGGCTCTCTTTTTCCCCAATATTCTCATCGGGATTTCTTTCAAGATGATCACCCTTTGGTTATCAATCTGGAACTTCTTCTCATAGTTAGTCTATAGAGTGAACAAGGTCTCGACTAAAGAAGATTGGCAACTTAAGTTGACAGAATATGCACAATTTGCAGACTTAACATATAGAATAAGAGAAAAATAAGATTGGACAACATTTACTGATTATATGAAAAATAACTGTACAGCTGAAAACGCTGGCAGCATTAAGATAAATTCAACAGTGTGAATAATCGTTGATGGATTGAATAATGGAAAAGCAATTGAAATAATTTTTGTAAAATATGCAAGGATACAATATATGCAAAATGAACCGTGGAAAGGGAAGAAGGGAAGTCATTGGTATTTTAAATATGTAAAACATTTATTTGAAATTGTAAAACAGAAAATTTAATAAAAATTATATATACACCACTCAGATCCAATTCTACACCCCCACCTCCATTGATGAAGACTTTTACATGAACAGATAGATAATAAATGGGAGATCTAGTCAAACATATCTCTGTTCTTGCCATGCATCAAAATTACGATCAAAGTAACCGTAGGCTTACTTTGAAAATTTGAGACCCGATTTCATTTTGAAAAGCGTAAAACTTGTGATGCATTTTTGAACTAACCCTAGCAATGGTGAGGAAGAAGAGAAAGTGTATTGTCCTCTGAGGCCAAATTCTTGAATAACTGGAGGTGTGCACAATACACTCATGATTGGTGGGAAAGAGAGATTAATACATCATAGTTGTGAGAAATTACAAAATGAATTTTGTCTCGCATACCCTCTTCTGCTTGCAAGGGCCAGGACCATCTCTATCTAATAATAAGATATTGGCCTATGTTTGAGACTAATTCTTGATTGTCTCGCTGGCAGGCTTTTCATGAAGCTGTTCTGAATGTCCACGAGGCTGGCACTGAAGCTGCAGCTGCCACTGCGGTGGAAGCAGCTGGCCAGAGGTTTCGTCCTACAGTGATGTTCAACATGCCCTTCCTTGTTCTCATCTTCCATGACATCACCAATTCCATCTTGTTCATGCGAAGAGTTGCAAACCCTCAGAAGGGGTAATTACACAGCTAGGATACATCTTGCATGACTTACAATTATGTTCTAATTTAGTGTACAGTGTGTATGAAATTGTATTTTGAGTTAAGGCCACCATTGGCACAAATTATTAAGCAACTGAAGGATTTGTGGGATTGTTGTTGTTGTTGTTTTTAGTTTGACTGGCTGCTGCTTATTGTAATTCAAATGATGTTTGCCCAAGATGGACTTGAAGTGCTTGAAACCCAAGAGCAATTTCACACATATGTTGCCATTCTTTTATTTATTATTATATTTTATTACGAACATTCACAGCCTGACCTTCACCTTGGGCAGCACAAAAACAACAAAAATACAGCACATAAGATTACCTTAAAACACAAGAATGAACACACACAAAAACTTGCATAGATTTGCTCTTCCCCAAACACACCAGTCTTCACTTCAGTGCGCCCTTTTTTCCTTTGCAGGATGGGCTTCTGCTAAGAGCTGCATAGGAATTTTGGAGGGAGACCCTCATTTGCTTGGGGAATCCTCTATTCCACCTACTCCATACTGCTGGCAGTGCTTTGGTGTACTGGTGTTGTATTTTACCTTGTTTAATAAGCGGTCAACTATAGAGCAGGCATTGATCCTTAGACATCTGGCGGAAAAATACTCAAGAAAAGGAGGCTCCTTATACACAGCTTTTATAGATTTCAAATCTGATTTCGATTTAATACCAAGGGATAGACTTTGGGAAAAGCTTGGCACCACAAGCATAGAAAGACACTTATTGCACCTTATCCGTAGTCTATATGAAAACACTAGGATCAGGGTAAGATGTGATCAACAGGGCCACCTAACTAAAGAAATTCAAACTTATCACGGGGTTAAACAAGGGTGCGTCCTTGCGCCAACACTATTTAATTTCTATATTAATTCTTTAGCAGGAAATATGGCGAAAGAAAATGCCCACCCAGCCAAATTAGCAGGTATGCCCCTCCCAGTCCTCTTGTATGCGGACGATGCAGTCCTACTTTCTTTTTCCTGTGTTGGTTTAAGGAAACTTCTGAGATCACTTGCTAATTATTGTCAAGCCGAACAATTATCAATTAATTACAGTAAATCTAAAATTATGGTGTGTTTTTTAAAAAAGAAAACAAGAAAACATAAATGGAGAATTGATAGTCATCCAATTGTGCAGGTAGCAACCTTCAAATACCTGGGAATAACTTTTCAGGAAAGGGGCTCCTGGCACTATAAGATGAAAAACGCCATTGCCAATGCAGGAAGAGCAACCAAAGCTCTAACTAGATTTTTTTACGAGAAAGGAGGTCAACACATCCCGGCAGCCTCCCAAGTTTTCGCTGCAAAAATACTTCCGCAACTTATATATGGATCCCAGGTATGCGGTTTCAAAAATTTAGCTCACCTGGAGGCATTTCAAACTAATTTTTTTCATTGCCTACTAGGGATCCCCCCCCCCTGAGTTTCCAATATAGCAGTCCGCTTAGAAGTTGGGCAAATACCTGTCAGTGCACGACTGTGGACTCTAAAGATACACTATTGGCTAAAACTCATTTTTCCCCGGCTGGGCTGGCTCCTCTAACATTACTAGATACCTATCATTCTAACTGGAAAGACACTTTGTATGAAAAGTTAAGAAGCCTGGGGTTCTCTCCGCAGACCTTGATAGCGGTGGGATATGAGAGAGCCAGAAACCAAGTGCGCCAACGAATCAGGGACGTGGAGTTGCAATGTCATATGGGCAAAATGGACAAACCCGCTGAAATAAGAGATTATGGGAGAGGGTTCTCTCCTGCAAATTATCTGACAAAATTACAAATACCTAAGTATAGGCATTCCTTCTCCATGGGCAGATTTAATGTACTCCCCTCTGCCCTGTTGCAAGGCAGGTATGAGGGTAAACCTTATGAGACACATATTTGCCCATGTGGCTCATCGGAAGTAGAAACAAATACACATGTATTGCTATACTGCAGCCTCTATGAGGATTTACGTTTGTCCTTTATTACCCCAGTTTTACAAAAGTTTAAGTACGAACCAGAACCCCAATGCCTGAGAGCCCTGGTGGAAGTTAAGGACCCCGAAATCATGACCAATGTTGCAAAATTTTGTGTATCTGCTATTAGACGTAGGAAACAAGAGTTTCCGAATGGCAATTCGCAGGGGAATGCTAACATTTAATCTTATGTTTTCTAACTCTAAACTGTAATTGTTGTTCAACTTGTACTGAAATTGTCCCTGGTATCTTTCTATGTTATGCTCTGCTGACTCGCCACATGAGTCGAATTGGTCTGTGACCGTTCAATAAACTTTGATTTGATTACCTTGTTTAACTGCCTGTTAATCTGGGTAGGAAATACAACTAAAGAGATGGAGAGGCAAATAACTGAGGCAATATTGGGTGAAGGGCACTCTTTGATCACCTTATGCTTTCTTGTGTTGGGTTATTTGCGGTGCCCTTTGGGCTATCTATGTGCATTGGGGTGTATGCCAAGCTGGTGGGGACACTGTGTGCTTCTCAAGTCACATGTCAAAGGTTCTTGGAAGAAGGAAGAAGTAATGCTTCCAATCCTTTGCTGTAGGGCCACAGGTATTGTCTGCGGAGTAACCTGGTTCCTCCTGTCTTAGGGAAGTACGCTTACCCCTTCCTGGATGTGGCAGTATTGTGGGTCGGTCAGTGCCTCCTCTCCCCAAACATGGCGGAAGCCATTGGGGCCGGTGGCCATTCCCAGCCAGTGTGTGAGCTACGGCTCTCACTTCTTGCCTGGAAAGCTGGCTCTGAGCCAGCCTGCCAAATGGGCCAATGGCAGCATGGCTCAGAAGGCAGGAACTGCCCCTGAGGTGAGCCTGACAAAACAATTAGACTTCCCTCAGGTCCCACAACCAAGCTGTGCCTACCCTTGGCAACTGGCTCTTTGCATCAGATCAACCCACCCACCCACTCCTTCAATAATGCATTTTACAGCTGCTTTGGCATTGGTGGTTGCTGTATTCAGGGCCAGGTAGGAAATTGCCTTTCAGGCAATTTGGCTATGCGTGAAGGGTGAGCCTACCTCCTAGCAGTCATCACAAGTTTAGTGGTTTAGGCACTGGGTAACCTTGGTCTTGGCTGGAGGGGGGGTTGTACCCTTGCATCACCTTCCCCAAATAGGGTACCCCGTTAAGATAAGATAAGATATCTTTATTGTCATTGTCCCCTTGCGGGAACAACCAAATTACTCTGTTGCTACATCCACTCAGATAAAGCATTCCGCATAATCCAAAATTACAAAACCAAATTAAAAACAGTAAATATAATACAAAATAACAAGTAAAATAAGATGACTTCAAAGTCCAGGCTTTCCATTTAAGGCCAAAATCGCTCTAGAGAAGAAACTGTTCCTGAGACGGCTCGTTCTTGCCTGCATAGTTCTATATCTCCGTCTTGATGGCAGGAGCTCAAAGAAATGGTGACCAGGGTGCATTGGATCTCTTGATATGTCTAGTGCTTTTCTATGGTGCCTGGTGGTGTAGATTTGTTCTAAGGTGGAGAGTGAGCAGCCAATAATGCTCTCTGCTGTTTTAATAATTCTACGCAGCCCTGCTCTATCCTGAGAAGTACAGCTTCCGTACCACACACATAAACCGTATGTGAGCACGCTCTGTGTGGCACAGTGATAGAAGGCAAGCAGACACTTTAAAGGAATCTGTGTAAGAGTTGCTTCTGTCCTTATGCCTGGATGGGGGCCTGAGCCTCAGCACTCCCCTAGGTGGCGATCCCTGCCAGGATTCCCCCCATTTGATGTAAGTTATAAGAATCCCTGCTGCTGGGTTGACCCTTGAAGTCATTTCTGGCATATGGGCCAGAAGTAAATTGTTACCCATTGCCTTCATCTGTAGTCAATAAAGTTGTGGCCTGACTTGATCACATATTGATTGTGTGGTGTCCTTCATTTCTGGTCTGGATGGTGAAGTGGCAGGGGGAATGCATGGCCTGAGTCTACAACTTTCTGCTTTGTGCATGTGTGGGCACACATTAATCCACCTTTGTCACTGGAGGCTTGATTGGTATATGTGGTTTGAAGAATTATTATTATTATTATTATTATTATTATTATTATTATTATTATTATTATTCCCCAGCCACTCTGGGTGGCTTCCAACAGAAAAATAAAACACAGTGATCTATTAAACATTAAAAGCCTCCCTAAACAGAAATGTCTTTCACACAATTAAATAGTACAGTAAAACATGTGGTTGTATTACTGTGGGTGAGGAGTTGTTTAAGATTGGGTGGCTATCTGTAGGCAATGAAAGGTCTTCCTTCCAGAGCTTGAGAAAGAGAACTGTCATTGTCTAGGAGAGGTTGTAGATCTCTGATGATGCTTTGTACTGTTTTAACTTGGGAGCTGTATGTGATTACTAGTGGTGTTCTGTTATTTTCTTTTTTGGGTCTGCCTTGCAGCAGGTTCTCTCTGGGTATCAGTCTGGCTCTGTTGATCTGTTGTTTAACTTCATCAGGCAGATATTTTAGTTCTAAAAAAGGTTTGCTGCAGATTTCTTAGGTGAGAGTCTCTGTCTGTAGAGTTGGAACAGATACGGCTGGTTATATACAATGGATTGTTTGGTATGTTTGGGATGGTAGCTAGAAGCATGTAGATATGTTTGTCGGTCAGTTGGTTTTCGGTATAGGGTGGTGTCTATACGCCCATCCTGTATTTTTATAGTAGTGTCCAAAAATGTATTTCTTGCACAGATTGGTTCACTGTTATGTTGATGGTGGGGTGAAATTCATTGAATGTCTGGTGGAAGGTGTCCAGGGTCTGTTGACCATGTGTCCAGATAATAAAAATATCACCAATGTATCACAGGTACAAGAGAGGTTTGAGTGGGTAGGAAGTTTAGGAAATGTTGTTCTAAATCTGCCATGAAGATGTTGGCATACTGTGGGGCCATGCGGGTGCCGCTGATCTGGAGGAACAGGTCATCACCAAATTTGAAGTGAATGTGGGTAAGGATAAAATGGCAGAGTCTGGTAGCAAAGTCCGCTGCGATTTTATCTGAAATGGTGTTCCTTATGGCTTGTAAACCATCATTGTGTGGGATGTTGGTATACAGAGATTCCACATCCTTAGTGGCTAGTATAGTATTGTTAGGAAGATTTTCCTCAGAAAACCTGTGGTGTCATGTACATAGCTGGGAGCACTGATGGCATATGGTTTCAGAACAGAGTCCACCCACCGTAATAGTGCCAATACATGAGATGATGGGGTGTCCTGGATTTCCTGGTTTGTGTATTTTAGGTAGAAGATAGAAAGTCCTGGTTGAGGTTCCACTGGTGTGTTTGTGAGAATCTGTTCTTGGATGTGTGGGGGTAGCTCATTAACAATCTTGTTCTGTTCTTTTTTGTATTCTTGAGTGGGGTCTGAGTCCAATTTCATGTAAAAGGCGGTATTGGAAAGTTATCTGTGAGCCTCCTCGATGTAATCAGTTTTGTTAAAAGCAGGGGCAATTAACAGCCATCCAAGGAAGCCAAAGCACTGTAGGGTAAAATGCACATGCCTAAGATATTTGACAAGAGACACAATATACAGATATTGTTTGAGAAAACCATGCTGGGGCTTAGTAATCACAGCATCCATTCTAAGTGCTCACAGGCAGATTGTTTAATTATCTGTTCTAGGACCTTGAAGTCAAGGTCACTGGTAATGTCTTCTCCCCCTCCCCTTTTGAAGATGGGGAAAACATTTGCCCTCCTCCAGACTGCAAAGACCTCACCTGTTCTCCAAGAATTCTCCAAGATTAGAGACAGAGGCTCTTAGATTACAACAGGAAGCTCCTTTAGTGCCCTTGGGTGCAGCTCATCAGGCGCTGCAGATTTGGATTCATTTGAAGTTCCCATACCATCTTTTTTCCCTGTCTTAGACTGCAGCTCCTTCTATGGATTATTTTTTCTGTTATCACCAGGTTGAGCATTGCTTTTCTTTTCAGTGAAGACAGAGGCCAAGTATGTGTTGAGCAGTTCTGCCTTCACTCTGCCACCGAATATAATTTCTTCGTGTTCTCCACACATAGGACCTACTACTTGCTTATTCTTCCTCTGGCTTTGTGCATAGTCAAATAAACCTTTTTTAATATTTGTAACCTCTCCTGCTTCTGCTTCATTGACTATGCAAAAGCCTTTGACTGTGTCGACCACAGCAAACTATGGCAAGTTCTTAAAGAAATGGGAGTGCCTGATCACCTCATCTGTCTCCTGAGAAATCTCTATGTGGGACAAGAAGCTACAGTTAGAACTGGATATGGAACAACTGATTGGTTCAAAATTGGGAAAGGAGTACGACAAGGTTGTATCTTGTCTCCCTGCTTATTTAACTTATATGCAGAATTCATCATGCGAAAGGCTGGAGTAGATGAATCCCAAGACGGAATTAAGATTGCCAGAAGAAATATCAACAACCTCAGATATGCAGATGACACAACCTTGATGGCAGAAAGTGAGGAGGAATTAAAGAACCTTTTAATGAGGGTGAAAGAGGAGAGCGCAAAATATGGTCTGAAGCTCAACATCAAAAAAACCAAGATCATGGCCACTGGACCCATCACCTCCTGGCAAATAGAAGGGGAAGAAATGGAGGCAGTGAGAGATTTTACTTTCTTGGGCTCCTTGATCACTGCAGATGGTGACAGCAGTCACGAAATTAAAAGACGCCTGCTTCTTGGGAGAAAAGCAATGACAAACCTAGACAGCATCTTAAAAAGCAGAGACATCACCTTGCCTACAAAGGTCCGTATAGTTAAAGCAATAGTTTTCCCAGTAGTGATGTATGGAAGTGAGAGCTGGACCATAAAGAAGGCTGATCGCCGAAGAATTGATGCTTTTGAATTATGGTGCTGGAGGAGACTCTTGAGAGTCCCATGGACTGCAAGAAGATCAAACCTATCCATTCTGAAGGAAATCAGCCCTGGAAGGACAAATCGTGAAGCTGAGGCTCCAATACTTTGGCTACCTCACGAGAAGAGAAGAATCCTTGGAAAAGACCCTGATGTTGGGAAAGATTGAGGGCACAAGGAGAAGGGGACGACAGAGGACGAGATGGTTGGACAGTGTTCTCGAAACTACGAACATGAGTTTGACCAAACTGCAGAAGGCAGTGCAAGACAGGAGTGCCTGGTGTGCTATGGTCCATGGGGTCACGAAGAGTCGGACACGACTAAACGACTAAACAATAACAACAAAACCTCTCCTGAAAGCCTCAGCTCATTCTGAGCATTTGACCTACCTGACCTTCTCCCTGCAACTGTTGGCTACTTGTGGATACTACACCTGCATGAGAGATAATAATAAAATACTGTTAACCTGATCTTTCAAATGGCACAGGGATCTACACACAGACCCCAAATTATCTTGGAGTGAACGCTAGAGAGCACACTTAAAATAAACAGCTTATTTTTTAGGATTGTGAAAAAAGAAAGAAAAACGCCAAGTGATTTTGCAGACCACTCAATCAGTGTTTTATTTGTTCGGTTTGGGAACATGTGACAGTAATCACTCTGATACCTAAAATCATCTTATCAATCATGCTTCATTTTGGCAACCCCATGTTTTCTGTGCTGCAACACAAGTTGAGCAATCATGCCTCAGTAGGATTCATGACTTTTCCCATGATAAGGACGGTGCCAGTTTCCTCGTCGATAGTCAGCATCAGAAAGGGGCGGTTGAATCTAAGTACAGGAGGAAGGGAGGAAGGAACCATTTCAATGGCAGTAGTAGCTGCAGCTTCAATGCCATTCTCGTGGACATTTAAATAAGCTTTGTGAATAGCCTGCAAAGAAATACAACAAAAATTAGTGCAAGATTGTGTCTGACTCAGGGTTTTATCATGAGAAAATCTAGGCATCCATTGAATGTCTTAAGAAACAACGTCATGTGGTCATTTCTCACACTGATTACCTATTGATCTGGTTCCTCTAACCAGTTCTAAGCATCATATTTCTGTATCAGTCAGACTCAAGGAGGAATGGATGGAATTTTCTGAAAATCTTGATGTCAATCTTCTCCATAATTATTTTTTTCCTAGTTCTTGTCTCTCTCCCTTAATGTTGATGAGAAGCAAGATCCCCGTCCCTGGCTGATTATGCTAAAAATACAAACACTTCTTTCATATATACATCATACAGTGGTACCTCGGTTTATGAACACAATTGGTTCCGGAAGTCTGTTCATAAACTGAAGCGTTCATAAACTGAAGCGAACTTTCCCATTGAAAGTAATGGAAAGTGAATTAATCCGTTCCAGACGGTCTGTGGAGTAAGCGTTCATAAACTGAAGCAAACTTTCCCATTGAAAGTAATGGAAAGTGGATTAATCCGTTCCAGACGGGTCCGCGGAGTACTTAAACTGAAGCGTTCATAAACTGAAGCATGGGTGTAATTGGTTCCGGAAGTCTGTTCATAAACTGAAGCGTTCATAAACTGAAGCAAACTTTCCCATTGAAAGTAATGGAAAATGAATTAATCCATTCCAGATGGGTCCGCAGTGTTCATAAACCGAAAATTCATAAACCGAGGTGTTCATAAACCGAGGTTCCACTGTATATAATATTACCCTATTACTCCTATAATATTATAAATACTAGGTTTCCAAATGTAGCCATCACATAAACAAATAAATACAAATGTTTATATAACTGGATAAAATACATATTTAGTTATATACTTTAAAATTATGCTGCAGTAATACACACAGCATACAGTTAATCAGGAGTATTATTATTTTTGAAAACTACAATGCATGAGCAGGTCAGAATAAAGCAGGTATGTGATAAATCTGCACAAAGCTTGCAAATACAGTGGTACCTAGGGTTACAAACGCTTCAGGTTACAAACTCCGCTAACCCAGAAATAGTACCTCAGGTTAAGAACTTTGCTTCAGGATGAGAACTGAAATCGTCCTCTCGCGGCGCGGTGGCAGCAGGAGGCCCCATTATCTAAAGTGGTGCTTCAGGTTAAGAAGAGTTTCAGGTTAAGAATGGACCTCCGGAATGAATTAAGTTCTTAACCAGAGGTACCACTGTATATCCGATTTCTCCTCCTTCTCCAATGCTAACTGCACTTTTTGCAAAGCAACTAGCATCTAATCATCTGCTCTTGAAAATTCTGTGTCAGAGGTGGGGAAGCTGTGGCCCTCCTGATGTTTTTGGATCCCAACTCCCATCAGCCCCAGATAGCATGACCAAGGGAAGAGGGAGAGCTGGGCCTTTAGGGTCTCTCCATCAGTTCTGTTGGGAGACCAGCTCCAGTGGGGCTCCACCCCCTAAACTGTCATCAAGCACCACTCATGCCACTAGGCTATAGCAGAGGGAGAGATGGGATATTGGTGCCTCTTAGTCATCATAGCTGGAATAGCAAATATTTTTGGCTCCTGCCCTCCATGAGAGAGGGGAGTGTGGTTCAAGTACCCCAAATTATGTTCATTTGAACCTTCAGGCAACAGTGTACCTCTGGGGAAAAATGGAGGATGCAAGAAAATATAGATCAGTAATTCCAGAGAGGTCTGCTTGATCTGTGAATACATCCATAATATTCATTCTTCTTAACATCCCTTTGATAACATAGTTGCCAGAGATTGAAAACTTTGGAAGGGATAGATCTATTTTCCTGTTGAAAGAGGAACCAGAGGCTAGTGAGATATTGCTTTGGGGGGAAAATGTGCTGGGGTGTGTGTGTGCTCTCCCAAGCCCACATTCCTAGCATGTTTGCACTCCTTTCTCAGTGACATCTATGCTTGATTGACCCTGCTCTGGAATTACAAGGGACTTGGTCACTATACAGCTTATCACTATCCCTCAAACTCACAACAATATATTTACACCTACAAATATGTACTACACTCTTTACACTATGGCAGGCATGTCCAACAGGTAGATCGTGATCTACCAGTAGATCACTGGACATCTGTGGTAGATCAGTGGCCCCCCCCCCAAAGATGCTAAAAAACTTTGGCTCCCCATAAAAAATCTCAACATCTTTCCCCAGCACCCCTAAAATGACCTGAACCACCAAAAACAGGGCTTTCCGTCCTTAAAAAAAAGCTCAATGTCACTTTCCTCTTCCCTAAAGATGCTCAACAACATTTACATGAAATCCCCCAAACAGGGCTTTCCTTCCTAAAAAAAGCTCAAAAACTTTGACCTGTCAGTCTCTTGGAAGTTGGCCACCCATTTGCTAAGAGCATTTTCCAACTGCTTCATTATTCCTTGGTAAGGAAGAATAAATAATGCTGAAACGTCGCCCTTGTAAGGGAGCTTCACAACCTTGCAGGACAAGTTCTTATCATGGTAAAACTCAAACCAGCTGTCTTTGTTCATCATAGGGACTTTCACCGTGGTTTGCTCATCCACATGGAAGTCTTCTTCTCTTGCACTCCGAGGATTGAAAGGTTTTTTCCCAATTGGCTTATGGAAAGAACAATAACAGCATACATGTCATTTAATTCTTTAATATATTAATTGTCATACTCAGAGCTTTTAATAAAAGCTTCTGTTTTAGTGGCATCTAACTGTTCTTAATCTAGTTCCCAATTACTTAATCTCATTTCCAGGAAAAGGGTACTCACAGTATATTTGATTTGTTTCAATAATGGTGAAGCTCAATTTTCTGATTGATTAAAGGAGCTTCTCTGTGATGAGAAGTCTGATAAGATTATTCTCACACAGTGGGCAGATGATGACTCCAGACTTAAAGAACATCCAAGATGCATAATGTGTATAAAACAAGTCCATCTGACTTACCTCTCATGTAAATATAGTTCACCATAACCATTAGAGCCTCTGGGTTAAGACCCTTGACAGCATCAATTATTTCCCCGTTGGTTTTTTTTTTCTATATAGCTATTGATTTGACTTTCAGCTACTGCAGGATTCTTCAAGTTAGTTGGAAGAACATCCGTATCATAAAATGTTTGGCATCATCCAGGAACTTCTGCAGGAGTTTCACTTGGTCATCTGTGAATAGGGCGTTCCCAGTGCTCAGGTGGAGTTCAGGATTGGGGCGGTTCAGTATACGTAAGAGATCATGGAAACCCTCATGTATTTCCTGTTCGGTAATATCTGAGAAGCCAAGTCCTGACAAAAGCTGACTCAACGTGGTTGTTCTAGCTCCCAGTAACATCATGGCCAAGGCAGTGGAAATGCTCAGAGGGGAAAAGAAAATGTTCTTCTCAGCGGACCCTGAAGCAACCTGCTGGTAGAATCGAAAGGCGAAGTCAGCATTTCCTGGGGCTATCTTCAAAGAGGGCAGACCTCTTTCACCTTCAGCAGGAGGAGAATGGCCATGGCCATGGTTCTCTTTGTGGTCAGGGGTATGGTGACATTGGGCAAAAGCACAGAGCCCAGCAAGAAGCAAACACAGGTAGAGACGAGACATTGTGTTCCTCTGGAAGTAGTCTGTGAAGACAAATCGCATTCAAAATTCATCATTGCAATGGCTTGCCTTCGAGTCATTCGACTCTTATATGCCTTTCTGGCAGGATTTTAACAATCTCACTTTCTTTTCTTTTGGCAGAATGTTAGAAGCATAGTAATCTTTGTTAAAGCCTTTATTAAGGATGGAGTGAGGTGAAATAAAGCAAGATTGTTTTTGTACGCAAGTTTGTGTTTCTTTGTGGAAAGCAGTATACCAAACTGTTGAATGGTTTCTTTAAATATTAACGTATCTCTTTGTGTATCTCTTTAAAGGACAGAGTTGATATCATGACCTAGTTTTACAGCTGTGAAGCAGTATAGCAGGTGCTGTTGTGTTAATTAAGCTGTGTCAGCAATTGGGTATAGTATATAAAGAGCAGCATGTACCCTGGTGAACGGATTGATGGGTGGGTCATACTTATAGATGTAATGTAATGTGATCTGAAGAA
The DNA here is from genome assembly GCF_963506605.1 of Zootoca vivipara. Taxonomy (NCBI): domain Eukaryota; kingdom Metazoa; phylum Chordata; class Lepidosauria; order Squamata; family Lacertidae; genus Zootoca; species Zootoca vivipara. Next base: position 20,172,073 of record NC_083276.1, read on the forward strand.
GTGTGCATGCACACAAAAGCTCATACCAAAATAAAAACTTAGTTGGTCTTTAAGGTGCTACTGAAGGAATTTTTTTATTTTGCTTCGACTCAGACCAACACGGCTACCTACATGTAACTAATGTAATTTAATGTTAGAGGAGTTTTTGTTTTTGTAATTAAAGCCAAGCAAAAGATATTTCTGTGTTCCTTCATTTTTCCCTGAACGTGTGGTCTCCCCAGCTGGAAAGGTAACCTTGACATGAGCACCCCTCAAGGAATGGGTCCCTTCTTAGAAAATTTTCTCGTAATTCATAATTCGTGAGCACATCTTTCATACATGATTGTTTTCCCTAAATCTTGTGCCCACCTGATCATTGTTTCTTTGGTCAATTCATCTTTCGTTTCCCATTCAAGAAGCAACTCATAAATATTTTTTATATTTTTGTCTTTCCCTTCTAATAAAACTTTTTCCAAATTTTGACATTTCTCTCCCAAATCCGATTTTATTATCTAATTGAAATCTTTGCTTAATTTGAAAATACTGTAGCCAAACATTAAAGAAGCTTTTAATCTCATCATATTCCTTTAATTTCCAATTCCCTTCTACCTCCTCTAACAAATCTTTATAAGTTGGCCAATTTATTCCCATATTTCCATTTTTTAACTGTAATTATTTCAAAAGGTGATACCCACCACGGCATTTTTGGTTCTAATATGTTTTGATGTTTCTTCCAAATTTTATATAATGTTTTTCTCATAATATTATTCTTAAAGATGTTATGTACTTCCATTTTTTCTTTCATCATGTATAGGTGCCAGCCGAATCCTAGACCTACTCCTTCCAGATCTAACATTTCAGTGTTTTTAAGTTCCATCCAGTCCTTTAACCATAATAACCCTGCCGCATCATGATATAATTCTAAATTTGGCAAACCAAACCCTCCCCTTTCCCTTTTATCTGTCAAAATTTTATATTTTATCCTGGGTTTTTTACCACTCCAAATAAATTTTGATATATCTTTTCTCCAATCTTTAAAGCATTTTGCTCCTCCCAGAATTGGCATATTTTGAAAATGGTACATCATTTTAGTTAATATATTCATTTTTATAACAGAAATTCTTCCTAATATTGAAAAATATAATTTAGGCCAAATTTCTAATTTTTGTCTAATCTCTTTCCGTGTTTTTTCGTAATTCTCTTGGTACAAATCAATGCTTTTTGTTGTCATCTGAATACCTAGGTATTTTATTCTTTTTTTCATTTCGATAACTGATATTTCCTGTAATTTAATTTTTTCATCCTTTCCCAAAAACATTACTAATATACCACTCTTTTTATAATTTATCTTGAAACCCATACCTAACACTGGGAAAATTGGCTAAAATGTATAAAGGAATGAGTAATATTTGTTGGAGGTGCCAGGAAGAAATTGGGACTTACTTGCATGTTTGGTGGCAGTGCAATTTTTTTTAGAAATTTGTGAAGACATATACAATGAAATGAAAAAGATACTAAGATCTTTTCAAAGAGGAGCCAGAATTATTCCTATTAGGATTATTAAATGATGATATAAAAGCAAGAGATAGATCTTTAGTGATGCATGCTACAGTAGCCAACAGACTACTCATCGCAAAGAATTGGAAAAGCGATAAAATACCAAATAAGGAGGAGTGGATTATAAAATTGACAACCTATCAAAATTTAACAATAAAAGTGGGAAAGGTGAAAGGTTTGAAAGAAGAAAAATTAGAAAAAGATTGGAAAATGTTTAAACAATATTTAAGGAAACAGGTGGAAAAAGCCAACCTCCTGACAGAAATATAAAAGGCCCAAAATTAAAGATGGAAAAAGTATGCATAACGACAGAGAGAGATATAAACCAGAGTAGAGGGAAGACTGGAAGTCACACGAGGTGAAGGGGGGGTGCGGGGTGAGGTGGTGGTAGCTTTTTATTATTTGTATTTTATTATCTGTTTATTTTTTACGCTTGTTTTGTCCCTTATCAGTTACGCATTTCTGTTATGTTAAAATTTTTGATATTTGTTATTTGATTTCATACAAGATTATTTTATGATTTAAAGAGGATTTATATATGATTTGCAAGGATTTATAATTTATAGGTTTTATATATGATTTATAATTTATTGTTTTTTATACTTTATAGTTTTTCCATATGAATTTTGTATGGGTTTTTCCCTTTAAATCTTCTGTTTATATATTTGTATGTTTGCATATTAATAAAATTTTAATTTTTAAAAGGAATGGGTCCCTTCTAAGGGAATGCCTTCCTCTTCCTCAAAGTGATCTTCTCCATCCTTGAGAACTTCATTCTCCCTGACAGCAGTGGGGTTGTTTTTATTTAGTCTGGAGAACAGAAGGCTGGGAGGTAATAGGATGGCCCTCTTCAAATATATGAAGGGCTGCCACATGGAAAGTGGAGGAGGAGGAGAAGAAGAGGAAGAAGAAGAAATGAGTTTGGATTTGATATCCTGCTTTATCACTACCCGAAGGAGTCTCAAAGCGGCTATCATTCTCCTTTCCCTTCCTCCCCTACAACAAACACTCTGTGAGGTGAGTGAGGCTGAGAGACTTCAAAGAAGTGTGAGTAGCCCAGGGGTGTAGCAAGGGGGGCAATAGGGGCGGGACGCCATGGGTTACATCCTGGGGGGTGACACTCGGTGCACCCCTCGCCTCCGCCCGTGCTTGCTGTTCGGACATGTGCGGTCTGTACGGGCCGCCACTGGCGCATGGCGGCCTTGCGTGCTACCGCGTGAGTGGCACCCCATTACGGGCTGTCGTGTGTGAGTGCCGCCCCGTGCAGACAACGCACGCATGGCATCCCAGGGGGCGCACGGTTATCCCATGCCGGGGAAAGGGGCGGGGCGTCCCTTGGCTTCCGCTCAGCTCATCCTGGGGCTGAAGGGAAGCAGGAGACTCCCAGCCCCTTTCCCCCCTCTCCTTCCCAGAGCGGCAGCAGTGCCTCAATGAGGAGGCGACGGAGGAGGTGGGGGATCCGGAGAGCGCCACCCTCCCATACCTGCCAAGTCCGTGTCATAAATATATGGGATCGGCAGCATGCGCATGACCGGAAGTTGCATGACGTGACTTCCGGTGGCGCTTCTCCCTTCTATGGGCACCAGAAAATGGCGGCGCCAGCGCCGGAAGTCGCTTCCGCACATGACCGGAAACACGTAAAAGTGATTTCCGGCGCCGGCGCCGCCATTTTCTGGTGCCCATAGAAGGGCAAGCGGCACCAGAAAAATGGCCGGGTAATTCTGCTCCACTCATAGCTGCCAAGTATCCCGATTTAAGGGACAATACCGGGATTTTTCGCTAAACAGGAGACCGCCGGGAAACGGTAAGAAAAAAGGGGTTTTCCCGGCAGATACGGGATACTTGGCAGCTGTGCACCCTCCCCATCTGCTGAGCACCACGCACTCAGAGCATGGAGCCCGCCTGAGCCACCCGGAGGGCAGCAACAGCCTCCTGCCGGGGGGGGGGAGCAGCCAAATATGGGGCAGGACAAGGAGCAGCAAAATCTGAAACTCCCAAATCAGGGCTTTGTTATGAAAGTGCAGAAGCAGACTTGTGCGTGGGTGGGAAGCAGAGGAAGCACCAAGAGACCCTGTGCACACTCCCTTGCAAGGCTTACTTGCAAGTAAATGTAGACTGAGCTGCACACTCCACGTGTAATTGAATAAACATGCGTCGGAGGTGCGGGGCGGCGCCCCCATCCACGAGAGGTTTCTAACAGGCTCTACCTCCTCAGGCTTTCTCAGAATTAATCGCCAGGGTTGGATTAAATGAGTGGGTCCCCTTCTAACTCTACGGTTCTGTGATTCTAGGATTACTCCTAAAGTAAAGTAAAGAGAGCTTTAGGGGGACGGACGGGAGCCATGGCTCCCAAGAGGTCACAGCTTTCCCAGCGCCCCGGCAAATCGGCGGGCGATAAAAAAAATCCACACCGGGTACCACGTGGGCTTGCTACACCTCTGGACAAGCCCAAGGTCACCCAGCATGGGCGTAGGCAGGGGGGGCAGGAGGGGGCAATTGCCCCCCCTAGAAGCAGGGCCACTGGCCAGCCTGCCCCACTGCCCGCCCGGTGCCGTCTCCCTTCTCCCTGGCTGGCTGTGGGGCGGGCGGCGGGAAAGCACCAGAGCCGCGCAAAGCGTTTGGCTGGCTTTCCCTCCCTCCGCCCCACAGCCAGCAAGGGAGAAGGGAGACGTCCCTTCTAGCCGGCTGGCTGTGGGGCGGGCGGAGGGAAAGCCAGGCAACCGCTTTGCGCGGCTCTGGGGCTTTCCCTCCACCTGCCCCAGCGATTGCAGAGGGGGAGGAGGGGATCGGAGCAGCCCGATTTCGGGCTGATCCTGGCTCCCCCTCGTCCCTTCCGATTGCGGAGGGGGAGGAGGGAGTCGGAGCAGCCCGATTTCGGGCTGATCCTGGCTCCCCCTCGTCCCTTCCTATCGCGGAGGGGGAGGAGGGAGTCGGAGCAGCCCGATTTCGGGCTGCTCCGATGTGGCCCCGCCCCCGCCCCTTGGCCCCGCCCCTTGGCCCCGCCCCTTGGCCCCGCCTGATTTTCATCCTGGCTACGCCCCTGTCACCCAGCAGCTGCTTGTGGAGGTGTGGAGACGCAAACCCATTTCACAAGATTACAAGTCTACCGCTCTTAACCACACTGGAGGAAGCTTGTTTTCTGCTGCTCCAGAGCCAATGGATTCAAATGATAAAAAAGGAGATTCTGACTAAACGTGAGGAATAGCCTTATGACCATGAGAGCTGTTCAACAGTGAATCAAATCCCTTAGAAGTGGGAGAAATCTCCTTCAATGGAGGTTTTTAAACAGAGGGTGGATGGCCATCTGTCAGGCCTTGTTCAGCTGTGATTCCTGCATTGCAGGGGGTTGAGCTGGATGTCCCGTTGGTCCCTTCCAGTTCTTTGATTCTATGTCATAATTTCTTAACAGCATTTCTGAAGCTGCTTCTCTCTTCTATTCCATATTTGCACCTCCATTTCCACCTTTGCCCCCATTTCCATGCCCCTTCCTCACGTTTCCTTTACTGTCTTTTCCACTTGCACACCCCTTCTAGATCTTCCTCCTCCCATTAATTGCAACTATTAAGCCATCTTTTCCCCTTCCTCCCAATTCTAAAGCCATCCCTCCTATTTTCAGCCCCTTTGTAACCCCCCAATTTTCAGCATCACTCCCATTTCAATGCCTTCATCTCCCTCCCTTTTTGCAACTCTCCCTTGCACACAGACCCCCATTTAGCTCCTTCAATCTTCCCACCCAGTGCTAATTCTAACCACCCTTTTCAACTCCCCATTTCTAAAGCTGCTTGTATTCCGCAGCCTCCTTTGAACCCATTCCCCCTTTCCACCATCACCTCCTTTTTCATACCTGCTCTGCTCCCCTCCTTTTCAAACACCCTCCAAGCCAACATCTGTCATAGCAGCATCGGGAAAGGCACGTTTGATACTTACGTTCAGAGGTGTCTCTTGGAAGAAGCAGTGAAAGCTCCTTGCAGTGAGCTACTATTTATCTGTGTTGGGGCACTGTTGAGAAATGGTATGTTGTCCTTCACAAAACAGAGCAGGCTGTTTAGTGAAGAACAAATATTGACCATTGCTGGACACCTGTAGTCCCAAGTCCTGTTGCCCTTCATTAAACAAAGAAGAACACTAAACACTAAACAAGAACAAAAATTATTGACCATGACTTTGTTAATTATATTTCCAGGAAGAGCATTTGCCCTGTTAGCTCTTTCTTTACGGGCTGATAACTGCCAATTGAGTTGCTTTCCCTGGAGCAGCAAAAATCAAGGGCCTAGCTGCACAGAACTGAATTCCGGACTGAAGTAAAAGAGCAGGAATGGATCATTCTGGGACTACAATGGGGGGAAGCCCTTGTCTACATTTGAATGGACAAAATTACGAAACGTGGTCAGTCTATTGTGAGGCACAATTAAGACGTGCAGCGGTGTGGCACGGAGTGAAAGACAGCCCACCTAATGCTATAACAGCTGTGTGGACCATGGCCATGGGAATTATAGTTTTCTTAGTGTCTCCGGAGGAACTAATAACAATTAATGGCAAAGTCACTGCTCGTGAAATGTGGAATGCGTTAAAAGACGCACATTTGTGACAAGAAGCTGGTTCTGTGCTTCTATACTTCAGAAAGTTGCACACTAAAAAGCTAGAGCTAAAGCGTTATCAGCTATAAAATGTTGGAACTGTGGAAACCATGGTCATATTCAACGGAATTGTCCCAAGACAAAAGCAAAAATATGCAGATGGCAGGAAGAGGGGGGGGGACAAAAGTCAAAGAATGTGCAAAACAAGGCTTTTGTTACACAAGTGACTTCTGCAAAGACCAAAGGCAGATTTGTTGTGGATTCTGCAGCCACACACCACATTTGCAAAGACAAGCATTTGTTTACTTCCTTCAAGCCACAGGAGGGGCAAATTCATCAGGCTGATGGGACTTCTATCCAGATAGCTGCAGAAGGAATGATCGAGCTTAAGAGCTTGAATTCTACTATCAACAAAGTTCTATTTGTTCCAGAGTCAGCTGAGAACCTGTTGAGTGTTCACCAGCCCACAGAGAAGAACTTTAACGTTTTCTTTTCAAAGGGCATCTGCATCATCAGCAAGAATGATGCAGAACTCTTACATGCTGACTATGTGAATAATCTATTTCAGATTGCTTATGATGATAATGGTGTCAATGTGCAAAGTAATGATTCTTGTTGTGTGGCAAACACAAAGTTTTCCATGCAGATTGTACTCATTCACACCGTAAGAGATTTGGTCATATGTCCTGGCAAACGCTAACCAAAATGCCGGAAGTAGTTAATGGTCTAACCATTAAATCCTGTAAATTCTACATGAAATGTAAGTCATGTGCAGAGCACAAGATAAGGGTGGCTCCCAAGGGTAAGGTATCTGGTAGACAGGCTTCAAAGCCCTACCAAATTGTCCATGCCGACCTCGTTGGTCCACTAGAGCCCTCTCTTAGTGGAGCTAAATATTTCATCGTGTTGATTGATTCTTTCTCCAGGTGTATTTGCTCAAACAAAAGTCAGATGCATTTCATACGTTCAAGGGATTCTATGCTTGGTTGCGAAATGCCCAAGGAAAGCAACTGCAATGTCTTTTCACTTATCGTGGTGGAGAATTCACTTCTCAGCAATTTGAGGACTTTTTGACTGAGAAGGGAATCCAGCATGACCTCACTTGCTCACGATCTCCATGGGAGAATGGACTTTGCAAAAGAGCAAACCAAACATTACTACAGGGTTTTAAAAACTCAGTTGAATGATGCCAACCTACCAGAATCATTTTGGGGGGAGAGTTTGAATCATTTTGTGCATACTTACAATAGGAGACTATCAAAACCCATAGGTTACACCCCCTATGAAAAGATGTTTGGCAAGAAGCCTTACGTCAAGTACATGAGAATATTTGGTTCTGACATGTGGGTACATACTCCGCAGAGCAGCAAGCTCGGGAAGCGTGGTGTACATGGGATTTTTGTGGGATATAAGACAGGTGCCTACAGAGTGTACATGCCCAATACAAAGACAGTGAAGTTCACCAAGAGTGTGGAGTATTGTGCTAAATGGGGGGACAATGGGGGAATTTTCCAAAGTCATCCTGAAGAAGAGGAAGCTAAAGATGATGGCCAAGGTTCAGATTCCGATTTAGTGGGAGGTGCTGCTGACAGTGACAGCGAAACAGTAGACTACCAGAGCGTTAAAGCCTCACTCAGACCATCTGATGAATCTGAAACTGAATTGGATGAACCACTGTTCACCAATGGCCACATTTCTTAAAACAAGGAGGAGATGAGCGTTAAAGACTCACGTCTGATACACAAATCACAAAGGGCAAACCACCCAAAAGGTTTGATGATGAGTTTGTCACCACAGCTACTGCTGTCGTTGGTAACTCAGTGAAGATGTGGGAACCTACCAATTTTCAAGAAGTTCAAGAACTGTCCTCTAAGGAAGCTGAACCCTGGTTGAAGGCCATAGATGATGAACTAAGTTCCTCGGAAAGGAACAAGACCTGGGAGCAAGTTCCACTAGTCCCAGAAATGAGACTCGCTGGGAGCCAATGGGTTTTTAAAGCAAAGACCGATCAAAATGGTAAAACTGTAAGGCATAAAACCAGATTAGTTGCCAAAGGTTTTACCCAGGTATCAGGTCAAGATTATAATGAAACCTATTTCCCCACCATCAAGTATGAGAGCATTAGAACCATGCTCAAAATTGCTGCAGAGGAGAAGCTTCACGTCTACCATCACGACGTGAATACAGCTTTTTTGTACGGGATTTTAAAAGAGGAAGTGTACATGCTTCCACCTTACGGAGTGAAAGTACAAAAAGGGATGGTTTGTAAACTAAAGAAATCTCTATCCGGTCTTAAACAGAGTGCCAGGTGTTGGAACACCAAACTTACTGAAACATTACAATCTCTAGGATTACATCAAGGAAAGGCAGATCCATGTGTATTTGTAAAAGGGGAGGGGCAACGCAAACTGTATTGTATTTGTTTTGTCAACGATCATTTGTTGTTTTGGAAAGATCAAAATTTATACAGAAACACCCTTGCTCAGTTGAAAGAACACTTTGATATGAAAGATCTTGGCCAGGTATCCAATTACCTGTCTCTGCAGGTAGAGAAAGACCAAACAGATAATTTTCTGGTTCATCAAATTCAGAAAATCGCTGATGTATTAGCCAGACTAAATTGGACAGATGTGAATCCTGTGGACACCCCAATGGTGACAGGTTTTCAGAGAGATGAAAAGGCTGAAGCATTTTCTGATATAACATTGTATAGATGCATTCTAGGCAAACTAAATTTCATTGCCAGATGCTCAAGGCCTGACATAGCTGCAAATACTAATCTGCTTAGCAGACATTCTAACAGTCCTACTGTTCAGGATTGAAAAGCTTTAAAACACATAGCTCGTTACTTGAAAGGAACTATGGACCATGGGCTAAGGTTCACAGTCAGAAGACTGGAGGTCTTGAAATTTTTGCTGATGCAAGTTTTGATAGTGACACCACAGGCGGAACAAGCACTTCTGGAGTATGCTATATGTACAACCACTGTCTTAATGATTGTATGTGCAGGAAGCAGATGACAGTGAGTGTAATTTCTTGTGAAGATGAATTAAATGCACTGTCATTTTCACTGATGGATTGAGATTGGTTGATACAACTGTTTCAGGACATTGGAGTTAAGGTAACTTGTCCTATACAGGTGTATCAAGATAACAGATTTTCTTTGGCTTTGATTAATTCTGAGAGTTGCAAGCAAAGAACTAAGTACTTGCAAATTAAATTACACCGTACAAGGGAATGTAGCAGGAAAGGACTTATTCAAGTGTCCTACATGGCAGGTGACGAGATTCCCGCAGATCTGTTGTCTAAAGTTGTCAACAAAGAACAACTTCGGGTGTATTTACAAAAACTGCAATTGGTTGGTAATAATAGTGCATAATGTTACATGGAAAGGGGGAGGTTGTTGTAATGTTCCATTCCACCTTAAGAGAGAGAGAGAGGGTCATGTGACTGTGTGTCAGTTGGTGTCAGTTATTCCTGTCGGACGTGAAGTTTGTGTGTGCCTCTGATAACTTCTATGAAGAAGAACTGTTCTAGTGGGCAGGGCCGTCTTAAGCGCCCCTGGGCCGTGGTGCGCCAGATCCCTCCGGCGCCCTCCCGCCCCATTTCCCAGCGCGGTGGGTGGGTGGGCACCACACACAGCGTGGCTGCCACAGGCACTGCTGCTTGGCGGGCAGTTGCCGTGGGCGCAGCTGCGCAGCGGACCGGCCGGCCAGCGGGTGGGTGCAGCTCGCGGCGCCCTCCTGGCGGGCCGGCGCTGTGGTGCCCTGCGCCACCCAGCCTGGCCGCAGGGCCGGCCCTGCTAGTGGGGAGAGAAGGGAAGAGGCTTGCTTAACTGCTCATGGCTTCAACACACTCTGCAGCCAAAAGCCTCATCACCACCACTGCAAGCAGCAGATTTTCCAAGTAAAATGAATAAAGCTGAATGAAATAAGGTGAGAGATGAAAGAACTTTATTTTATTTTAATTATCTAATTCAGCAAAAACGGAAGCAAAAAAGGAAGTCAGCTTCCGTTTCTGTGGGACAGCTCTGGAAGGACTCCCTTGAGAATGGGAGTAGAGTAGTAGTGACAGCCAGTGGAATCTTCTTAACAGTTCAAGAAAGGACAAGGATGGCTCTCTCGGAGAAGAAGCTCATGGCCAAACAATTGAGCTCCTGCCCATAAAAAATGGCTCCTTCGAGGAAGAAGGGTGTGCCCTTAAAATGGCATTCCTGCCCAACTGCCCACTAGGAACGGTAATGCAATGAAGCAGCTCAAATAGTTGAGGAACTCTAGCAAGCCCAAAATTGGTATAATGGAACAGCCAAAGCAAGAAGGAGCTCCTTTTGCTACAGTGATAGTGGAATCCAGAAATTGCCCCAAATCGTGCTTAGCACATGATGGACGAAGGCCAGCAAACGAGCCTCTACACTGCAACCACAGCTAAAGCCCACTGCCCGGCATGCTGTCATATCGGTAGGTTAACCAAGGGGTGAGAGGTGACGCTGCCTCCAAGACGCCCGTCTGCTCCCCTTTGAGGTTAGAAATAATTCCCTGTAATGCTCTGTGACATTGGCAAACAGAAATTTAAATCAGATAACAGCAACATGCAGCAGGAAAGAACACATTCCAGCAGACTATCGTGGAGGGAACCAAATTAAGGTACCCCACAAAATTACAATGATAGAATTGCAATGAAAATGGTGGGAGTGGGAAGCCCCACCAGGGCCAAAAGGCCCTTATATAATTAAGGGGGAAAGGGGGGGGAAAGGCAAAATTAAGCTAAAGGACAAAAGAACTCAAAAAGGGACCAAAATTAAGTGATTAATCTAAAGGGGGAAATACAAAATTAAAGGAAATTAGAATGATTCACCATATCGTCAAAAACTGGTCGCTGATTCTCTCCGGTAGGCAGTGGAGACAGGTAGAGCTCTGTTCCGATGCACTGCGTCCCGAAAGAGAAAGCTCAGGGACCGTGCAGCATATATGTACGGTAATAGTTCCACAATCTCCTTTGACAGACATCCCACAGGCCAAATTGCACACAAGATCGAGGGACCACCAATCGGGTGTTGTGACCGCACCAATGTTCCCACACACAACACACTGACTGATTGCCAGGTCCCACCGCAACACGTGCCCTCTTGTTAGGGAGGACCCGATTCATCACAGCATCCTTTTCTAAGTGCTCACAGGCAGATTGTTTAATTATCTGTTCTAGGACCTTGACGTCAAGGTCACTGGTAATGTCTTCTCCCCCTCCCCTTTTGAAGATGGGGAAAACATTTGCCCTCCTCCAGACTGCAAAGACCTCACCTGTTCTCCAAGAATTCTCCAAGATTAGAGACAGAGGCTCTTAGATTACAACAGGAAGCTCCTTTAGTGCCCTTGGGTGCAGCTCATCAGGCGCTGCAGATTTGGATTCATTTAAAGTTCCCATACCATCTTTTTTCCCTGTCTTAGACTGCATCTCCCTCTATGGATTATTTTTTCTGTTATCACCAGGTTGAGCACTGCTTTTCTTTTCAGTGAAGACAGAAGGCAAGTATGCGTTGAGCAGTTCTTTCTTCACTCTGCCACCAAATATAATTTCTTCGTGTTCTCCACATTGAGGACCTACTACTTGCTTGTTCTTCCTCTTGCTTTGGGCACAGTCAAAGAAACCTTTTTTTTAATTATTTGTAACCTCTCCTGAAAGCCTCAGCTCATTCTGAGCATTTGACCTACCTGACCTTCTCCTTGCAACTGTTGGCTACTTGTGGATACTACACCTGCATGAGGGATAATAATGAAATACTGTTAACCTGATCTTTCAAATGGCACAGCCGCCTACACCCCGCCCCAAATGCTAGAGAGGACACTTAAAATAAACAGCATATTTTTTTAAGATTGTGCAAAAAGAAAGAAAAATGGCAAGTGATTTTGCAGACAACTCAATCAGTGTTTAATTTGTACGGTTTGGGAACATGTGACAGTAATCACTCTGATACCTAAAATCATCTTATCAATCATGCTTCATATTGGAAACCCCATGTTTTCTGTGCTGCAACACAAGTTGAGCAATCATGCCTCTGTAGGATTCATGACTTTTCCCATGAATATGACGGTGCCAGTTTCCTCGTCAACAACCAGCATCAAAAAGGGGCAGTTGAACGCAAATGCAGGAGCAAGGGATATAGGAACCATTTCCATGGCAGTAGTAGCTGCAGCTTCAGTGCCATTCTTGTGGACATTTAAATAAGCTTCGTGAATAGCCTGCAAAGAAATACAACAGAAATTAGTGCAAGATTGTGTCTGACTCAGGGTTTCATCATGAGAAAATCTAGGCCTTCAAAATAAACAAATCCATTGAATCTCTTAAGAAACTATATCATGTGGTCATTTCTCACTCTGATTACCTATTGATCTGGATCCTCTAACCCGTTCTGAACATCATATTTCTGTATCAGTCAGCCTCAAGGAACTGATGGAATTTTCTGAAAATCTTGATGTCAATCTTCTCTATAATTATTTTTTCCTAGTTCTTGTCTCTCTCCCTTAATGTTGATGAGAAACAAGATCCCTGTCCCTGGCTGATTATGCTAAAAATACATACCTTATTACTCCTATTACCCTATTACTCCTATAATATTATAAACACTAGGTTTCCAAAAGTAGCCAGCACATAAACACATCAATGCCACTTACCACCTGGCCTCTTAAGGACTGCTTCCACTGCTGCTGCTGCTGCTGCTGCTGCTGTTGGAGCTGCCCAGGACTTCCCTGCTAAGGTACTGAGGGCCCCGTTCCTGCCACTCACCACCTGGCCCAGGGTGGGGCCTCACAGACCTCTTAAGGACTGCTTCCACTGCTGCTGTTGCTGCACAGTGCAGAGTTCTTTTTAAAATGTTTTAACATGTTTTTTAAATTTCTTTTCACCTTTTTAAATTGTATGTTTGGTTGGGGTTGGGAATTTGTTTAATTTGGGTTTGTTTAATTTTAGTTTGTATTTTTTTGTCTTTTGTTTGTATTGTTTTATTGTATTTTTTTTGTTTTATATAGGTTTTGTTTTGTTTTTAAGGGGAGGGGTCAGGGCTGCCTGGGAGTGGGTCCCAGCCAACAAAATGGCTGGGGCAGATTCCACAGGGGGGGATGCACTGGGACAACCGATCTCAGTGATCATGGATAGGAGGAGGAGTTATGCTAAGACCAGACCATGTCATTACCGAGGAGGCAGGCTTAGTCGTTGTCTGAGGACTATCCCTGCCTCCGTGTCTGGTCCTGACCGGATGGATACTGGAATCAGCAAGGGATACCCACATGACCTGAAGGTGCTGCTGTGCAATGCCAGATCAATGATTCACAAGACAACTGCCATCCATGACTTGATCGTGGATGGAGGACTTGACCTGGCATGTGTAACAGAGACTTGGTTGGATGAAGCAGATAGGCCTGTTTTAGCTGCTGCGTGTCCACCAGGTTTCTCTTACGCACAGCAACCCAGGCCTTGTGGGCGGGGGGGGGGGGGGGTTGCAGTGATTTTTAGGAAGTCATTAGTTTGCACCAGGCATCCTATTGGGAAGACCCAGTTCTTTGAGTGCATGTTCTGGAATGTGGGCAATAGGGGCAGTATAGGATTCCTTCTGGTGTACCGACCTCCCTGCTGCACCAAGGATTCCCTGCCTCAGCTGCTTCAGGTCGTGGCGGATGTTCTCCTGGAGACACCTAGTTTGGTTGTCCTAGGGGATTTCAATATCCATGCTGACACGACCTTACAAGGGGCCACTCGGGACTTCGTGGAAAGCATGGCCTCCATGGGGCTGTCCCTGAATAAGTCTGGCCCAACTCATAGCCGCGGACATGCCTTGGACTTGGTGTTTACCTCTATGGATGTTGGTGATCTGACACTAAGCAAAAGCGAAACTAAAGAAGTGCCATGGTCAGTTCACTACCTGGTGCAACTGGACATCTCCGCGACCCTTCCCCTCTGCAGGAAGGTTGACCTATTCGGATGGTCCACCCCCGCCACTTAATGGATCCAAATGGTTTCCAGAGAGTGGTAGGGGATGCTTTATCCCATGTTGATGGCCTTTCAGCCGATTCCCTGGTGGCCTACTGGAATGTGGAGTTAACCAGGGCTATTGACTGTTTGGCTCCGAAGCGCCTTCTCCGATTGCATGGAGCCCAGACCGTCCCGTGGTTTTCCATGGATCTGAGGGCAATGAAACAATCGCTGAGACGGCTAGAGCGCCGGTGGCGGATAACTCATTCTGAATCTGACCGGACACGGGTTAGAGCTCAATGTCGAGCCTACCAAGTGGCGGTAGCGGCAGCAAAGAAGACTTTCTTCACCGCCTCTATTGCATCTGCAGAAAACAGTAGCAGGAGACTTTTTCAGGTGGTTCGCAGTTTAGTGGAACCACCAGATCAATCAGGGCCTAGTACGGGCCACATGATCTCCTGCAACGATTTTGCAAAGTTTTTTGCAGATAAAGTCGCTCAGATTCGGGAAGAGGTAGACTCCACCGTGGGGGCAAGGCCGGGGCGGGGGAGTGCTGGAGGTCTGTCTAGTCAAGTTGTGTGGGATCAATTCCAATCTGTTACCCCCGAGGATGTGGACAGGCTGCTTGGACGAGTGAAACCAACCACCTGTCTCCTTGATCCTTGCCCATCCTGGCTTATAAAAGCTAGCCGGGAAGGGCTGGGCGATGGGCTTTGCGGGTTGGTGAATGCTTCTCTCCGTGAGGGAGCCTTCCCAGACCTGCTGAAAGAGGCTGTTATTAAACCGCTTCTTAAAAAACCATCTTTAGATGCAGCCAATATGGCCAACTATCGTCCAGTCTCAAATCTTCCATTCTTGGGCAAGGTGATTGAGCGAGTGGTTGCTGAACAACTCCAGGCACGGCTGGAAGAAACGGACCATTTGGATCCCTTCCAGTCAGGATTCAGGCCTCATCATGGGACTGAAACTGCCTTAGTCACACTGGTTGATGATCTCCTGCGGGCTAGGGACAAAGGTGAGAGCTGTTTCCTAGTCCTGCTGGATCTCTCAGCGGGTTTTGACACCATTGGCCATAACATACTTCTGGACCGCCTAAAGGGGTTGGGAGCTGGGGGTACTGTCATACAATGGTTCCGCTCCTTCCTCCTGGGCCGTGTTCAGAAAGTAGTGGTGGGGGATGAGTGTTCAGGCCCCTGGGCTCTCACTTGTGGGGTGCCTCAGGGTTCTGTCCTCTCCCCCATGGTTTTTAACATCTACATGCAGCCGCTGGGAGAGATCATCAGGGGTTTTGGGCTGGGTGTTCATCAGTATGCGGATGATACCCAGCTCTTTTTTTTAATTAAATGTATTAAAGATTTTACAAAAATACAAAACACACAAAGAAAATTACAAAACATGAAAAAAGAAAAAACAAGAATACAAAAAGAATACAAAAAAGTACAAAAATGCAAACAGAAACATACATATATAGTTCAAAAACCATTCATCTTTTCTGACATTGTAAGTTGACCTCCTCAGCCCCCCTTACTGTGGTTCATCTTATACCCTCTTTGGCAATTTCATACTCTTCATCTTAACATTATTTCTTTCTATCTTAAACATGTTTATACCTTTTAAATTTTACACCAAATTTCTATATTTATCCTTTTCGTTATAGATTACATATTTATCATCTATGACAACATCATACTCCTCTTTCCTTACATATTATATTTCTGCCTTAAACATACTTCTTCATTTAATTCATATTATAAAATTCTAAATCTACTTTTACACTATACTAAACTAAAAATTCTCTTCCTTATACCCACACCTCTCCTCTAAGAACTCCCCATCTCAATCACAACCATATTTCTATTGTTAACCCTACTAATCACAAGTCCCCTTTTATGGTCGGCAAGTCTATATAAACAGTCCTATTTCGATTCGGATTACCCTATTACATAGCCAATTATATACTATTTACCCCACCCCCTTCCCCACCTTTCTTTCTACCCTCATTCCTTTAACCTTCCCCTGCTGCCCTGCGTCTTTCTTCAATCCTGTAATCCTAAGCACCCCTTTTCTGTTTTCTGTGGTCATCTTGACTCCTTGGTCCGATGTCTTCATCTGTCAAGAGGAGATATTTTTCAATTCATACTGGTTTTTCTCAACTACTTTTTCGTGCACAGATGGACTCTCACTCCTTCTGTACCACTCGATTTCTTCTAAATGGGCTGGGGTGCTCTCACCCTCCCCCAGTCCATCTTGTTGAGTTTTCTCCTCCAATTGCGACTGGACAGTTGGGCTCTCACTCCCACTGTTCAGTTCTTTCTGATCATCGCAACCTTTGATTTTTCTAATCTCCAAATTGCACTGTACCAAGTCATTTTTAATTTCCAATAGCTGTGCCAGCACAAACTGCATAAAGTCAGACATGTTTTGGCTATCTGATTTCCTTCTCCAAGGACAGTCAGTGTTTGCTGCTCAGGAAATGGTGGCCATAACTCACCCGAAAACGAAAGTCAAAAATAGTACTCCATTTTCAAACAATATATCCTTTTTTCTTTATTTTCTTCACCAAGATCCGATCCAATTCCCTTGTATATCCAGTCCTTATATTCAGTAGAGCTCTTGGCAATTCAGGAATTCAAAATCGAAAGTACATTCCTTTAGAATGAATCACAATAGCCTTTCGCCTGCCGCTTAGAGGGCTCTCCTCCAAAGTAAGTAACAACAATTTCCCCCAGTTCTTAGCTTCTTAAATTCAGATGCAACTTTGGGCTCAGGACAATATTATTGCCTTTTCCGTCCCACAATAATCAGGGGCTGACTTCCTATTTTCCACCCCTTCCCGTGGCCCGATTTTTGTTAATTTAGCTGTTCAGATATTTTTTCCACCGGTACTCACGGCACAGTCCTTTTTAGTTCCAAATTTAGAAAGAACCAATCGCTGATGCTGGCAAGGTCGCAACTTCGTGCCTCCGAGATAGCTTTGTTCCGCAATGCGCCGTGTTTTGCTTCTACCCCCTGCTCTCTCAGCGCCCAGAAATTAGGCGTCTGATGGAGGGGGGAGCACGCTCCTGGCGTCTGCTGGATCCATGCCCCCTAAAAGCTCAATTAGGGGTTTTTTTTCCTGGGGAGTTGCTGTGCTGTAGCAATTTCCCCTTGCCTCGAAGGCACCCGTCCTCCTCAGCTGAGAACAGTGCCTGCCATTGCATCGCAATCGGGCAGAAGTCTGGATGATACCCAGCTCTACCTCTCAAATCAGAACCAGTGAAGGTCCTGTGTGAGTGCCTGGAGGCGGTTGGAGGATGGATGGCGGCTAACAGATTGAGGATGAATCCTGACAAGACAGAAGTACTGTTTGTGGGGGACAGGAGGCAGGCAGGTGTGGAGGACTCCCTGGTCCTGAATGGGGTAACTGTGCCCCTGAAGGACCAGGTGCGCAGCCTGGGAGTCATTTTGGACTCACAACTGTCCATGGAGGTGCAGGTCAATTCTGTGTCCAGCGCAGCTGTCTATCAGCTCCACCTGGTACGCAGGCTGAGACCCTACCTGCCCGTGGAATGTCTCACCAGAGTGGTACATGCTCTAGTTATCTCTCCCTTGGACTACTGCAATGCGCTCTACGTGGGGCTACCTTTGAAGGTGACCCGGAAACTACAACTAATCCAGAATGCGGCAGCTAGCCTGGTGACTGGGAGCGGCTGCCGAGACCACATAACACCGGTCTTGAAAGATCTACATTGGATCCCAGTACATTTCCGAGCACAATTCAAAGTGTTGGTGCTGACCTTTAAAGCCCTAAATGGCCTCGGTCCAGTATACCTGAAGGAGCGTCTCCACCTCCATCATTCTGCCAGCACCGAGGGCCTTCTGGCGGTTCCCTCGTTGCAAGAAGCCAAGTTGCAGGGAACTAGGCAGGGGGCCTTCTCGGTAGTGGTGCCCACCCTGTGGGAGGCCCTCCCATCAGATGTCAAAGAGAAAAACAATTACCAGACTTTTAGAAGGCATCTCAAGGCAGCCCTGTTTTGGGAGGCTTTTAATGTTTAATAGATTACTGTGTTTTATTTTTCTGTTGGAAGCCACCCAGAGTGCCTGGGGAAGCCCAGCCAGATGGGCGGGGTATAAATAAATTATTTTTATTTTTATTTTTATTTTTATCAAAACAAAAGTTTATATAACTGGATACAATACATATTTAGTAATATACTTTAAAAGTATGCTGCAGTAATACACACAGCATATGGTTAATCAGGAGTATTTTTTTATTTAAAAAACAAACAATGTATGAGCAGGTCAGACTAAAGCAGGTATGTGATAAACGATACTGTCTACACGAAGCTTGCAAATATATCCGATTTCTCCTCCTTCTCCAATGCTAACTGCAGTCTTTGCAAAGCAACTAGCACCTAATCATCTGCTCTTGAAAATTCTGTGTCAGAGGTGGGGAAGCTGTGGCCCTCCTTATGTTTTTGGATCCCAACTCCCATCAGCCCCAGATAGCATGACCAAGGGAAGAGGGAGAGCTGGGCCTTAAGGGTCTCTCCATCTGTTCTGTTGGGAGACCAGCTCCAGTGGGGCTCCACCCCCTCAACTGTCATCAAGCACCACTCATGCCATTAGGGAGGCAGAGGGAGTGATGGTATTTTGGTGCCTCTTAATCATCATAGCTGGAATAGCAAATATTTTTGGTTCCTGCTCTCCATGAGAGATGGGATTGTGGTTCAAGTACCCCAAATTATGTTCATTTGAACCTTCAGACAACAGTGTACCTCTGGTGAAAAACGGAGGATGAAAGAAAATATAGATCAACCTGTTGAATTTTGAGAAGCCTACCTTGGAAATCTTCAGCTCTGGCTTCCCAGTTATTCCAGAGAGGTCTGCTTGATCTGTGAATACCTCTGTAATATTCATTCTTCTTAACATCCCTTTGATAGCATAGTTGCCAGAGATTGTAAACTTTGGAAGGGATAGATCTATTCTCCTGTTGAAAGAGGAACCAGAGGCTAGTGAGGTATTGCTTTGGGGGGGGGGATGTGCCGGGAGGATTTTGGGTGTCATATGGCAGGACAGAATTCCAATCAAAGAAGTGCTCTCCCAAGCCCACATTCCTAGCATGTTTGCACTCCTGTCTCAGTGATGTCTATGCTCAGTTGATCCTGTTCTGGAATTACAAGGGACTTGGTCACTATACAGCTTATCACTACCCCTCAAACTAACAACAATATATTTACACCTACAAATATGTACTACACTCTTTACACTATGGCATGCACACTTACTGTGATTTTGTTGAATTCATCCATTTTAACAAAACTTCTTTGCTAAGAGCATTTTCCAACAGCTTCATTTTTCCTTGGTCAGGAAGAATAAATAATGCTGAAACGTCGCCCTTGTAAGGGAGCTTCACAACCTTGCAGGACAGGATCTTATCATGGTAAAACGCAAACCAGCTGTCTTTGTTCATCATAGGGACTTTCACCGTGGTTTGCTCATCCACATGGAAGTCTCCTTCTCTTGTACTCAGAGAATTGAAAGGTTTTTCCCAATTGGCTTTTGGAAAGAACAATAACAGCATACATGTCATTTAATTCTTCAATATTTTAATTGTCATACTCAGAGCTTTTAATAAAAGCTCCTGTTTTAGTGATATCTTACTGTTCTTAATCTAGTTCCCAATTACTTAATCTCATTTCCAGGAAAAGGAGTCTCACAGTATATTTGATTTGTTTTGATAATGGTGGAGGTCAATTTTTTGATTGATTAAAGGAACTTCTCTGTGATGAGAAGTCTGAGAAGATTACTCTCACACAGTGGGCAGATGATGACTCCAGACTAAAGCACCAACAAATCTGAACCACATCTTAAAGTTTAAACCTCAAAGTGAGAACATCCAAGATGCAAAACGTGTATAAAACAAGTCCATCTGACTTACCTCTCATGTAAATATAGTTCACCATAACCATTAGAGCATCTGGGTTAAGACCCTTGACAGCATCAACTATTTTCCCATTGGTTTTGTTTTCTATATAGCTATTGATTTGACTTTCAGCTACTGCAGGATTCTTGAAGTTAGTTGGAAGAACGTCCGTCTCATAAAAATGTTTGGCATCATCCAGGAACTTCTTCTGGAGTTTCACTTGGTCAGCTGTGAATAGGGCGTTCCCAATGTCCAGGTGGAGTTCAGCATTGGGGCGGTTCAGTAAACGGAAGAGATCATGGAAAACCTCATATGTTTCCTCTTCGGTAATATCTAAGAAGCCAAGTCCTGACATAAGCTGACTCAACGTGGTTGTTCTAGCTCCCAGTGACACCATGGCCAAGGCAGTGGAAATGCTCAGAGGGGAAAAGAAAATGTTCTTCTCAGCGGTCTCCGAAGCAACATGGTGGTAGAATCGAAAGGCGAAGTCAGCATTTCCTGGGGCTATCTTCAAAGAGCGCAGACCTCTTTCACCTTCAGCAGGAGGAGAATGGCCATGGCCATGGTTCTCTTTGTGGTCAGGGGTATGGTGACATTGGGCAAAAGCACAGAGCCCAGCAAGAAGCAAACACAGGTAGAGGCGAGACATTGTGTTCCTCTGGAAGTAGTCTGTGAAGACAAATCACATTCAAAATTCATCATTGCAGGACTTCTGGCCACCGCCAGCGCTGATCGGCGGGGTTCGCCTCGAGCTCCGAGGCAACCCGGCTTTGCGAGGGGTGGAAAGGTGAGATAGCGACTCATCTCCCCAAAAGAGCCCCAGGTAGTGCTTCCTGGGGACGAATTAGCTCAGCGGCATCCCGATCCGCGACTCCTCAACTCCCCGGTATGCCTTAGAGCTCCGGAGAGAGTTGGAGTGGTAGTCGCGGGGGGGGGGGCATTTTGAAGCTACGTGCCGGCAGCGGAGAGCGGTGGATTCCTTCCCTTTTCTTAAACTAAAGAAGTTGGGACCCATGAGTAAATTATTTAAAACAATTGGAACTGAATCAATTTGGACACGGAGGAGGGGTAAAAGGGAAGTCAACCTCCTCTATTGAGAGACTGATGAAACAGTAACCTGATCCCTGCTGGGAAGGTGAAAAGAAACATTTAATTTGTTATCAATTGGACTTAAAAGCTCTCTCCCTGAAACGGGGGGGGGGGAGGGGAGTGAAGAGTAAAGTTTAAATTAAATTCCCTGAAGAAGCCCGTTCTGGGTCCCTGGAGGGACTGGCGCATGGACCATAGAAATTAAGTGAGGATTATGGATTTCATTTAACTTGGCTTGGATTGGATCTAAAAAAAAAAGCAAAGAACTTTAATCATAGAGTGAATTTAAAAGAGAAAAAATTTCCAGACTGGGTTTAAAATGGAGAACTAAATTTCTAAACAATATTCCTGCCATTTCCGGTTTTGCACTTGGCTGTTTTCCCACGGGATGGAAAGTGATAAGATGGCTGTAGTCTCAACATTTAACAAAGATGGACTCTGGCAAAGGATTTCTATGATACTCCTGGACATTAAAAATGAGCTGAATGAGCAAAATCAACTATTATAGAATATTTTGGACAATAGACATGGAGAGGTGTCAGAGGACCAAGAGGAACATTTGGCAACAGACAGGGAAACAGAGCAGCAGATTCCTATGCATGTTGAAGAAGAGGAGGAAGATGAGAAAAATGCCCCACAAGTGAGAGATGTGGGACAGAGAAAGGACATGCTACAAGAACCACTCAAGGAAAAAACAGGATGGGCCTTTGTACTCCCAGTGAGAGGGGGAGTACAGGGCATATTTGAGGGAAATTTTTAAAAGGCTAAACGATGTTGGGAGGTAGATAGAGGGAGGGAGAAACAGAAGGAGTGGTACAAAAAAGTTGGAAAGAGGATATGGGAAAGGGTGGGAATGGGGTAGAAGAATTCTATGAGGAATTAATGGACTGATGATATGGAAGACCCGATACTGGTTTGAATTACGGAATTCGCTGAAATCTCCAGAGAATCTGGAATTGGTGGAAGGAGGGATGGAGTTCTGATTGTCATAAATGTATTATGTATCATGATATAAGAGATAATAATTGAAGGATGATTCATTGATAGCAAAAAAATGAAGGTGAGGGAAAGTTATGGATTATATATTGAAAGGTAAATAGAAATGTGAGATTGGAATTATTGGAGAAAAGGAGAAAAAAGTAGAATTGGAATATGAGATACCATGTATATTGAATACTGTTAATCTAGTTATTATAATGGACCCAATATGGGGAGAATTGGGGAGGTCCTATAACGAAGTTATGAAAAAAGATTTGATAGCTAGATTTTTTTTGTTCTTCTTTTTCTTTTCTTTCTTTTTTTTTCTTGCTTTGTTTTGTATGTATGGTATTTTGTTTTTGTCTTTTTTTGTATTTTTGTATGTTTTGTTGTTTGAGAAAATTCTTAATAAATATATTTTTTAAAAAAACAAAATTCATCATTGCAATGGCTTGCCTTTGAGTCATTCGACTCTTATATGCCTTTCTGGCAGGATTTTAACAATCTCACTTTCTTTTCTTTTGGCAGAATGTTGGAAGCATAGTGATCGTTATTAAAGCCTTTAGTAAGGTTGGAGTGAGGTAAAATAAAGCAAGATTGTTTTTTTACGCAAGTTTGTGTTTCTTTGTGGAAAGCAGTATACCAAACTGTTGAGTGGTTTCTTTAAATATTAAGGTTCATTGTATCTCTTTGTGTTTTTCTTTAAAGGACAGAGTACATATCATGACATAGTTTTACAGCTGTGAAGCGGTATAGCAGGTGCTGTTGTGTTAATTAAGCTGTGTCAGCAATTGGGTATAGTATATAAAGAGCAGCATGTACCCTGGTGAATGGATGGATGGGTCATACTTATAGATGTAATGTAATTTAATGTAAGAGGAGTTTTTGTTTTGTTTTGCAAAAGATATTTCTGCGTTTCTTCATTGTTTCCTGAACGTGTGATCTCCCCAGCACAATTTCTGCAGTGCAATTAATCTGCTAAATACGCAACACAAACCTCTTTCAACTAGCAAGCAGCTGTTTACCTGTCCATTGGAGTAAAATGCAGTAAAGAGTTTTGTGGCAGTTTAAGGACTCAGAGCACAATCCTATCCATGTATAATTGAAAGAACTGGTGCTTACTCCCACCTAGGCAAAAGGCTATCTGGGCAACAAGCAACATCTGAAATCCTGGCACCAGGCAGGCAATTCCTCCTGCAATCTGTATGCCCATCGCATACATATATTCCTAACTACCACAATCCCCCACCAACCCAATGAAGAGGTAACTTTGACGTAAGCACCCCCCCCCCCAAGAATGGGTCCCTTCTAAGGGAATGCCTTCCTCTTCCTCAAAGTGATGTTCCCCATCCTTGAGAACTTCATTCTCCCTGACAGCAGTGGGGTTGTTGTCATTGTGGCAGCGGGACCTAACTACCACCTCCCTGAAGCCCATTTCCACCGCTGTCTTGGCTTCTCGTACACTTTCTAATTCTGCCCCCTTGGCCTCAAAGGAATGAACTTGATCCCAGGGGACCATTAGCTCATTGCACCTCTGACATGCCCATGGGGAGATAATCATACATACGGCCGAGGGTGCAAAACACTGGAAATCCCCCCATGTCCCTAATGACTTTCTACATGCATGGTTGGTTAATCTGTTGTCGTTGTTGTTGTTATCCGATTAAGATTAAGAGTTAGGGATTACATTGGGCAGAGTGGGGTGCCCTGGTCTCCTTGCCCTGCTGCTGAACTCACATGTCTAGGGCACTTCATCAGCCAGAACTGATTCTGGTTCTAAATTTATATTCTCCTGAGTAGCTCCTCCCAGCTACTGTAGTAGGCAAGAAGATCAGGATGTGTGGAACAACTTCCGTTAGCCTCCTGGGGATGGGGAGTGAACAATGGGTGGCTAGTAAATGACGTTTAAATAGTTGATTAATCAACCGTCTCCCTTCCTGAAGAAAAGCTACTGAAAAAGCTCACTGCTGTAGCTTTTACTTTATTTTTGTTTTATTTACTGCCAACAACCCACTTTTAAAAATGCCTGTTAACATATAGTTTTAAGTGGTACATTGCCCTCTTGTTTTGGATCATTAATTTGCTACCAAGACTTATGATGAAGAGTTGAGGGAGTTGGGTATGATGAAGAGTTGAGGGAGTCTGGAGAACAGAAGGCTGGGAGGTAATAGGATGGCCCTCTTCAAATATATGACGGGCTGCCAAATGGAAAGAGGAGGAGGAGGATTTATTTTCTCAAACAGAACACAGTTTTAGCACAGAAATCACTTTGAAAAATGTTAAATGTGATGCTGAAATTTAAGTCTCTTTAATGTTTCAATTTCAAACAAATCGAAATCATAAAGGGCCCAAGAGCAGGCAAATCACTCACTGCAACCTCTCTGTCTCGCAGAACTGCTGGGAGAAGTCAGGACCTCTGACCATCTAGCTTAGCACTGCCTGCACTGACTGGTAGCAGCTCTCCAGGGCTTTGGGTAGGGGGTTATTCCCAGCCATACCAGATGCCAGGGTTTGATCCTGGGGCTTTCTGCATTCAAAGCAGATGCTCTCTCACTGAGAACAACATAAAAAGGTACCTTATTCTGAGTTCAACCACTGGACAATTTAGTTCAGTATTGTCTACACTGACTGGCAGCAACTCTTTGAGATTTCAGACCAGGAATCTCTCCTAGGGATTGAACCAGAGACCTTCTGCATGCAAAATAGTGTTCTCACCATATAATAATCAGTGGTATACTACCATGAATGGTGCATTTTATTGTACATATTATGGGATCAGTGTTCCTTATGCACACACATTTTTCACAGCATCCTCAAAACACTGTTGGCCTAAAAATACTAACCTGTATCTCTCCCCCCACCTTTAATCTAGATTTACTTTTTCCATGGGAATTCCTATACAGTAAAATAAAATCCTGTTGCTAGTGCCCTATTTCCGATATCCAAAGTACCGTAACTGGAGTGGCTATATTAACAAACACAACACACCCCAGTCTGGAAGCACCCACTGCTGTCATGGCAAAAAGCCACCGAAACTGCCTCTGAAATCTGCCAAATCTTTCAATTATGCAATCTAAATTAGAAGCATCATCGTTTTGTGGCATAAGTTAAACACAAGTAGTGTGAAAAGAAGTTGCAGTCCACTTAACTTGCCTCACAGGGTTGTTGTTAGGATGAAATGGGGAAAGAGGCAGACCCATACAGAACTCGCTCATGCACACCAGTAATGATACAGATTAACACCAATGATTCCTGAGGAATAACTATATGCTTTTTAATCTCCTGGTTATTCATTCATTCATTCATTTTTTAAGAATTAAAACATTTTGGTGCATTTTAATTTGGTATTGTATGCTTTTAAAAAAATTAAGTTGCTTTGAGACAAAAAAAAATTATATTAAGCAACCAATACATATTTAATCATCATCGTAAGTGGTTTGAAACCTGGAGGGGAAGGAAGTCCGAGGGACAGCAACTGCCCTCTCTGAATGGCACCACTCATCTTGAATGCAGAAGTTCATTTGATGAAAATAAAAAGACTTCTCCCACTCCTATTTTCTGCTCAGTGGACTCACTTTCATCTCTGGCACAACTAACCAGAAATGTCACTGATAGTTGAGAGGAGGCAACCAGCTGTTTTGGTCCTGTGACCTCTCATTCATCTTCCCTGACTTGACTTGCTAATGTGCTCAAAAATATCAGCCTGCAGTTTCTCTAGGGCTCCTAATAGGTGTACCATATTTACTTTAAATGTGTAAATAATTTTTCATATGCCAGTGAAGAATAAATTTAATTTCCCACAAATGTGCAGCACAATTATTTATGTTCCAGAAAGTCGCTATTTTGGGATGAAATCCAGGCAGCCGGCGTGCCAGGCAGCTGGCAGCTAGGGGCGAGGGGAGTGCCGCTCCTCGCCATCCCGGTCACCGCGGCTAAGGGAAGAGGCGCGTGTGATGCGGGGCCGCGCGGCGGGCTGCGCCCCCAAGGTCCCCGGAAGGCAGGAGAAGCAGGAGTGGCACAGGAGAAGAGGGCAGCCAGAGGGCGCCGTGCCAGCCCCATCCCGGGCGCAAGCGAGGCTGAGGCCCACCTAGCCATCGGGGCGTGCACGCTCCCACTTCGCGCTCCGTCTTGCGGTGCTCTAGGCCGCTCTAGGCAGCTCTGATGACGCAAGCGAGGCTGGGGCCCACTGAGCCGTTGGGGCGCGCACGCTCCCACTTTGCGCTCCGTCTCGCAGCGGCGGCAGCGTCCTCTCCTGTGTTGGGGACCCGGACACCTAACCCACCTGGGCTCATGGCGCTCGGCAGGGCGACAGGGCGAGGAAGGGGAAGGAGCTGGGCATTGCAGGGAAGTGCCTCTGCAGCCAGCAGCAAGCAGCAGCAGGAGGGAAAGTGACGAGAGGCGAGAGGCAGGCGAGCGGGTGGCAGGCTGGCAGCGCCCCTCGGATGATGGCGCTCTAGGCAGCTGCCTAGCTTGCCTTTATGGACGCACCGGCCCTGCCTTCCCCACAACAAATACTGTGTGAGGTAAGTGAGGCTGAAAGACTTCTAAGAAGTGTGACTATTCCAGGGGCATAGCAAGGGGGAGCAATGGGGCAGGGCGCCCCGGGTTCCACCCTGGGGGGTGACACTTGGCACGCCCCTCACCTCTGCCCGCACTTGCTGTATGGACATGTGTGGTCTCTACAGGCTGCCGCTGGCGCCCCATGCAGACTGCGCACACGTGGCATTCCAGGGGCCCACGGTTATCCCACACCGGGGAAAGGGGCGGGTGTCCCTTGGCTTCTGCTCAGCTCATCCTGGGGCTGGAGGGAAGCGGGAGGCTCCCAGCCCCCTTCCCCCCTCTCCTTCCCAGAGCGGCAGCAGTGCCTCAATGAGGAGGTGGAGGCATACCTGCCAAGTTCCTGCTGGAAAAATAAGGGATTGGCAGACTGGAAGTAACGCTGCCGCCATTTTGGAACTGGGTAGAGCAGCATCAAAAGTCGCTTCTGAGCATGCTCTGCCCAGTTCCAAGATGGCCGCCGCGCCGGAAGTCGCGCTGTGGCCATTTTGGAACTGGGCAGAGCAGCATCAAATGTCGCTTCTGAGCATGCTCCACCCAGTTGCAAAATGGCCGCCGCGCCAGAAATCGCTTCTGCACATGTCCAGAGGCTCCAGACATGCGCAGAAGGAGCCTCCCCTCGCCGGTAAGTAAACCGGGGGAAAACAAAAAAATCCGTTTTTCCAGCTGGGAACGGCTGGAAAAACGGGGGTTTCCCGGGGAATACGGGAGACTTGGCAGCTATGGGCGGAAACAGAGGAGGAGGTGGGGAATCCGGAGAACGCCTCCCTCCCCATCTGCTGAGCGCGATGCACTCAGAGCATGGAGCACGCCTGAGCCACTTGGCGGGCAGCTGCTGCTGCGGCACAACATGGAGGCGGCAGTGCCGCCACCAGGCTGCTGCTCCTGTCGCTGCTAGCCACAGTGGTACTTTGGGGGAGCTTGGCTGGGCGCCGTTCGGGGCCGTTCGGAGCAGCTTGGTTGGGGACCGCTTTGGGGCGGTGGCGGCGGGGGGGGGGGCAGTCGGCAGCTGCCTTTCCCGGGCTTGGGGAGAGCGGGGAAGCCTTTTGTTGTGCAGTCGGAAACTTCTCCGCACAACTCAATCTCCCAGGACATTCTATACAAGAATGTATATGAAGAACACTTCAATCTCCCAGGACATTCTATACAAGATCTCAAAGCATCTGTTTTATTACAGAGAAATTTCAGGAACAGACTGGAAAGAGAAGTTGCTGAATTGGAAATCATTACCAAGCTTAAAATCATGGAACCACCTGGGATGAATAGAGACATTGGATTCTTATCTCATTATGCATGATCAAGCTTTCTTTAGCACCTCAGCCCTTGCTCCCCCCCCCCCCCCAGGACTAATTGCAGCCATCAGCAGCCATTAACAGCCATCTACAGGTTTACCACTCCCATCAGCCCATCACCCATTCCCACCCACCCCCATCACCCTCTGTATATATATAGGGTCTGACACTTCTGTTTCTAGTGTATCTGAAGAAGTGTGCATGCACACGAAAGCTCATACCAAAATATAAACTTAGTTGGTCTTTAAGGTGCTACTGAAGGAATTTTTTGACAGAATTACAAGCCTGGTAGATGAAGGGAACGCTGTGGATGTAGCCTATCTTGATTTCAGCAAGGCCTTTGACAAGGTGCCCCGTGATATTCTTGTAAAGAAGCTGGTAAAATGTGGGCTAGACAATGCTACCATTCAGTGGATTTGTAACTGGCTGGCTGACTGAACCCAAAGGGTGCTCATCAATGGCTCCTCCACATCCTGGAGAGTAGTGACTAGTGGTGTGCCACAGGGTTCTGTCTTGGGCCCAGTCTTATTCAACATCTTTATCAATGACTTGGATGATGGGCTTGAGGGCATCCTGAGCAAGTTTGCAGACGACACCAAATTGGGAGTGGTGGCTAATACCCCAGAGGACAGTATCACACTTAAAAATGACCTTAACAGATTAGACAACTGGGCCAAAGCAAACAATATGAATTTTAACAAGGAGAAATGTAAGGTACTACACTTGGGCAAAAAAAATGAAAGGCACAAATACAGGATGGGTGACACCTGGCTTGAGAGCAGTACATGTGAAAAGGATCTAAGAGTCTTGGTAGACCACAGACTTGACATGAGTCAGCAGTGTGATGCAGCAGCTAAAAAAGCCAATGCAATTCTGGGCTGCATCAATAGGAGTATAGCATCTAGATCAAGGGAAGTAATAGTACCACTGTATTCTGCTCTGGTCAGACCTCACCTGGAGTACTGTGTCCAGTTCTGGGCACCACAGTTCAAGAAGGATACTGACAAGCTGGAACGTGTCCAGAAGAGGGCAACCAAAATGGTCAAAGGCCTGGAAACGATGCCTTATGAGGAACGGCTTAGGGAGCTGGGTATGTTTAGCCTGGAGAAGAGAAGGTTAAGGGGTGATATGATAGCCATGTTCAAATATATGAAAGGATGTCATATGGAGGAGGGAGAAAGATTGTTTTCTGCTGCTCCAGAGAAGCGGACACGGAGCAATGGATTCAAACTTCAAGAAAGAAGATTCCACCTAAACATTAGGAAGAACTTCCTGACAGTAAGAGCTGTTCGACAGTGGAATTTGCTACCAAGGAGTGTGGTGGAGTCTCCTTCTTTGGAGGTCTTTAAGCAGAGGCTTGACAGGCATATGTCAAGAATGCTTTAATGGTGTTTCCTGCTTGGCAGGGGGTTGGACTGGATGGCCCTTGTGGTCTCTTCCAACTCTATGATTCCATGATTCTAAGAGTCAAATGACTCAAAGGCAAGACATTGCAATGATGAATTTTGAATGTGATTTGTCTTCACAGACTACTTCCAGAGGAACACAATGTCTCGCCTCGAGGGGTTTGGATTGGATGGCCCTTGTGGTCTCTTCCAACTCTATGATTCTATGATTCTATGATTCTTTTCCCAAAAGCCGCCACACTGGGAAATGGAAACAAACACACACTGGCCATGATTTGCATGGAAGCCCCTGGATTGGTCGTTGTTGTCAACGACCCGCCTCTTGCCGGGGGGGGGGGGCAGCCAAATATGGGGCAGGACAAGGAGCAGCAAAATCTGAAACTGCCAAATCAGGGCTTTGTTATGAAAGTGAAGAAGCAGAATTGCAGGTGGGTGAGAGGCAGAGGAAGCACCAAGAGACCCTGTGCACACTCCCTTGCAAGGCTTACTTGCAAGTAAATATAGATTGAGCTGCACACTCCACGCGTAATTGAATAAAAATGCGCCGGAGGTGCGGGACTGCGCCCCCATCCACGGGAGGTTTCTAACATGCTGGTTCAGGCTTTATCAGAATTAATCACCAGGGTTGAATTAAATGAGCGGGTCCCATTCTAACTACGGTTCTGTGATTCCAGGATTACTCCCAAAGTAAAGCGAGCTGGGGAGGGAGGGAGGGACAGGAGCCGTGGCTCCCAAGAGGATGCAGCTTTGCCAGCGCACTGGCAAAACGGTGTGTGTGGGGGTGACAAAAAATTCTGCACCGGGTACCACCTGGGCTTGCTCACCCCGCAGCTGCATGTGGAGGAGCGGAAATGCAAACCCGGTTCACCAGATTACGAGTCTACCGCTCTTAACCACACTGGAGGAAGCTTGTTTTCTGCTGCTCCAGAGCCAATGGATTCAAATGACAAAAAATGGAGATTCTGACTAAACGTGAGGAATGGTTTTATGACCATGAGAGCTGTTCAACAGCGAATCAACTCCCTTAGAAGTGGGAGAAATCTCATTCAATGGAGGTTTTTAAACAGAGGTTGGATGGCCATCTGTCAGGGCTTATTCAACTGAGATTACTGCATTGCAGGGGGTTGGGCTGGATGACCCGTTGGTCCCTTCCAGTTCTATGATTCTATGTCATAATTTCCTAACCCCATTTCTGAAGCTGCTTCTCTCTTCTATTCCCCATTTGCACCTCCATTTCCACCTTTGCCCCCATTTCCATGCCCCTTCCTCACCTTTCCTTTACTGTCATTTCCACTTGCACACAGACCACCCCCCATGGCAACCTCCTAGATCTTCCTCCTCCCATACATTGCAACTATTAAGCCATCTTTTCCCCTTCCTCCCAATTCTAAAGCCATCCCTCCTATTTTTGCAGTCCCTTTGTACCCCCCCCCAATTTTCAGCATCACTCCCATGCCCATGCCTTCACCTCCCTCCTTTTTTGCAACTCTCCCTTGCACACAGACCCCCATTTAGCTCCTTCGATCTTCCCACCCAGTGTTAATTCTAACTACCCTTTTCAACTCCCCATTTCTAAAGCTGCTTCTATTCCACAGCCTCCTTTGAACCCACTCCCCTTTCCACCAACACCTCCTTTTTCATACCTGCTATGCTCCCCTCCTTTTCAGACACCTCCACTTGCACACAGACCACCCCTGTGGTACCCTACAAGCCAACCTCTGTCATAGCAGCATCGGGAAAGGCACGTTTGATACTTACGTTCAGAGGTGTCTCTTGGAAGAAGCAGTGAAAGCTCCTTGCAGTGAGCTACTATCTATCTGTGTTGGGGCACTGTTGAGAAATGTCATGTTGAATATGACTGTTGAGAAATGTCATGTTGTCCTTCCCTAAACAAGAAGAACACTAAAGAAGAAGAAAAAATATTGACCATGACTTTTTTAATGATATTTCCAGGAAGAGCATGAGCAACTGACTTGCCCTGTTAACTCTTTCTTTACTGGCTGATAACTGCCGATTGAGTTCCTTTCCCTGGAGCAGCAAAAATCAAGGTCCTAGTCTTCAGTAAGCTAGGCTCACTTTCAGATTTCCTATCACAGCAGAAGTGGCACTACAGAGGCTGCCATGAATGTTTTTATCAGGCACTTATTTAACAAACAGCTGGGCAAAAGATGAACAGATATGTTATAAGAATTTTGAGGTCACACATATATAAAGGTCACACATATATAATAAATGTTCATAAATGTACCAAGCAAACAGTACAGGAAGACAGGCCTGAAAACCATTTTGACTCTCCCAAACTGTAAGCCAGGATGAGCCAGGCTGCTCAGGTGGCAGATTTGGGTTCATTCTTCACAAGTGGTACCAGCCTCATCTCTTCACAGCTGCTTGAAATATGCCCCGCACATTGCAATCAGCAAAGCTTCCTTTTACATGCACTTCTGCTTTTAAGGCACTAGGGAACTATGGAAGCTGTGAATGCACATAAGTGGCAGCACTAGGGAGCGGTTGGAGCTGTGAATGCACATGACAGGGCAGTGGAGATGGGTAACAACAGCCTGGGCTTCTTGCTCAGGTTGTTTGCTTTCTTATGAAAGAGGCTTGAGGCAGGTGAAAAGTAATCTAGGGTGCCCACTGAGCCTCTTGGTCATATTAGGCTGCCTGATTGCAGGAAGGTGGGATCACCCTCAAGAGCTGATAGCTTCCAACACCTTCCTAGAGACGACATTTCTAGCAGGCATTAGGCAACTTCATGATCTCTCCCTGTGCCTCGTTTCCTCCCTTCTCTACTCCTGCTACTCTTGCTTTTTTAATTGCATTCCTCCTTCTGTGACCAGAATCAGCATTTTAAGAAGCGAGGCTTAGGTAAAAGGTAAAGGACCCCTGGACAGTGAAGTCCAGAGAAAAGGAAACTATGGGGTTGTGGTGCTCTTTTTGCTTTCAGGCCGAGGGTTTTGGTTTTGGTTTTGTTTTTTTTTAAAAAAGAAACAAATGTGCCAGTACTCATCATGAAGACTCATCATGAAGTTGCTATAGGAAGTTCCAAACTTTTAACAATTAAAAAATAAATAAATGGTTCCAGAACTGTGTGCCCTTGAGCACCCCCAGAGAAAGCACAGGTTAAAACCTTTGTCAATGACCCAAAATGGAATAAAGTAAAATAAAGCAAGATTTGCCTGCTGCTATTTCTAACCACCCTTTTCAACTCCCCATTTCTAAAGCTGCTTCTATTCTGCAGCCTCCTTTTCAACCCATTTTTCACTATCACCTCCGTTTTCATACCTGCCTCTTTTCTCCTTTCCTGACATCTCCATTTGCACACAGACTGCCCCCGTTGTACCATCAAAGCCAACCTCTGCTGTAGCAGCATCGGGAAAGGAATGTTTGATACTTACAGTATGTTCAGAGGTGTCTCTGGGAAGAAGCAGGAGAAATGCTTTGCAGTAAGCTGCTATTTATCTTGGGAAAATTCTACCTGTGCTGCTGACACAACTAATACTGTAGTATAATACATGCAACACATGGGCGGCACACAATAATCTCCAATTATACATCATACATTATTTATCAAACTTCTGGGGAAAATAAAAAGCCTGATGCAAAAGCCACAGACTCAATCTTTTGATTTCCTTAGGATAAGTACATAAAGATACTGACAAGGGTAAGTGTTATGTACTGAGCTGAATCCTAGAACAATAGGATTCAGAATCAGCGGGAGCTACCCAATCCAACTCCAGGTGGAAGTGAATCCGCAACCTGATTGGCCTGCTGGAGCAGCCAATCAGGCGGCTGGCAGAAGTGAATCTGCTACCTGATTGGCCTGTAGGAGCAGCCAATCAGGCTGCAGGCAGAAGTCAATCCACAATATAATTGGCCCACAGGTGTAGCCCTGAAGTAGCCAATCACGCAAGGCCCATTGTGTAAATAATGTATATAAGCAGATGGTTTGGGGAAAAGAGCCATTCGTCTTCTCTTCTCCTCCTTGATGACTATGAGCTGAATAAAGAGCATGAAATTCACTCTTGACTCCGAGTATATTTCAGTAAGTTCCATGGTATTCTCAATACTGTGAGGTGCTGATGATGTTGAAGAAATGGGAGTGCCTAATCACCTTATCTGTCTCCTGAGAAATCTCTATGTGGGACAAGAAGCTACAGTTAGAACTGGATAAGGAACAACTGATTGGTTCAAAATTGGGAAAGGAGTATGACAAGGCTGTATATTGCCTCCCTGATTATTTAACTTATATGCAGAATTCATCATGGAAAAGGCTGGACTGGATGAATCCCAAACTGGAATTAAGATTGCCGGAAGAAATATCAACAACCTCAGATATGCTGATGACACAACCTTGATGGCAGAAAGTGAGGAGGAATTAAAGAACCTTTTAATGAGGGTGAAAGAGGAGAGCACAAAATATGGTCTGAAGCTCAACATCAAAAAAACTAAGATCATGGCCACTGGTCCCGTCACCTCCTGGTAAATAGAAGGGGAAGAAATGGAGGCAGTGAGAGATTTTCCTTTCATGGGTTCCATGATCACTGCAGGTGGTGACAGCAGTCATGAAATTAAAAGACGCCTGCTTCTTGGGAGAAAAGCAGTGACCAACCTAGACAGCATCTTAAAAAGCAGAGACATCACCTTGCCGACAAAGGTCCGTATAGTTAGAGCTATAGTTTTCCCAGTAGTGATGTATGGAAATGAGAGCTGGACCACAAAGAAGGCTGATCGCCGAAGAATTGATGCTTTTGAACTATGGTGCTGGAGGAGACTCTTGAGAGTCCCATGGACTGCAAGAAGTACCTATCCATTCTTAAGGAAATCAGCCCTGAGTGCTCACTGGAAGGACAGATTGTGAAGCTGAGGCTCCAATACTTTGGCCACCTCATGAGAAGAGAAGACTCCCTGGAAAAGACCCTGATGCTGGGAAAGATTGAGGGCACATGGAGAAGGGGATGACAGAGGACGAGATGGTTGGACAGTGTTCTTGAAGCTACGAACATGAGTCTGACCAAACTGCGGGAGGCAGTGGAAGACAGGAGTGCCTGGCATGCTCTGGTCCATGGGGTCACGAAGAGTCGGACATGACTAAACGGCTAAACAACAAAAAAAAAACCCAAGAACAACAAATATTGACCATGGCTTGCATTGCTGGACAACAATAGTCCCAAGTCTATAGTGTAGTGTCCCCTCTAGCAAGGATAAAATTGGGCATGTCAGTGGGTTCTCCTGGCAATCTCATACCCCACAATGGTCCCATCATGGATCACCGCAGTCAATCCCGGATTCTGTTTCGATCTGCTGTTTCCAAAGGTCCTGGAGGCAGACCAAGGAGGAGGGGGGAGGAAGGAAAAGGAGGGAACTCATGTCTGTAGCAAAAAAATCTTCCAGGGCTTACGGGCATTGGTTTTGGGGAGAAGTGTCTCTCTTTGTGTGAGAGAGACAGCTTTAGTTTTCTGGTGACGGAGAGAAACAAGAGATGACATTGGCTGATGGGTGGATGTGGGTCAGAAAATGCAGGTCACACAATTGAAGTTGAATCCTGAAATGACAGAGGTGCTTTGTGTTCTGAGCAGTGTTGCACATCCTTGGAAGGAGCAGCTCTGTAGCATGCCGGTACTCCTGGATACTAAATGGTCACTATCCAAATACTCCCTTGAATATCAACTGAATTGCAGTACATTGTCCACTACACTGATGAATCTCCCCATTCCCAGGGAGTTAAACTATCCCAAATCCCATTATCACTTTTGAACACCGGGAATACCATGGCAGTGATCCGCCCTCTTTGAAGGTAGTCCCAGGAAATACTGGGGTTGCCTCTAGATTATGTTGGGATGCGCACCTGGGGTAGATGGTATACCCCCAGCGCCTCTGAGCGTAACCCAGTTGGCACACCTCTGGCTGGCATTTCCCCTTCAGTCCAGGGTGCCTTAAAATGGCATTCCCACCCAACTGCCCACTAGGAATGGGAATGCGATGAAGCAGCTCAAATAGTTGCGGAACTCTAGCAAGCCCACAATTGGTATAATGGAACAGCCAAAGCAAGAGGGAGCTCTTTTAGCTAAAGCGATAGCAGAATCCAGAAATTGCCCCAAATCGCGCTTAGCGCACGACGGACTAGGGCCAGCTACACCACAGCCACAGCTAAAGCCCGCTGCTCAACACGCAGTTGTATCAGTAGCTTAACCAAGGGGTGAGAAGTGGCGCTGCCCCCAAACCGCCCATCCGCTACCCTTTGAGGCTAGAAATAATTCCCTGTAATGCTCTGCGACGTTGGCAAACAGAAATTTAAATCAGATAACAGCAACAACATGCAGCAGGGGGAAACGCGATCCAGCAGACGATCGTGTCGGGAACCAAATTAAGGTACCCCACAAAATTACAATCATAGAATTGCAACAAAAATGGTGGGGAGGAAGCCCCGCCCGGGCAAAAAGGCCCTTGTATAATTAAGGGGGGAAGGGAGGAGGGGGGTGAAAGGGCAAAATTAACCTAAAGGACAAAAGAACTCAAAAAGGGACAAAAATTAAGCAATTAAACCAAAGGGGGAAATGCAAAATTAAAGGAAATTAGAATGATTCACTGTATTGTTGAAAACTGCTCTCCTTTAAAGGATTGCTGATTCTCTCGGGTCAGCAGCAGAGACAGGTACAGCTCTGTTCTGATTGACTGCATCCCGAAAGAGGAAGCTCAGGGACCGTGCACTGTATATGTACGGTAGTAATCTCACAATCTCCTTTGACAGACATCCCACAGGCCCAAATGCGCACAAGATTGAGGGACCACCAATCGGGTGTTGTGGCCACTCCAATGTTCCCACGCACAACACACAGACTGATTGCCAGGTCCCACCGCAGCACATGACCTCTTTTTAGGGAGGACCCGATTCATCACAGCATCCTTTTCTAAGTGCTCACAGGCAGATTGCTTAATTATCTGTTCTAGGACCTTGACGTCAAGGTCACTGGTAATGTCTTCTCCCCCTCCCCCTTTGAAGATGGGGAAAACATTTGCCCTCCTCCAGACTGCAAAGACCTCACCTGTTCTCCAAGAATTCTCCAAGATTATAGACAGAGGCTCTTAGATTACAACAGGAAGCTCCTTTAGTGCCCTTGGGTGCAGCTCATCAGGTGCTGCAGATTTGGATTCATTTGAAGTTCCCATACCATCTTTTTTCCCTGTCTTAGACTGTATCTCCCTCTATGGATTATTTTTTTCTGTTATCACCAGGTTGAGCACTGCTTTTCTTTTCACTGAAGACAGAGGCCAAGTATGCGTTGAGCAGTTCTGCCTTCACTCTGCCACCGAATATAATTTCTCCGTATTCTCCACACTGAGGACCTACTACTTGCTTGTTCTTCCTCTTGCTTTGGGCACAGTCAAAGAAACCTTTTTCATTATTTGTAACCTCTCCTGAAAGCCTCAGATCATTCTGAGCATTCGACCTACCTGACCTTCTCCCTGCAACTGTTGGCTACTTGTGGATACTACACCTGCATGAGAGATAATAATAAAATACTGTTAACCTGATCTTTCAAATGGCACAGGGATCTACACACAGACCCCAAATTATCTTGGAGTGAACGCTAGAGAACACACTTAAAATAAACAGCATATTTTTTAAGATTGTGAAAAAAGAAAGAAAAATGCCAAGTGATTTTGCAGATAACTCAATCCGTGTTTTTTTTGTTCGGTTTGGGAACATGTGATAGTAATCACTCTGATACCTAAAATCATCTTATCAATCATGTTTCATTTTGGAAACCCCATGTTTTCTGTGCTGCAACACAAGTTGAGCAATCATGCCTCAGAAGGATTCTGGACTTTTACCATGAATATGATGGTGTCAGTTTCCTCTTCAACAGCCAGCAGCAGAAAGGGGCGGTTGAATCTAAGTACAGGAGGAAGGGAGGTAGGAACCATTTCAATGGCAGTAGTAGCTGCAGCTTCAGTGCCATTCTCGTGGACATTTAAATAAGCTTTGTGAATAGCCTGCAAAGAAATACAACAAAAATTAGTGCAAGATTGTGTCTGACTCAGGGTTTTATCATGAGAAAATCTAGGCCTTCAAAACCAACAAATCCATTAAGTTTTTATTTTGGTATGAGCTTTCGTGTGCATGCACACTTCTTCAGATACACTGAAATAGGAGTCCCCAGGCGCTTATTTAGAGAAGGGGTGGGGAGGGGAGGGGAGGGGAAGGGGTATCACTCAGAAGGGTGGTGGATGTGGGTGATTGACTGACTGATAGCTGTTGATGACCGAAAATGACTGCAAATGGTATTGCATGAAAAAGCAAGGGTTGAGATGGCTGAAGGTCGCTTATCATGTATAATGAGATAAGAATCCGATATCTCTGTTCAAACCAGGTCCCTCCATGGTTTTGAGCTTGGTGATAAGTTGTAATTCAGCAACTTCTCTTTCCAGTCTATTTCTGAAATTCTTTTGTAGTAAGACAGCTACTTTGAGATCTTGTATAGAATGTCCTGGGAGATTGAAGTGTTCTCCTACTGGTTTTTCTGTCTTCTGGTTCCTGATGTCAGATTTATGTCCATTTATTCTTTGGCATAGGATTTGGCCTGTTTGTCCAATATAGAGAGCTGAAGGGCACTGTTGGCATTTGATGGCATACACAATGTTAGAAGATGAGCAATTGGTTCCGGTTTCCGCCTGCAGGAATGGCGGACCTGTTTTCCATCCCTCTGACCTTCGTAAGGAATTTGGCGGTTGCTAGGGGAGTAAATGGCAACCCCCTACCCTCTCCGGGGGTTACGGAGAGGGGCCGCTGGCCCGCGATGCCCCCAGACCCACTCCGACTGTTTATGGAGTGGGGGGAGCTTGGGCTGAAGCACTTACGAGGGCCAGGACTCCCGGACGCTAATCTGCATGGCGGGGATTTCCATGATTAAAGAAGATAATTAGGCTTAAATCTATGGACATACTTCAGAAGGAGGGGCAGAAGCGCTGTTTACTGCCGAGAAATCTATGCTGCTGAGGGTGAGGAGTTAAAGGCTGTATTTCATCTGGAAGAATTGATGGGGACGGAGCGATAAGGGAAGCGAGTCTTTTTTATTTTTTTTCATATGAGTTACTTCGTACCTTCCCAGACGTGATGTCCTGGCTTGTTTGGAGTGAAAGAGAAGCAAAAGACTGTGTGAGTTGAACTTTATAAACTGTTGTTATTGAGCATATTTTTTGAAGATGAGGAGTTGCTGACGAGAAAAGCCCCCCTCTAGTTGGATGGGAGGAGTGCCTGGACGCGTTCAGAGGATTTATGAGTTGTGACGCACTTTGAATTGGAGCAGCGACCTGAAGCTAAGTTCAGCTATAGGGCAAGGAGATCCATTAATTTACCAAGAGTCTATGCATGGTGTGAGGTTTGGTTCTTCTGCCTGGAAAAGCTGTAAATTGTATAAAGATCGTTAATCTATGAGAGAAAACGAAAGTGATTTGAGTTTTTTTAAGATGGCGCTGCTTCGTGTTGAGAGTCGACGCAATAGGGACGCTCCAGACCAAGAAGATTTATGGGGAGGCTGGACTGATTAACTCACACAGGAGAAAGAACATTTGTGAAACTTTGTTTGACATTTATCTCAGCAGCTGGGAAATAATCGGTTGAAAGAGGAAAACTGTAAGGGACTGTAAGGGAAAGATCTGGATTATTATGAACTCGGAGAGACGATTTGAACTTTAGAAAAAAGACGGCAGTGGACGGTTGCGAGGAATCCCCAATTTCTTGAAGCATGGGAACCCAAAAAAAATTTTCTAGATGATTTGGCATAACATTCGGTTTGATTGATATATATGTGTATAATTTGAAATAATGAATGTGATATAATTGGTTTTAATTCGAAAAATTAATAAAAATATATTTTTTTTAAAAAAAAAAAGATGAGCAATTAAATAGTCCTGAAATGGTATGTTGGATGTTGTTGGGGCCAGTAATGGTGTTGTCCGGGTGTATGTGGCAGCAAAGTTGGCATCTGGGTTTATTGCAGGCTCTGGTACCAGTGTCCATGTTAAGTCTGGTGGTTGTATTATTGTGGGTGAGGAGTTGTTTAAGATTGGGTGGCTGTATGTAGGCAATGAAAGGTCTTCCTCCCAGAGCTTGAGAAAGGGAGCTGTCATTGTCCAGGAGAGGCTGTAGATCTCTGATGATGCGTTGTACTGTTTTAACTTGGGAGCTGTATGTGATGACTAGTGGTGTTCTGTTATTTTCTTTTTTGGGTCTTTTTTGGGACTGACCACTAGTCATGTGATGACTCCTTTCTCAGTGACATCTATGCTTGATTGATCCTGCTGTGGAATTACAAGGGACTTGGTCACTATACAGCCTATCACTACCCCTCAAACTCACAACAATATATTTACACCTACAATTATGTACTACACTCTTTACACTATGGTATGCGCACTTACTGTGATTTCATTGATTTCATCCATTTTAATAAAACATCTTTGCTAAGAGCATTTTCCAACTGCTTCATTTTTCCTTGGTCAGGAAGAATAAATAATGCTGAAACGTCGCCCTTGTAAGGCAGCTTCACAACCTTGCAGGACAGGATCTTATCATGGTAAAACTCAAACCAGCTGTCAATTTACCAAACTGTTGAATGGTTTCTTTAAATATTAAGGTTCATTATTGTTTCTTTTGGCAGAATGTTAGAAGCATAGTGATCTTTGTTAAAGCCTTTATTAAGGTTGGAGTGAGGTAGAATAAAGCAAGATTGTTTGTGTGTGCATTTTGTGTTTCTTTGTGGAAAGCAGTATACCAAACTGTTGAGTGGTTTCTTTAAATATTAAGGTTCATTGTATCTCTTTGTGTTTTTCTTTAAAGGACAGAGTAAATATCATGACCTAGTTTGACAGCTGTGAAACAGTATAATAGCAGGTGCTGTTGTGTTAATTAAGCTGTGTCAGCAATTGGGTATAGTATATAAAGAGCAGCATGTACCCTGGTGAACGGATTGATGGATGGGTCATACTTATAGATGTAATATAATTTAATGTAAGAGGAGTTTTTGTTTTTGTAATGAAAGCCAAACAAAAGATATTTCTGCATTGTTTCCTGAATGTGTGGTCTCCCCAGCATGCTTTCTGCAGCGCAATTAATCTGCTAAATACGCAACACAGATCTCTTTCACCTAGCAAGCAGCTGTTTACCTGTCCATTGGAGTAAAATGCACTAAAGAGTTTTGTGGCAGCTTAAGGACTCAGAGCACAATCCTATCCATGTATAATTGAATGAACTGGTGCTTACTCCCAACTAGGCAGCAGGCTATCTAGGCGACAAGCAACATCTGCAATCCTCGCACCAGGCAGGCAATCCCTCCTGCAGTCTGTATGCCCATGGCATACATATATTCCTAACTACCACAATCCCCCACCAACCCACTGGAGAGGTAACCTTGACGTAGCACCCCCCCCCCAAGAATGGGTCCCTTCTAAGGGAATGCCTTCCTCTTCCTCAAAGTGATGTTCCCCATCCTTGAGAACTTCATTCTCCCCGACAGCAGTGGGGTTGTTGTCATTGTGGCAGCGGGACCTAACTACCACCTCCCTGAAGCCCATTTCCACCTCTGTCTTGGCTTCTCGTACACTTTCTAATTCTGCCACCTTGGCCTCAAAGGAATGAACTTGATCCCAGTGGACCAGGAGCTCATTGCACCTCCGACATGCCCATGGGGAGATAATCATACATCCCGGGCGCAAGCAAGGCTATGGCCCACCGAGCCGTCGGGGCGCGCGCGCTCCCACTTCGCGCTCCGTCTCGCGTCGTCGGCGTCGTCCTCTCCTGCGTTGGGGACCCGGACACCTGACCCACCTGGGCTCATGGCGCTCGGCCGGCCAGGCAGCGCCGTCGCTGCTGCAGCTGCTGCTGCTCATCGCCTCGGACTCGGAGGAAGTGAGCGCGGCCGGAGGAAGTGCGACAGGGCGAGGAAGGGGAAGGAGCTGGGCGGGCGCGCTCAGGTTCCACTGCCTCCCCGCCTGCAGGGCATTGCGGGGCATTGCAGGGAAGTGCCTCTGCAGCCAGCAGCAAGCAGCAGGAGGAGGGAAAGCGGCAAGTGGCGAGCGGTGGGCGAGCGGGCAGGCGAGCGGGTGGCAGGCTGGCAGCGCCCCTCGGATGATGGCGCTCTAGGCAGCTGCCTAGCTTGCCTTTATGGACGCACCGGCCCTGCCTCCCCCACAACAAACACTCTGTGAGGTAAGTGAGGCTGAGAGACTTCAAAGAAGTGTGACTAGCCCAGGGCCATAGCAAGGGGGGCAATGGGGGCAGGCGCCCCGTGTGCCACCCTGGGGGGTGACACTCGGCGCACCCCTCACCTCTGCCCGCACTTGCTGTATGGACATGTGCGGTCTCTGCAGGCTGCCGCTGGCGCCCCATGCAAACTGCGCACACGTGGCATCCCAGGGGGCGCACGGTTATCCCACACCAGGGAAAGGGGTGGGCGTCCCTTGGCTTCTGCTCAGCTCATCCTGGGCCTTCATTAAACAAGAAGAACAGTAAACTCTAAAGAAGAACAAAAAATATTGACCTGACTTTTTAAATGATATTTCTAGGAAGAGCATGAGCAACTGACTTGCCCTGTTAACTCTTTCTTTACTGGCTGATAACTGCCAATCGAGTTCCTTTCCCTGGAGCAGCAAAAATCAAGGGCCTAGTATTCAGTAAGCTAGGCTCACTTTCAGATTTCCTATCACAGCAGAAGATGAACACATATGTTTTAATAATTTTGAGGTCACACATATATAATAAATGTTCATAAACGTACCAAGCAAACAGTACAGGAAGACAGGCCTGAAAACCATTTTGACTCTCCCAAACTGACCCGAATAAAAGTGATATCCATCTTGTTGTAGGAATTTCCCCTACCCCACTGAATCACACCCAGACATTTCCACATGACTAGCAACTTGGGAACCATAATCCTGTAAGCCTGAGGCTCTGCCAACTGGACATTTCCCCATCAATGGTGCCAGACTGCTAGCCATCTCATTCACAATGGAAGACTCCTCCGAACAAAAGACAGTGATCAACTCTAACGAAAATGTTAATTTCTCTTTGTGTTTAGGAATTCACACCTGGGAGGGGTGAGAGGAGGAGAGGTGTCAAAAGTGCTCAGATTTCTACCTTGAACCCTCCTTTTTTGTGAGGTATTGATTACATAGCTGTGATGTAGGAATGATGTATTGGGGGTGTTTCTTGGTGATGGGAAAACTGATAAAAGTGGAGGTTCTATTTTGTTCTGGGTTCCTTCCTTGTTCTCCTGCGTGAGGGGAAGGACCCTGTTGCAACAGCAAAAATAAAGGCTTTGCTTCTCAAACTTCTCTGGTTGGCCTCTGTTATATTCTCTGACCGATGGAGAACACAATAAGGGCTCTTGTGTACCCCATAAGGGAATAAGGGCAGATTTTTTGCATATATCAATATACAATGTCTTCATGTCCTAAAGTAAAAGAAAGAAAATCAACTTCTCCATAGAAGTTACAGGGAGCACACTGATTGATTTACCTCAGACAGGTTAACTTAACCATCTGACACCAGTCACATGACATTCTCTCTTAAGGTGGAATGGAAAATTACAACAGACTTGCATTGCTGGACACCTGTAGTCCCAAATCCACAGAGTACTCTCCCCTAGAGTGAGGGTTCAAATGGGTTTTCCTGGATCCTGTACAGAATATGGGGATTGGGGCCCCTGCATCCCTCTCTCCTGGAAATATCTTTGCTTCTGTATATATTGTTGCAAAATAGATTCCGGGGGGGGGGGTTTCCAGGCACTCACCCACTCCTTTGGAGAATTGAAGACATGACAGAGGCTGTTGCAGCTTTAAGAAATATGGTTTGTTCCCTATTTACACCACTGTAATCTTGTATAATACCATTTTGCAGGGTGAGCCAGGGTGAGCCAGGCTGCTCAGGTGGCAGATTTGGGTTCATTCTTCACAAGTGGTACCCAGCCTCATCTCTTCACAGCTGCTTGAAATATGCCCCGCACATTGCAATAAGCAAAGCTTCATTTTACATGCACTTCTGCTTTTAAGGCACTAGGGAACTGTGGGAGCTGTGAATGCACATAAGTGGCAGCAGGGATGGGTAACAACAGCCTGGGCTTCTTGCTCAGGTTGTTCGCTTTCTTATGAAAGAGGCTTGAGGCAGGTGAAAAGTAATCTAGGGTGCCCACTGAGCCTCTTGGTCATATTAGGCTGCCTGATTGCAGGAAGGTGGGATCATCCTCAAGAGCTGATAGCTTCCAACACCTTCCTAGAGAAGACATTGCTAGCAGGCATTA
This sequence comes from Zootoca vivipara, assembly GCF_963506605.1. Classification (NCBI taxonomy): domain Eukaryota; kingdom Metazoa; phylum Chordata; class Lepidosauria; order Squamata; family Lacertidae; genus Zootoca; species Zootoca vivipara. The sequence goes on from NC_083276.1 coordinate 20,215,672, forward strand.
GGCAGCTCCATGATCTCTCCCTGTGCCTTGTTTCCTCCTTTCTCTTCTCCTGCTACTCTTGCTTTTTTAATTGCATTCCTCCTTCTGTGACCAGAATAAGCATGCTCATGGGCGTAGGCAGGGGGGCAGGAGGGGGCAGCTGCCCCCCCCTAGAAGCAAAAAAAATAATGTATTTTACAGACCATAACCAGCACTTTTCCCCTCCAAAAACTGAAGTGGAAAAGGCTTTGCTTTAGCAAGAGCAGCTAAGTCTCCGCTTGCTGGGGGGGGGGGCACAGCAGTAACAAAAACACATCAAATAAATAAAGCAAAGTGGCTACCAGTAGTTAAGCAGTTAAGACAATGGAGCATATATCCCCAGGCAAGATTTGATAGCTGACCATTTCACCCTATTGTTCTTAAGTGGGACTTGTTAATGAGCATTCAGGAGCATTAAGAGTTCTATTGGCGATTTAATGAGGGTGCAGACTCAGAGGATTCAATTTGACTAAGGTGGCTCTGCAAGGCTAAAAGGAAGTGAATAAGAAAGGGGGGGCTGTAGCTTTGACAGACACAGTGATGTTTATAAAAAGCATTGGTGTTCCAGTCTGCCCCTCCTCCTGCATCTGTATACTGTAAATCAGGGGTGGCCACCTCCCAAGAGACTCTGATCTACTCAGAGTTTAAAACTGGGGGTGATCTACCCCCTTTTGGGGGGTTCAGGTCAAAGCTGTTGAGTTTTTTTAAAGGAAGGGAAGCCCTGTTTTTTGGGGGTTAGGTCAAACTTGTTGAGCTTCTTTTAGGAGGGAGGGAGGCCCATTTTTGTTTAGGGCTTCAGGTCATAGTTCAATTTTTTTGAGGGAGGAGGAAAATTTTGGGTGAGCTTTTTTTAGGGGTGCCAGTGACCTACCAGTGATCTACCACAGACATCCAGTGATCTACTGGTAGATCACAATCTACCTGTTGGACGTGCCTGCTGTAAATCAAGCAGAGAGAAAGCTGCTTACAAGGCTCCTGTACATGCAGAGTTCCAGCATCACAGCGTCACCCAGAGGCACCCACAAATATGAGTTATCCCTCTCTCTATTTCTTCCTTCCTTCCCTCCCTCTTCCATCCTTAATAAAATACGGGGGGGGCAGATAAGCCCCACATAGAAAGCCCATCAACATGGGGGGATGACTCTTTCAAATACGGTATTTACCAGTAATTGGGGGGGGGAGGCACCTAGGCCTCTAGGAGTTGGCTGCTATGCCTAGGAGTAGGACAATTCAAGAAAGCAGAACGATGCATATGGTATGGTAATATATCAATAGAATCGTAGAATTGTAGTCGGAAGGGACCACAAGGGTCATCTAGTCCAACCCGCTGCAATGCAGGATTTTTTTCCTAAGGTGGGGCTTGAACCATGGTTGAAATATTATGCTGATATGCAGCAACGCCTCAGAGCTGTCGTAGCTGCGGCCATGCCTTGCCCCGCCCTCGCCCGCCCTTCCACCCCCTCTCGCCTGCCCGACCCTCCTGTCCTCTTGCTGCAGAGTTCCAGCATCACAGCGTCATCCAGAGACACCCACAAATATGAGTTATCTCTCTATTTCTTCCTTCCTTCCCTCCCTCTTCCATCCTTAATAAAATACGGGGGGGGGCAGATAAGCCCCACATAGAAAGCCCATCAACACGGGGGGATGACTCTTTCAAATACGGTATTTACCAGTAATTGGGGGGGGCACCTAGGCCTCTAGGAGTTGGATGCTATGCCTAGGAGTAGGACAATTCAAGAAAGCAGAATGATGCATATGTATGGTAATATATCAATAGAATCATAGAATTGTAGTCGGAAGGGACCACAAGGGTCATCTAGTCCAACCCCCTGCAATGCAGGATTTTTTTCCTAAGGTGGGGCTTGAACCATGGTTGAAATATTATGCTGATATGCAGCAACGCCTCGGAGCCGTCGTGGCTGCGGCCGTGTCTTGCCTCGCCCTCGCCCGCCCTGCCACCCCCTCTCGCCTGCCCGACCCTCCCGTCCTCTCCAGCCAAGCAGGGTAGCCGCCAACGCTACCAGCCCCAGAAGCACAAGGTGGCCGCTGCTGCCACCGCCACGATGTCATCAGGCCCGTTGGCCCTTTAGCCCCGCCCACTTTGTGGCCCCTCCCCTTCTGTGCCTTGGCCCCGCCCCTGAACGACCATGGCTTGCCCCCCCCCCTAGTTTTGATCCTGGCTACGCCCCTGAGCATGCTAAGAAGTGAGGCTTAAGTAAAAGGTAAAGGACCCCTGGACAGTTGAGTCTAGAGAAAGGCGACTATGGGGTTGTGTTGCTCTTTTTGCTTTCAGGCCGAGGGAGCTGGCATTTGTCCCCAGACAGCTTTCCGGGTCATGTGGCCAGCATAACTAAACTGCTTCTGACGCAATGGAACACCATGAAGAGTACCAGAGCGCACGGAAACAATGTTTACCTTCCTGCCGCAGTGGTGCATTTGGGCAGAATATTAGGAACAAAGTTGCGTGACAAAGCTCCCAGAAATCCCAAAATAACTCACAACTGACACAATATTTTAGGTTTGGGTTTTTGGCATTATTTTGGCCACAACTTTATTAAAAAAATACATATTAATTCTGAGTGTTGGCTTAGGCTTTGGTTAATCCATCTGTCCCCTCTAAGGGACAGGACCATTTCCATCTGACCCCCCGTTGGGTCAGGACCATTCCATCTGCCCTGGTTGGGCAGGACCAATTCCATCTGACCCCCTTTGGGTCAGGACCATTCCATCTGCCCTGGTTGGGCAGGACCAATTCCATCTGACCCCCTTTGGGTCAGGACCAGCTCTGACTTACCTAATGGTAGGTAAGTCAAGTGAACACCCCAAGGGATTGGAGGTACGGTTCACAGGCACTCTCTTCCCCCATGGAGTGTTCCCCAAGGCTCGGCTCTGTAATGGCCGCACCATCCTTGCCTATGGCAGGATGAATGGACTAGAGTCCCTGAGCCCCAGGATTCCTTTAACGGAATACTTCTATAAGGAGCAAGTAAGGGGGGTAGGCATTTTTATGCCATGCCCCACCTATACCAATTTTTAACCAAAGCCTATCGGCCAAACAAGCTGCCCCGGCTTGCCGCCAACACTCATAATCCTAATCATCTTCTTAAACCCTCCAAAACATCCCTCAACCAGGTGTCATTCCCAACCGGGGACAAATGAACGCCATCGGGACGAAAGAGGGAAGTGGCCTTAAATGTAATGCCCGGATGAAAGATTAAAGCTCCCCCCAGCTCCATTACTTGCTTGGAAACCGCACTATTAACCCTTTTCCTGGCTCTCTCAGTGGCAGCAGGGCAATTGCTGCCCCTCCATTCATTCGTTGCAGCAGCTAGGACCAAATCACTGTAACGCCTGGCATCAATGTCCTTAGGTGTGTCAGATCAGACTGACTGGCCATGTGTAAAGAGAGAGTGTCCATAACTGGGAGATCATTTTCACTTAACTGCAGAACCAATACTGTCGGGAACCCGAGGGCAAAAACCTTGCGCCGAAGCAATGGGAGGAGTTCCTCCCATTGCATTCCTCTCTTGCCCATCCAAGTTATACGAACATGATGTGGAGGGCCGAGCTGGAGCCCCAGGGTGGATTTGGCAGCGTGGATGCCCGCCCAGTGGACAATGGTATCCAACTATCCAAATCCGCACTTCCGCAAGGCCTGGAGAAAACAGGAATAAACAACCACATTAGCGACGGTATCTCACATAAGATTTGTAAGCGTCGGACTTCCACCGCCCCAAATCCTTTATTCTGTTAACTGATAGCCCCCAGTGGGCCGCCGTGGTGGCCGCCCCGATGCGGAAGGAATGAGGAGCGTAATCAGCGGCAGAGCAACCGCACGCCGCTAACACTTTCCTCATGACCCGCATGAATTGTTGCCTGGTCGAAGGAGCGTTGTCACTGTGAATAAACAGAGGCCCGTCCCCGGGAGGCCTATCAGCCAAATATTTGGAGACGTCCTTAACCAGGCAGGGACCCTTCTGGCCTGTAGCAGGCAAACGCATGACAGAGCCCCTGCCCAATTGATCAGTTTTGGAGCTCCTAATGGTGAGCAACAATTCAGTAGGAGATAAACAGGCATCCTGAAGTAAAAGACCTCTGAAGGAGCCCGGGCGGATTTTTTCCTGCACGATTTCACCTATCTTCAGGGCACTGAAAAAGGCCACCGAGAAGGCGGCAGAAAAAATGTGGGCTTCGTATTTTTACCAGCATACTGACCTCAACTTAATGCGCATGCTGCAAAGGAGAGCGAAAGAAATAGGCTGTCTGGATGGAAGACGGGGAGGATATAACCTACCCCAACCCTCCATGGCCCTGCAAACTATAAATTTAGCACAGGGATCCTTATTAAAGAACAATTTTCCAAAATAATAATAATAATAATAAATTGAAATGGCGGCAGACTGCAACTTAATGGTCCTAGCCACGCTTCCCAATTGAAATAGGTGCACGAAATACTGCAGCACCTGGGATGAAGAAGGCCGTACTTCACCCTCAACTGCAATGGACTGCTGGCGATAAGTTAAAAAGTCAGTCCAAGCTTTTTGGTAAGCCCGCAGGGTGGAGGGGGAGACTGAAGCTGCTACTCCCTGCAAAACTAGCAGCTGGCAAGGTTCCAAAGACGATCCAGGAAAAGGCCCGAAGAAGGGCGGATACCCCAGTAACTTTGGAGGACTGCTGCTAAACGTTCATGACGGCCAGATTGTCCAACCAGAAACACCCCCGGCGGTCCTTGAAGTCATCTACCCAAAGATGGACAGCCACTGCGATGGGAAAAACTCAAGGAATGTTAGTTCGCGCGCGATATCGGTGTTCTGCCAAGACAAGGGCCAGCGTTGCACACACCATCGGTCGTTTCAGTACAAACCAAAACCAAGGGAAGCCGCTGCACCCGAATTAACTTGAAAGTCATTGTGGAGGTTCAAAACGTCCTGCCACAATGACACACCATTGAAGCTATCAAAAAACTCCAGCCACATAATGAGATCCACCTTTTCGTCTTGTATCAATCGCAAATAATGGTGCGGCAAACGCAAGCCCACAGTGCACTTGTTCAACCTAGCGCAGAAGGGGCGCCCAGGCGCCACTACCTTGCAAGCGAAATTGAGGTGACCCAGCAGCGATTGAAGCTGCCTCAAGGTCACCTTTCTGGGCAGAAGCATCTCATGTATGACAGCCTTTAATTTAGAAATTTTTGTAGCTGGTAAGCTGGAAGTCTGTGCCACAGTATCCAAACGGATACCCAAATAGGTCAGCCATGTAGCCGGACCTGGAATAAAAGGTACCTTCAAAATGAAACCCCAGTAACCAGAAATCCTGAGGGTGAATTGTCAAAACCTAAAAGCAGACTCAATGTTGCATTTTTGCTATCAGCGCGCCACGACAAAATTTCCGAATCATCTTTATAGCGTGATCCGGAGAGGCATATTTAACCGAGCATAGCTCAGGAGGAATCACGCCATTCACCGCAGTGTCTGTTCGATGTGACAGATTGTGAATGAGGCGAAACTCTCCGGGGGCCTTCTTCGGTACGATTCCGAGGGGAGAGAGGTGCAGGTTGTGGAAAAGAGGGGCCTCAAATGGGCCAGCGATACGCTGCAGTGAAATTTCTTTATCGATCTTCCTCTTGACCACCCCACTCAACTCCCTCACTGACTTCTGGTTCCTAGGATTCCGCGCAACGGTTGGCGATGCTATAGGAATCCGAAAGCCAAAAGTAAAACCCTCACGAAGCTAGGCCGCCGCCTCTGTATTAGGATAGGGTCACAACCAGTGCACAGGGCCGGTACGCATATGGGGGACCGGGCCAAGAGAGAAGCTGGTTATTTGAGGTGGAAGCGGCGGGGGGGCAGGGAGGGCTGCCTTTCCTGGATCCTTGTAGCCCCCCCTGCCTCCACGAAAGGGCTGCCGACCACCGAAGCAATAGGCCGCAGGGTGATTACCCCCGCAGTTGTCACACTGGTGAGCGTAGCTGCAGGGCTGGCGCTGACAAAATCCCTTATTAAAATCCCAACAGCGCCGCCTATTGGCCTGTTTAAAGGCCGAGGCCTTTGGTTTTCTTGCACGGGGGTCTTTCTGGAAAATTAAAGGCCCCATGTAAATGCTCATTATAAGCGATAGCCGATCGCATGATCGACATGTAAATGACGAGGTGTACGGCCCTCCTTGGGTAAGCAGCCAGCACTATCCCTGCAAACACCTGGAAACCATCGAGCCAACGCTCGAAGTTTCGCTCTACCCTTCTAACCCAGTCCCTCTTTCTTGAGAGGGAAGGAAGCTTCCCCTGAATGGAGACTTCATCCTTGGGAGGCAACAAACCAAAGATGTCCACGAATCGGCCGTCCAAGATACAAGGGCGCAACTTGGCAGACAAATGGCTACACGGAATGATGTCCCTGGCGCCATTTGTGGGAATTGTAGTTTCGGGCAAAAGTTCGCCATTAAGGCACTCCTGCACCGCGCTACAGCGGGCGCAATGAGAGTTAGACCCAGTGAGGACTCTGAATCCTCGGAACTCGACAAACCTGTAGAAGTTGTTGTCGAGTCGCCCCTGCGATGCTTGGAATGTTTCGAGCGACGCTTCTTACGATGCTTCCCGCGGAGCGACGCCCTGGCAGGCACTGAGAGAGGGTCCTCAGCTGAGGAAGTGGTGGGTTGCTCCTGTTGTATTGCGACCACTGCGGTCTGAGAAAAGAGGGCAGGTGAGACAACCCCACTAGTACCCACTCCCACACGTGCAGTCTGTGCAGTACCCTTGGTACCCGGCCCTTTGGACCTCTTTCGCCCATGCTTCCGGGCCTGTTTACCCCTCTGCCGCGCAGGGGGCATGGCAGAAGGAAGGGCCACGGAAGGGGCCATAGGCACGACAGGCAACATGATCCCCGAAGGCGGGATCACGTCGTCATACCCGCTAGAAAAGAGAGGTTGAGGGGAAGACACAGAAAGGGCCAGCCCTATTGGCGCCTGTGTTACTTGTGGCCACGTGGCGGCGTGGGCTTGCGCAAGCGCCTGTTGCGCCATGGCGGAGGTAGAGGGAGCCGAAGAGGCGGAGCGTTGATTAAGAGCATCCAGGCCAGCATCAAATTGCGCCAAGGCCTGAGGGTCACTGGCTAAATTTGAAATGAAGGCCTCCATGTGACCAGCTGCAGAAGACTAGGAGCGCCAGACCTAGTCTTATCCTATGTTGGAGCCGCCATCCGTGTTGCTGAGCGATCAACAGCCATCCTAAACAAGTAACTAATGGAAAGGAATAAAAAAGGCACAGCAGGTGAACTCTCAGAAATAAGCTGAAAAATGGCTGCCAATAAGAGGCAGCAGAAATTAAGGATGACCAAATAAAGGTAAATTAAGATTAAATTAGCCTTACCCGCAGTGGCAGGCCAAACCTGAAGACAATGTGTGAAAATAATATCGAATAAAAAATTGCCTGTAAAATCAGGCTTCAATGCCAAGGGGAGGCAAGCCAATTGAAGAAATAAAATTAAAATACAATTGCCTGCAGTATCAGACCCCAAATACAAAAGGGGGGGGGAACCAAGTCGATTGGAAAATAAAATTAAATAAAATTCTTTTGCCTGTAATAGCAGGCCTCAGCCAAAAAGGAATGGGGGCCAAGCAGCGAAATAAAAATAATAATAAAAAAATAAAAAAAATAAAGTCAAAAATTGCCTGCAATAGCAGGGGTCTGCCAGCCTGGATAAAAAGAAAAGGCAAAACCGGAGGCTGCAATGTGCACAAGCCGCCACCAGGTGGCAGCAGGTCGCTCTTCTCAAGCTCCATGCAGTACAAAAGGCTGCAGAGCTTGTAAAGGCCACATAAGGCCCCAGCGCTGCAAAAAAATGGCGCGAAAAAGGTGTGGGGACGCCAATGGCGATCTGAGCTGGCCCTGGCCTCCCTGGACCAGCGAACAGGCTGCGCAGCAGTAAGTCAGCACTGAGCTGACACCAGACGGCCAAAGAAGAAGCCCCCAGGCGCGAAAAGGGCGCCCAGCCAAACCCCCCCCCGAAGGAGAAAATGGGAGCAAATACGGACAGAATAAAGCCCCCAAAGGCACTCAGGGACAAGGTCACAGACCGGGGGTGGGCAGGACGGCCCCAAGGGCACCCCCCCCCCCCAGCAAGGCTGTAAAGGCCGCAGTCGGCTGGCTGGCGGCACGGAAGCACAGCGCCAACCAGAGGCCCTCCTAAGCTACCCAGGGACCACTAAAGGTAGGAGGGGAGCAAAACAAACGGCCTGGAACTTAAATAAAAATAAAATCCCCAACTAATCGCCCCCAGGTGCGCCTTAGGTGGTGAGGGGATAAGGGAAGGAAGGAAATGGGGTGATGTGGGAGGAAGGGGAAGAAGGAAACAAAATAAAAGGGGAAATGAGATGGGGTAGGGGTTTGAATAGGTTAAATAAGGCAATAAATCCAAATAAACAAAGGAGATATCAGTATATGACCGTTTACAGCGTTCTCTCAGTCAGCGAGAATCAGCAGATTCAAAGCCTTCCAATTGTAAGGGAAAGCGAAAGTAACATGGGCTTTAAATAGAAAAGTACTGTCAATCAAAATCAATGGCACGCCCCATGATTCAGCCTAACTACAGCCCACCCCCTCCCAGATTTCTTTTGAGCTCGTCCGCAACCCCCACTGCACTCTATGAGCGCAATGGGCTTTATCTTTGTTAAAACCCATACTTTTTGTTGTTGTTTTTTAAAAGAAACAAATGTGCCAGTACTCATTATGACTGGTGTCAGCTCCTATAGCATCATGAAGTTGCTATAGGAAGTTCCAAACTTTTAACAATTAAAAAATAAATAAATGGTTCCAGAACTGTGTGCCCTTGAGCACCCCCAGAAAAAGCACAGGTTAAAACCTTTGTCAATGACCCAAAATGGAATAAGGTAAAATAAAGCAAGATTTGCCTGATGCTATTTCTAACCACCCTTTTCAACTCCCCATTTCTAAAGCTGCTTCTATTCTGCAGCCTCCTTTTCAACCCATTTTTCACTATCACCTCCTGTTTCATACCTGCCTCTTTTCTCCTTTCCTGACATCACCATTTGCACACAGACTGCCCCCGTTGTACCCTCAAAGCCAACCTCTGCTGTAGCAGCATCGGGAAAGGCACGTTTGATACTTACAGTATGTTCAGAGGTGTCTCTGGGAAGAAGCAAGGAAAACGCTTTGCAGTAAGCTGCTATTTATCTTGGGAAAATTGTACCTGTGCTGCTGACACAACTAATAGTATAATACATGCAACATATGGGCGACACACAATAATCTCCAAGTCAATTATACATCATACATTATTTATCAAACTTCTGGGGAAAATAAAAAGCCTTATGCAAAAGCCACAGACTCAATGTTTTGATTTCTTTAGGATAATTACATAAAGATACCAACAAGGGTAAGTTCCATGGTATTCTCAACACTGTGAGGTGCTGATGGTGTTGAAGACAGATGTTAATGAGATACAAATGAAAAAACAACCTTCAATGAAAGAATGTATTTATATTCAGATCCAAACAGGGTAACCTTGCTAAGCAAGTCTAGTTATTCAGCTTAAGCCAAGAAATAGCTTCAGTTTAAGCCAAGAAATATTACTTCATGAAATGTAAGTAATATTTGACACAATTTTTGTAGTAAGTTTGAAGCCATATAAAATGGGCAAGTATTTTTGATTTAAGTTACTATTTGTAAGTGCTAACAAGATTTGGTTTTTATTATCAGTGAATCTCAATATATACATCTAAACTTCGAGAATCACTGAAGAAGCCCAGAAATTATCGTGGGAGTCTATCATTTGTTAAACCCCAGTCAAAGGGCCCCACTGGGGCCGAACAGCAGTCCCTTAAACAACAGGACTGCCAGGGTGAAACAGGTGGAAAACGCTGGCACTCTGTCGTCTCTTCATTTGCATCCCCATTAACATCTGTCTTCAACACCATCAGCACCTCACAGTATTGAGAATACCATGGAATTTACCCTTGTTGGTATCTTTATGTACTTATCCTAAGGAAAACAAAAGACTGAATCTGTGGCTTTTGCATAAAGCTTTTTATTTCCCCCAGAGGTTTGATAAATAATGTATGGTGTACAATTGACTTGGAGATTATTGTGTGTCGTTCACATCTTGCATGTATTGTGCTATCCATTCTCAGGATCCCCCCTTCTGTTGCGGGTGCGATCATGAGATTGGAGACCGGTTGCCAAGCCTTTACGTATGTGGCCCTGAAAGCGAAATTATGGCTATGGCTCAAACTATGTTTCAGACCGATGGGTTTGGCCCCCCTGATTCTGAGGGATAATTTTAAATCTCCATGGGAAAGGGAAGTGGTAGAGGAAGTGCAAAAGTGCGGTCTGTCCTCCCTTTATATTGAGTCCATGACATAGAGCCGCGCTAAAGCGATGATCACTCAGAGATTGGGGGATATCGCCAGACAGGAGGACATAGCCCGCGTGAAATCTGGGATGTTTTTAGGGGAGCAGGTGTATCGGTCTCCACCAGCCCGTTACCTGGCGGATATCCACTACGTGGAATACCGCAGACTAATTACTGCGGCTAGACTGAATGTCCTTGATTCGGCGGTTTTGAGGGGAAGATTTGGAGGAGTCCCATACGGTCAGAGAATGTGCCATTGTGCCTTGGGTGAGGTAGAATCCACAGAACACATTCTACTGAGTTGTCCCTTTTATAATGATTTAAGGCAATATCTTATAGAACCGTATTTATCTCAGTTTAGTTCCCGACCAAGAGAACGGCAGGCAGCATATTTGCTAAACAAGCCCACTGGGAAAATAACCTTCTCGGTGGCTAAATTCCTCTTCCTGGCGCTCAAGTGTCGGAAACGTATAATCGAATGTCTTGATGTGGGTTATCTGTAGGAGGTTTAGTAGCGCGGTCATACCCCATTTATGTACCCCTCTGATGCCTTCAGTTTTATATTTTTATATTTTTATGTATCCCTCTGATGCCTTCAGTTTTTTTTTTTTTAAAAAAGCTTTATTGATTATTACAAGTCATTACACAAATACCTACAAAAGAAAAAATGAAGACAAGAAAAACCATCAAAGAAAATCAGCACCAAATAAAAACATGAAAACTACGAGATGTATATGTGTGTCCCTTCAATTAATTAGCATCTAAAATACAACAGCTAGTTACCCCCCCTCCCCCCACCCCTTTCCCTTCTTCTCAACCTTCACTAAACTGTCTTTTCAGTTCTCCTTCTTGTTTATATCTGCACCTTTTGATTCCTATTCTTACAACACATTCTTTATTTCACTACTCCTCTACCATTTTTTTACCTTCTTTCGACATTATTTCTTTGTTTCTACCTTTTATATCTTATTTCTTTCTCTTTTCTTATTCTTCTCTCCCTGCCATAATTTCACTTGAGCGTTTAACAATTCTGTACTAGGTTTGGTTTTTCCGCCTGGCACCCAATATAGTCTATAAATAATTTCCAATTTTTCGCACTATCTTCTTCCTTTATTCCCTTTACTTCCTCATATCTTTTGGCCAAATTACAATAATTCATTACTTTGATTTGCCAATCTTCCTTAGTTGGAGCCTTTTGAGATTTCCATTCCTTTGCTATTAGTAATCTTGCTGCCGCTGTGGCGTAACTTATCAAACATCTATCCTGTGGTTTGATATCTTCCCCTAGCATGCCTAGTAGAAAAATTTCCGGTTTTTTCTTAAATGAATATTTCACTATTTTTTTTAATTCCCTATAGATTTCGTCCCAAAACACCCTGATGTGTTTGCATCCCCACCACATATGAATGTAGGAGCCTATCTCATTTAGGCATCTCCAGCATTGATTACTGGCACCCGGGTACATCTTTGCCAATTTCTCCGGTGTTAAATGCCACCTATTCTGCATTTTTAGCAAATTTTCTTTTATATCGTAATTGGGTGTAAATTTTGAATCCCTATCCCATAAGCTTTCCCATTTATCCATTGTAATTGTCTTTCCCAAATCTTGACCCCATCTAATCATTGAATTTTTTGTTAGTTCTTCTTCTGTCTCCCATGTCAATAAGGTTTGATATAAATTTTTTATATGATTTTCCGTAGATCCCAGTAATATTTCCTCTAATTTTGATTTTTCTTTCTCGAATCCGATCTTTTTATCTTGTTGGAACCTTTGGTTTACCTGGAAGTACTGCAACCAACTGCTGAAATGATTTTTAACTTCTGCGTAATCTTTTAATCTTAGTGTTCCTTCTTTTTCTTCTAAGAGAGTTCTATAAGTTGGCCACCTGCCTTCCATATTACGTCTTTTAACAGCCACAATTTCTAATGGGGATACCCACCAGGGGGTTTTGGGTTCGAAATATCTTCTATATTTCTGCCACACTTTATATATAGATTTTCTTATAATATTATACATAAAAACGTTTTTTTTTACTTATTTTATCTCTCAAAAGGTACCAATGCCATCCGGCCCCTATTCCCTCCCCTTCCAAGTCCAACAAATCATTATTTTCCAAGTCCATCCAGTCTTTAAGCCATGTCAATGCTGCTGCATCGTGATATAATTCTATATCTGGCAATCCGGCCCCCCCTCTCTTTCTGTGGTCTATCATAATTTTGTACTTTATTCTTGGTTTTCTCCCATTCCAAATGAAATTCGATATATCTTTTTTCCAGTCTTTGAAGTGCTTTTCCTTACCTAAAATTGGCAGATTCTGGAATAGATAATTCATTTTTGATATGACGCACATTTTAATTAAAGATATCCTGCCCATAAAGGATATCTTTAATTTTTTCCAGGTTTCCATCTTTTTTCTTATCTCTTTCCATGCGGCTATATAATTCTCTTGTATTAAATCGATATTTTTATTTGTCATCCTTATTCCTAAGTATTTCATTCTTTTATTAATTTTTAAACCAGTTATTTCTTCTAATTTACATTTTTCTTCTTTTTCCATGTTTCTTGTTAGCATATTCGTTTTTTCATAATTTAATTTTAATCCTGCCAATTTCCCGTATTCTGTAATTTTGGATAAAGCTTGAGGGACACTAATTAAGGGGTCTTCCGTCGTTATCACTAAATCATCGGCAAAGGCCTTGATCTTATATTTTCTATTACCAATTATTATACCTTTTATTCTCTCATCTTCCCTTATTGTCTTCAATAGAGGTTCCAGCGTGATTATAAAGAGCAATGGCGAAAGGGGGCATCCCTGCCTAGTGCCTCTTGTGATGTTTATGTTGTCTGTAAGTTTTCCATTTATTAACAAATTAGCTTTCTGACTTCCATATATCGCGCCAATTGCCTTCTCCATTTTGTCTCCTAATTTTATTTCTTGTACTGCTCCGAGCATAAACTTCCAAGATACTCTATCGAATGCTTTTTCTGCATCGATGGCTAGTACTGCCGCTTTTTTATCCCTCCTATTTTCTAAGCATTCAAATATATTAACAATGGTTCTTATATTGTCCTTTGCTTTCCTACCTTTAACGAAGCCCGCTTGGTCTCTGTGAATTAAATCTGCTATAACTTTATTTATTCTGTTTGCTAGGATTTTTGCGAAAATTTTATAATCTGTATTTAATAATGAAATTGGCCTATAATTTTGTATTTTTTCTGGATCTGCATCTGTTTTGGGGAGGAGTATAATTTGAGCTTCACTCCAAGATTTAGGTGTGTATCCTTTCATGAGGGCCATATTCATTAAGTCCTTCAGGTAGGTCAACGTATCATCCTGGAGATTTTTATAATATTCAATTGGTAAGCCATCTGGGCCGGGGGCTTTCCCTTTTTTCATACCTTTTATTGCCTCTTTTAATTCTAACATTGTAATTTCTTTATTTATTAATTCGGTTTTTTCTGGTGTCAATTTAGGTAGATCAATTTTTTTTCAGAAAACTCCTTATTTCTTCATCGTTTACCTCCTCTCCTTGGTATAATGCTTTATAATAATTTTGGAAGGCTTTCATAATTTCCTTAGATTTATCTATGAATTTTCCCTCTAAATTGATTCTACTTATAATTTTCTCTTTATTTTTCTTTTTAATTTGCCATGATAATAATTTGCTTGGTTTATTCGCCCATTCAAAATTTTTATATTTCCAGAATTGGATTTGTTGTTCTATTTCATTTTCGACCAAATTTTCATATTCACTCCTCAAAATTTTTATTTCCTGCATAATCTCTTTCTTTTTTGTTTTGCACCAGACTTTTTCCTTCCTCTTTATTTCTTCTTTTAAATCTTCCATCTTTTTATTTTTTAGTTTTCTTATACTCGAATTTGCTTGTATGAAATAACCCCTCACTACTGCCTTGCCGGCGTCCCACACCACTTGAGGATCAACGTCTCCATTGCTATTATCTGCAAAATATTCTTTCATCACCCTGTTTACCTCTTGGATTCTTTTTTCATTGTTTAGGAGGAATACATTTAGCCTCCATCTTCTATCTTTAGATTCATCTTTTAGTATCATTTCTACTGGGCTGTGATCAGAAATTGTTTGTGCTTTAATCTCTACTTTTTGAACTTTTAATAGGGTCTCCTTTGGGACCCATATTGAATCAATCCTACTCGCCGTCTGGTGGCGCGCTGAGAAAAAGGTGAATTCCTTCTGTATTGGGTTTTTATGTCTCCATACATCAACCAATTCTAGGTTTCCCATCATTTCTAGAAAGTTTTTTGGCAATCTATTCACTTTTTTATTATGTTTGTCTGTTGATTTATCTAATTCCGGGCTAATTACGCCATTTAGGTCTCCCATTATTATATATTTCCCTCCTATATGGTTCATTAATTGTTCTTCTACTTTTTTGAAGAAATTCACCTTTCCCCCATTAGGCGCATATAGTCCCACCAGAAGCCATTGGTCCCCCTCTATTAATGCCTTTACTATTATTATTCTTCCTTCTTTGTCTCTCCAAATCAATTCTGGATTCCATTTGTTCTTTACATACATCACCACTCCTCCCCTTTTTTTTTCACCTGCTGTGATGAATTCCAATCCTAATTTTTCGTTTTTTAATACCCTTTCATGTCTAATGTTTACATGAGTCTCTTGGAGGCATATTATGTCCCAATTTTGTTTCTTTAAGATATGGGCTACTTTGTTTCTTTTTTTTTGTTATTCAAACCATTTACATTCCATGAGGTAACTCTGAGATTCATATTGTTATTTCTTTCCTATATATAACTTTTTTGTTTGTTTTTTGTTTTTTGTTTTTCTTTCTTTCTTTATTTCGTTTTATTGTGTTTATTAATATACTATAATTGACGGTAATACTATTTGTTTATTTTTTTTAAAAAAAAGAATTTTTATTGAGTTCAAAAAATCAAATGAAGTAATATCTCTTGATGTGCTATTAGATTTAGTCAGAGACTGGAAAAAAAAGCGTAATTGAGAGAGGTAGCGAAAAAAAACGTAGTTGAGAGGTAGATCGGGGACTAGAGAGAAAGATAGAGAGAATACAGCAGCAACTAGATAGTTTTCAATTCAACTCAAAACCTCCCCATCTTCCTTTTCCTTCAGTTTTATATGTTTATCTTTGTATTGAGAAATGTTTTTTTTCTGACTATCGGTCGAATAAAGTATATTGATTGATTGGTATTGTGCTATTTATCTTGGGGCATTGTCTCCTTCATTAAACAGAACTGACTAACCCAAGAGGGTGAAAGAGGAGAGCACAAAATATGGTCTGAAACTCAACATTTAAAAAACCAAGATCAGCAGTCATGAAATTAAAAGACGCCTGCTTCTTGGAAGAAAAGCAATAGCAAACCTAGACAGCATCTTTAAAAGCAGAGACATCACCTTGCCGACAAAGGTCCGTATAGTTAAAGCTATGGTTTTCCCAGTAGTGATGTATGGAAGTGAGAGCTGGACCATAAAGAAGGCTGATCGCCGAAGAATTGATGCTTTTGAATTATGGTGCTGGAGGAGACTCTTTGAGAGTCCCATGGACTGCAAGAAGATCAAACCTATCCATTCTGAAGGAAATCAGCCCTGAGTGCTCCCTGGAAGGACAGGTCGTGAAGCCGAGGCTCCAATACTTTGGCCACCTCATGAGAAGAGAAGACTCTCTGGAAAAGACCCTGATGCTGGGAAAGATTGAGGGCACATGGAGAAGGGATCGACGGAGGACGAGATGGTTGGACATATAAGTTAAATAAGCAGGGAGACAATATACAACCTTAATAAGAAAATTCCTTCAGTAGCACCTTAAAGACCAACTAAGTTTGTATTTTGGTATGAGCTTTCGTGTGCATGCACACTTCTTCAGATACACTTGAAAAAGAAGTGTCAGACCCTATATATATACACAGAGGGTGGGGGGGTAGGTGGGAATGGGTGATGGGCTGATGGGAGTGGTAAACCTGTAGATGGCTGTTAACAACTGTTGATGACTGCAATTAGTCCTGGGGGGGGGAAGCAAGGGATGAGGCGCTAAAGAAAGCTTGATCATGCATAATGAGATAAGAATCCGATGTCTTTATTCATCCCAGGTGGCTCCATGGTTTTAAGCTTGGTAATGAGTTCCAATTCAGCAACTTCTCTTTCCAGTCTGTTCCTGAAATTTCTCTGTAATAAAACAGCTGCTTTGAGATCTTGTATAGAATGCCCTGGAAGATTTAAGTGTTCTCCTACTGGTTTCTCTGTCTTATGGTTCCTGATGTCAGATTTATGTCCATTTATCCTTTGGCGTAGGGTTTGGCCTGTTTGTCCAATATAGAGAGCTGAGGGGCACTGTTGGCATTTGATGGCATACACAATGTTAGAAGATGAGCAAGATGCCAACTATTCAGGGGTTATTGTCAGATAATAATGATGGAGTTACTTTAGTGGTGGCTGAGTTTTTGTGCTCGGTTCATGCAGAGAGATTGGGCCACTGTGGAGAGGACCAGGGGATGCTAATTGAAAATTGATATATTGTTCTAAAATATTAATTCAATTAATATGTATTTTATTTCATGAAATTTATAATGCGAATGTTTATTCATAACTTTGTTCTGAAGCTTCTGAATTTGTCATGCCTAATAAAGGTTATTGATTTGATTTGAATAAAAAAGGTTTCTTTGACTGTGCCCAAAACAAGAGGAAGAACAAGCAAGTAGTAGGTTCTCAGTGTGCAGAACATGGAGAAATTATATTCGGTGGGAGAGTGAAGGCAGAACTGCTCAACGCATACTTGGCCTATGTCTTCACTGAAAAGAAAAGCAGTGCTCAACCTGGTGATAACAGAAAAAATAATCCATAGAGGGAGATGCAGTCTAAGACAGGGAAAAAAGATGGTATGGGAACTTCAAATGAATCCAAATCTGCAGCACCTGATGAGCTGCACCCAAGGGCACTAAAGGAGCTTCCTGTTGTAATCTAAGAGCCTCTGTCTATAATCTTGGAGAATTCTTGGAGAACAGGTGAGGTCTTTGCAGTCTGGAGGAGGGCAAATGTTTTCCCCATCTTCAAAAGGGGAGGGGGAGAAGACATTACCAGTGACCTTGACGTCAAGGTCCTAGAACAGATAATTAAACAATCTGCCTGTGAGCACTTAGAAAAGGATGCTGTGATGAATCGGGTCCTCCCTAAAAAGAGGTCATGTGCTGCGGTGGGACCTGGCAATCAGTCTGTGTGTTGTGCGTGGGAACATTGGAGCGGCCACAACACCCGATTGGTGGTCCCTCAATCTTGGGTGCAATTGGGCCTGTGAGATGTCTGTCAAAGGAGATTGTGGGACTACTACCGTACATACACAGTGCACGGTCCCTGAGCTTCCTCTTTTGGGATGCAGTGAATCAGAACAGAGCTGTACCTGTCTCTGCTGCACTGCTGACCCGAGAGAATCAGCAATCCTTTAAAGGAGAGCAGTTTTCAACAATACGGTGAATCATTCTAATCTCCTTTAATTTTGCATTTTCCGCTTTGGATCAATCGCTTAATTTTGGCCCCTTTTTGAGTTCTTTTGTCCTTTCGGTTAATTTTGCCCTTTCACCCCCCTCCTCCCTCCCCCCCTTCATTATTTAAGGGCCTTTTTGCCCAGGCGGGGCTCCCCCACCACCATTTTTGTTGCAATTCTATCATTGTAATTTTGTGGGGTACCTTAATTCGGTTCCCGACATGATCGTCTGCTGGATTGCATTTTCACTTCTCACCCCTTGGTTAAGCTACCGATATGACTGCATGTCGGGCAGCAGGCTTTAGCTGTGGCTGCGGAGTTGTGGCTCATTAGCTGGCCCTAGTCCGTCGTGTGCTAAGCGCGATTTGGGGCAATTTCTGGATTCCGCTATCGCTTTAGCTAAAAGAGCTCCCTCTTGCTTTGGCTGTTCCATTATACCAATTGTGGGCTTGCTAGAGTTCCGCAACTATTTGAGCTGCTTCATTGCATTTCCGTTCCTAGTGGGCAGTTGGGTGGGAATGCCATTTTAAGGCACTCTGGACTGAAGGGGAAATGCCAGCCAGAGGTGTGCCAACCGGGTTACGCTCAGAGGTGCTGGGGGTATACCGTCTCCCCCAGGGGCGCATCCCAACATAATCTAGAGGCAAACCCAGTATTTCCTGGGACTACCTTCAAAGAGGGCGGATCACTGCCATGGTCTTCCTGGCGTTCAAAAGTGATAATGGGATTTAGGATAGTTTAGCTCCCTGGGAATGGGGAGATTTATCAGTGTAGTGGACAATGTACTGCAATTCAGTTGATATTCAAGGGAGTATTTGGATAGTGACCATTTTGTATCCAGGAGTACCGCCAAGCTACAAAGCTGCTCCTTCCAAGGATGTGCAACACTGCTCTGAACACAAAGCACCTCTGTCACTTCAGAATTCAACTTCAATTGTGTGACCTGCATTTCTCTGACTCACATCCACCCATCAGCCAATGTCATCTCTTGCTTCTCTCTGTCACCAGAGAACTAAAGCTGTCTCTATAACACAGAGAGAGACACTTTCCCCCAAAACCAAGGTCTTTCTATAAGCCCTGGAAGATTTTTTTTTTTTTAACTACAGACATTAGTTCCCTCCTTTTCCTTCATTCCCCTTCCTTCTTGGTCCAGGACCTTTGGAAACTGCAGGGTTGGCACTGTTGATTTGTGCCAGAGTGCCCATCTTATATGAGACATTCCAGGATCCAAACATCATCCAGATTTGACGTGGTGATCCATGATGGCCCACTAAAAATGGGACAATTGTGGGGTATGAGATTGCTAGGAGAACCCATTGTCACGCCCAATATTATCCTTGCTAGAGGGGACAGTACACTATAGATTTGGGACTATTGTCCAGCAATGCAAGCCATGGTCAATACTTGTGGTTCTTGGGTGTTTTTTTGTTGTTGTTTAGTCATTTAGTCATGTCCGACTCTAGGTGACCCCATGGACCAGAGCACGCCAGGCCATAGCTGTCAGCCCTCCCTTTTTTGCGGTAAACTCCTTTATTCCAGCGCTGTTTGCCGCTGCTATCCTGGATTGTTAGATATACCGTAGACTGTCCCTGGGACAGGTGCGGCTGCTGCTGATCCCTTATTTTCAAATCCAAAAGTGCGCCAGGCACTCCTGGGAAAGATTGAGGGCACATGGAGAAGGGAATGACAGAGGACGAGATGGTTGGACAGCTTTCTCAAAGCTACAAACAGGAGTTTGACCAAACTGCGGGAGGCAGTGGAAGACAGGAGTGCCTGGCGTGCTATGGTCCGTGGGGTCACGAAGATTCGGACACGACTAAACGACTAAACAACAACCTCTCCTGAAAGCCTCAGATCATTCTGAGCATTTGACCTACCTGACCTTCTCCCTGCAACTGTTGGCTACCTGTGGATACTACACCTGCATGAGAGATAATAGTAAAATAATGTTAACCTGATCTTTCAAATGGCACAGGCATCTACAGCCCCCAAATTATCATGGAAAACGCTAGAGAGCACACTTAAAATAAACAGCATATTTTTTAAGATTGTGAAAAAAGAAAGAAAAACGCCAAGTGATTTTGCAGACAACTCAATCAGTGTTTTATTTGTTCGGTTTGGGAACATGTGATAGTAATCACTCTGATACCTAAAATCATCTTATCAATCATGTTTCATTTTGGAAACCCCATGTTTTCTGTGCTGCAACACAAGTTGAGCAATCATGCCTCAGAAGGATTCTGGACTTTTACCATGAATATGATGGTGTCAGTTTCCTCTTCAACAGCCAGCAGCAGAAAGGGGCGGTTGAATCTAAGTACAGGAGGAAGGGAGGTAGGAACCATTTCAATGGCAGTAGTAGCTGCAGCTTCAGTGCCATTCTCGTGGACATTTAAATAAGCTTTGTGAATAGCCTGCAAAGAAATACAACAAAAATTAGTGCAAGATTGTGTCTGACTCAGGGTTTTATCATGAGAAAATCTAGGCATCCATTGAATGTCTTAAGAAACAACATCACGTGGTCATTTCTCACTCTGATTACTTATTGATCTGGTTCCTCTACCAGTTCTAAGCATCATTTTTTTGTATCATTCAGCATCAAGGAACTGATGGAATTTTCTGAAAATCTTGATGTCAATCTTTTCCATAATTATGGTATTTTTTTCCTAGTTCTTGTCTCTCTCCCCTAGTGTTTTTTTTAAAATCATTTTATTAAATTTTCCATTTTTACAATCTTATCAAATCACATCAAATATTCCACATTATATATACACAAATCAAATACTCCAAATATTCTGCCAAATTTATAATTTTGGGCGGACTCCCCATGCTTCAAAACTTTGGAGAGCTCTAATCAACATCAGAATCCTACTGCATTTCAAATCTTCTGGTGATTCTTATTTCTCTTTCTGTTGCTATCCTTCCTTCGTTCACAGCCTCTGAGTTTGCAAAGCCTCTGAGTTATTCCCACAAATGAGTTAGAACAAACAATAATATGTTTCTGTGTGGATTTTATGTCCTTCATTCCCTTCAATTAGTTCGCAGTATCTCATCACACGCTGGTATTCTGCCAATTCCTTCCAAAAGTCTTCTCATAACAAGCAGACACTACTGCCGGCTGATGCCATCTTCACACAATTCCAATGAATTCACATCTAAGCGTCTGCCTCATTCATAGTTTTTCCAGGGGGAGCTCAACAAATTACAAATATACAAAGTACAAATATTAATGCATATTAAGGGTTCACCGCCCCCTATAAATCTTTTAATTTCTGCAACTCGATTGGATTCCAACATGGTGGATTTCCAATTTTCTACTGCGTCACTTTTGATAAAAGTTCTGGGAATCCATCCAATGTTTTTATCAAAAGTCCAGCAAAATAATGAGATTTGTTTCTGTCTGATGTCAGCAAAATAGGGAAACCTTTTATCCTCTTCCAAGCAAACCACAAATCAAGGTCTTAATTATATTGTATTTTCGTTTCCACACAGCTTATGCTTTTAAAGCCATATTATATCAACGGATACCGGTTTGTTAGGTAAATAGTGAGGCACAATAATAAAGAAAGTCTCACCCTCCCCTTTCCGTTCTGTTCACATACCACTCTGACTCTGACTCTGATGTAATCTTTCCTCGACTGTCTTTTATTTCCTCAGTGGCTGGGCTGTTTGGCAAGTTAATTCCTCCCTCCTCGTCTGAAGCTTGTCCAAAACTTAAATTCAAATTTTCCTCTCAAGTTATGGAACTTGACTGTGGGGATGGCGTCCAGGAGAGCTAACCCCCAGCCCCTCCTTCCTTCCGAATTTTGGACCGGTTTGAATGGGCACCTGCGGATGAGACTGCATCTTCCCTTCTCTGGGAAGATTTTGGGAGGCTGCTTACTCTCATAACAGCCTCTAATTAGCCCTTGATAGTTGGAGCGATGGAATGTTCAGCCATCTTCCGTCGCGCCTCAAGCAGAAGTCTCTCCCTTAATGTTGATGAGAAGCAAGATCCCCGTCCCTGGCTGATTATGCTAAAAATACATACACTTCTTTCATATATACATCATATATAATATTACCCTATTACTCCTATAATATTATAAACACTAGGTTTCCAAAAGTAGCCAGCACATAAACAGATCAATACAAAAGTTTATATAACTGGATACAATTCATATTTAGTAATATACTTCCAAATTATGCTGCAGTAATACACATAGCATATGGTTAATCAAGTTTTTTTAATAAAAACAAAAACAAAAAACAAGCACAATGCACGAGCAGATCAGACCAAAGCAGGTATGTGATAAACGATACTGTCTGCACAAATCTTTCAAATATATCCAATTTCTCCTCCTTCTCCAATGCTAACTGCAGTCTTTGCAAAGCAACTAGCACCTAATCATCTGCTCTTGAAAATTCTGTCCCTCCTTATATTTTTGGATCCCAACTCCCATCAGACCCAGATAGCATGACCAAGGGAAGAGGGAGAGCTGGGCCTTAAGGGTCTCTCCATCAGTTCTGTTGGGAGACCAGCTCCATTGGGCCACCCCCCCAACTGTCATCAAGCACCACTCATGCCAATTAGGCTATAGCAGAGGGAGAGATGGGATTTTGGTGCCTCTTAATCATCATAGCTGGAATAGCAAATATTTTTGGCTCCTGCTCTCCATGAGAGATGGGATTGTGGTGGTTCAAGTACCCCTAATTATGTTCATTTGAACCTTCAGACAACAGTGTACCTCTGGTGAAAAACGGATGATGCAGGAAAATATAGATCAACCCACTGAATTTTGAAAAGCCTACCTTGGAAATCTTCAGCTCAGGCTTCCCAGTAATCCCAGAAAGGTCTGCTTGATCTGTGAATACATCCGTAATATTCATTCTTCTTAACATCCCTTTGATAACATAGTTGCCAGAGATTGTAAACTTTGGAAGGGATAGATCTATTCTCCTGTTGAAAGAGGAACCAGAGGCTAGTGAGGTATTGCTTTTGGGGGGGGAAATGTGCCGGGGGGATTTTGGGTGTCATATCTACTTCATGGATCAATGTCTTGTCATGGCGAGGGGGCTTGAATAACTCAGAGAAGCTATGAGCTTATGAGCTATGCCATGCAGGGCCACCCAAGGTCACTGGAGCCCGCTCATACCAGGTGGCACTTGAAGACGCACGCTTATGGCGCCGACACCTTGACCAGCTGAGGCGCAGGGTTGGGAATTTGGACACTACCACAGTGCCCCCAACTGCACCCCCAGCTCCAGAGCATGCTCTAACAGAAGGCGAGGCTCAAACCTCCCTCACAAGTTGCAGACATGGATCCTAGCCAAGCCACGTCAGAGGCTCAGCAGGGCCCCCCCCCCAGAGTCTAGAGCCACTGCTGTGCGTGACCATCCGCCGAGTCCACACATGGTGGTTCCTTCGGCAGTCACAGAGACAGGAAACATCGGTGGCGCCACTGTCACGGTCCGGTCGGCGGGCGTTAGGACCAGAGGCAAGATGGTGGTGAAGAAGCAGGGTCGAAGGCAGAGGCGAAGGTCCACAGGGCACAAAGCAGGGTGAAGGCAAAGCGAGGGTCCAGGAACAAGAAGCAAGGCGAAGGTCCACGGGGCAAGAGCAAGGCGAAGGCGAAGCAAGGGTCCAAGGAGCAAGGAGCAAGGCGAAGGATCCAGGAACGAGAAGCAAGGCAAAGGTCCACGGGGCAGGAGCAAGGCGAAGGCGAGGCAGGGGTCCAAGAAGCACGGCAGCAACAAGGCAAGGGTCCAAGGAACAGGAGGCCAGATGCAACCAGGCAGGGATAGCGAAGGTCAGGAGGCAGGCAAAGGTCAGGAGGCAGGCGTCCCAAAGGCGAAGGTCCGAGAGTCAGGAGGCAGGAAGCAAGAGGCCAGACATAGCAAGGTAGAGAACGCGTTGCTGTGGCAAAGAACTGAAGGGAAATGCTGGGCTGTTATCCCTCCCAGCTCCTGCCACCAGGTGCAGTGAGATCTCAAGTGGCCACACCTGGGTGATTACTCCTTGCCTCTCCAGCACAAGCTGAGGACTTCACCTGTGTGGCCACGCCTTGCTTCTCCAGCACAAGTTGAGGCATGCCCCAGTCCTGCAAAGCACTACAGGCCCCAGAGCCTGACTCCTGCCCATACTCCTGACAGCCACAGTCTCAGCAGGAATCGGCCAACCCCCTGGACACTGGTACTGGCCCTCGGCATTCCACCAGGGTCACCAAGCAGCCATCCTACTTACGGGACTATGTCAGTAACTGCTTTTGAAACATTGCATTGTAGACTTCCGGGTTGAACGCGAGCGCCGGCGGCAGCGGGAGAGATTTTCTCCCGATCCTTGAAGGGTCCTGGGGGGATCTGCAGAGCACGCAGCCCCCCAAAACGTCAGGTAAAGCGACCTGAAGCCTTGGCGACCCGGCAGCTGTCCTTTTTAGACCTCCTTCCCCCCCCCCCGAAGAGCCCCAATAAGGGCGTGAGAGCGGGGAAGGTGGAAGGCACGGACACAGCAGGCACAGCGCTTCCCTTCAGTGGAGCAGCTCTGACTTCTGACGGTGGAACAGCATTCAACTTTCTTCTAAAAATAATCATCTGAATACCTGGATCTGGCCACAGTGAGTAAAGCCTGAAATTTGGAACAATTTACAAGCAATTTGGCCATTGGGAGAACTTTTAAAACGGAGGTCGGGTTCTCCCCCCCCCCCCCTGCGGTAGAGCGGAAAGCAAAGACAAGCCTCCGCAGTGAACTGTTTAAAAAGAGACTTTGTAACCTTTATTTCTTGGACTTCTTGCTGCAATATAAAAGAGAGCAGGGTCTCTAAAATAACCCTGCAGATTTAAGCTTTAAAAGTTTAGAAAGATCGCTTCGGTAAGCCTGGGAGCGGGGCTCCGTTCGCTCTAGCCAGACACCCTTTGTGACGTCAGAGGACAATCAGCTCATGAACTTCTGTTCACCCTTTGACAGGCTTTGATCTGCCTGCAGCCTTCCTGTCAAAGGAATGAAGGACTTTTTAAGGGAAATTTGCAACTTTCTAACCCCAAAAAGCAAGGAAATTTATGCTACATTATTACCTCGTAAAAACTGTTTCAATCTTATTGCTTAGACTGGCTCATTGTGACTGTGTTACTAGCTGGCTCAGGCTGGGAAACTTCAGATAACAGTGACCTTGGGAGCCTGGCTCAACAATTGAAAGGCTGTCTGTTTATAATTGCTTCCCCTGATAAAAGGACATCTGGACTACAGACTGTGAGA
Source organism: Zootoca vivipara (assembly GCF_963506605.1). Lineage (NCBI taxonomy): Eukaryota > Metazoa > Chordata > Lepidosauria > Squamata > Lacertidae > Zootoca > Zootoca vivipara. The sequence goes on from NC_083276.1 coordinate 20,240,774, forward strand.
CAACCTTTTGCTCTGTTATTGAACTGGAAATATGTCAGGACCAGAGCCCCCTGCTGGAAAAGGGAAGAAAAAATCATCCTTTTCCTCCACGTTTGAGGAACAAGTTTTAAATGCATTAGCAACACTACCAGCACTGAGGGAAGGATTGGAACGCAACACTCAAGAACAGCAGTGCACCACACAAGAAGTGAGACAGCTCAGGGAAGAATTAGGAGCTATCTCCAAAGATATTTCACAGGTCAAATTACAAGTGACTGGAGTTGAGCAAAGAGTGGTACAACTGGAAGAAGGAAGGGTCCCTGACCTGGAGAAGCAAGCCTACCAGACGCAGGTTGCGCTTGCCTTTCTACAGATGAGACAGAGAGAGACAAATCTCAGGATCAGAGCATTCCCTCTTATAGAAAAGGACGATCTGAAAGCCATAATAATTGAAGAATTTGTAAAAGCTTGGAACCTTCCAAAGGAAGAATTGGAATCACAAATTTTAAAAGCATTTAGGTTTGGTGCAAGATCAAAGAAAGACAAAAATTTTGTCAGTGATTGCATGCTAACATTCCAAACCAAAGAACAAAGAGATAGAATTTTGAGTCTACATTACAAGAAAACTTTGAAGGTTCAGGAAACACAGATCATCCTTTTTAAAGATTTGCCTAAATTCTTTCTGGACCTGAGATCTCAATATTCCGATTTGGCAGCTATCCTGAAAAGGAAAGGAATCAACTTTAAGTAGGAATTTCCGGAAGGCCTAAATTTTCAATTTCGACAGAAGAAATATAAAATCAAGTCAGTGGACCAGAAGAAAGAGTTTCTCCAGAAACACGAGAGAGAGCTGTCACGACCAGGACTAACCTCAATTCCAGGACAACTGAACGACCCATTTTACTATGTGAAAGGATATGAGAAGTGTTAATGTATTTGTTTTTGTTATTCCCTTTGTTATATGTTTGTTTTTCTTCTTTTTTCTTCATATATTGCCATTTTTGTGAAAATTCCAATATTTATTTAAAAAAAGAAACATTGCATTGTAAATAGAAGCTATGTACCTTGAAACTGTTATGCTCTTGTACCTAACTGAAACCATTACGAATGGAACTAATGCCTTTTCTCGGTGGGGAGGGGTGTTATGTATTAGTGTATATAGTTTTCCCTCAGGTCCTCAGGTCCTTGACAGTTGTTTTAGGAGGGAACTTTAGGAGGGAACTTTGAATTATGTTTGGTACATTGTTTGAGCCAGCCTCTATAAAAGCAGGCCAGCTCAGCAATGCAGTTCAGTTCTGTTCAAGCTTCCAAATAAAGAGCTACTTTGGAGAGATTGCTGTGTCGTCTGCTATGCTTACCCACAACTTAACAGAGACCAACTAAGTTTCTCATAGGTATGAGCTTTCATGTGCATGCACACTTCTTCAGATACCATGCACATGAAAGCTCATACCTATTACAAACTTAGTTGGTCTCTAAGGTGCTACTGGAAGGATTATTTATTTTTATTTAGACTGCGTCAGACCAACACGGCTACCTAAAGAAAGGCTGATCGCCAAAGAATTGATGCTTTTGAATTATGGTGCTGGAGGAGACTCTTGAGAGTCCCATGGACTGCAAAAAGATCAAACCAATCAATTCTGCAACATAAAAAGCAGCAGAAATTGATAATAGAGGGCAAGGAAATTGTGATAATGAGAGAGGTGCCACCAAGGCTGCTGAAGAAAAGATCTAAATACAAGATGCTGGCTGATGCATTACAGAGGAACAAGATATTCTACAAGTGGGAATTCCCGGAAGGGATTTCCTTTAGGTACAAGCAAGTCTGGAGAAAACTATCCTCCGGATATGAAGTAGATAAGTTTTGGAGAAAATATGAAAAATTTCTAGGGGGGGGGGGGGGGAGGCGGTTGAAAAGAAAGGAGACAAAGACAGATCGGACAGTGAGAAGGAATGAACCGAAATAGAAAAGTTCGGTGATACTCTTTGCTTAATGGATGTGGTACAAGGAGTTTTAAACAAAGTGCCTTTCAGAGACAAAATATAGAATACATTTCTTTATTTCTTTAATTCAATTTTTTCCCCTTTTTACTACTATTTGCTCTTCTATTCCTCTTTCTTTTATCTATTTTTATTTCTCTCTCTATTATCTCTATTTTTACTTTTACTTTTTTTATTGCCACTCCCTCTGGTGGAAGAAACAAAATTCATCTTAAGCTAAAGAAAACAGGAAACAGGAATAAATAAAGGTATTTGACTATATAAACCAAGATTGAAGGATGGATCTAAAAATTATTACTTGGAATGTGAATGGGCTAAACAGCAAAGTGAAAAGGAATAGGGTAGAACATTTATTGGCTAAAAGGAAACTAGATGTCATATGTTTGCAAGAAACGCACATTGCAAAAAAGCATCGTAAATTACTGGTCAATAAAAAATTAGGGGAGGAATTTATCTCCTCAGGTACAACAAAGAAGAAAGGAGTGGTAATGTATATAAATCCCAAATTGAACCCAGTGCAAATTTATAAAGATAATGATGGCAGAATTAATATTGTTAAAATACGAAGAAAAAAAATGGAAAATATATTTATAACAGGAATATACGCACCAAATGAAAACAAGGCTGTTTTTTATCAAAAATTAGAGAATATCCTAATGGAATATAGTGATCAAAAACATATTATAATGGGGGATTTAAATGGAATTGTAACTCCAGATTATGATAAATCAAATGAAGGAAAAAGAAAAAAAGAAGGGAAACTCCCAAAAGCCTTCTTCCAATTAGTAGATAAATTAGACCTAACAGATATATGGAGATGCTTACACCCAACACAAAAACAATTCACTTTCTTTTCTCACCCACAAAACTCGGAAAGCAGAATTGACATGATTTGGTCAACCAAGGATATATTATTAAGATGTAAAAAAATTGACATTTTACCCAAAACCCTATCTGATCACAACCCGGTGTTGATGGAATTAGCAGGAATAGAGAAGACAATCAAACGATGGAAAATGAATGAGTTATTACTGGAAGATGAAAATGTGGTTAAAAAGGCGGAGAATGTAATAAAAGAGTATTTGGAAATAAATTTAAATCAAGAAACAAATATAAACACAGTGTGGGATGCCGGAAAGGCAGTAATTAGGGGATTTTTCATAAGTCAAAGTAGCTGGAAAAAGAAGGAAAAGGAACAGAAATTAAGCAATTTATTGAAAGAAATTAGGAAAAATGAACTAGAAATGGGGAAAGTGAGTAAAGTGGATAAAGAAGATTTGAAAAGAAATATAAAAGTATTGCAAAGTCAAGTATCGAACATACTTGACAAAGAAATAGAAAATAAGATAAGATATTTGAAACAAAGAAGTTTTGAATACTCTAATAAAATTGGAAAATATTTAGCCTGGCAATTAAAGGAAAAAAGGAAAGAAAGAATTGTAACGAAATTAGTAGAAGGGGGAAGGACGATAATGGAGCCCAAAGAAATTTCGAAAACATTTGCACAATTTTACTCAAAATTATATACAGAGGAAAAAATTGATTGCCAGAAAGTGGAAGAGTATATTAAAAAAACCAATATATTCAAAATTGAAGAAGGAAAGACGGAATTAATAAAAGTATCTCAAATATAGAAATCCAGGAGGCAATTAAGAGAGCTAAGAGTGGAAAATCACCAGGGATGGATGGGTTACCTTCACTATATTATAAAAAAATTGGTAAGGTATTACTAGAACCATTAAAGAAATTAATGAATAACATCCTAGAAAAAGGGATAATCCCAGAATCGTGGGAAGAAGCTTATATTGTGGTAATTCCCAAACCAAATTCGGACACAACACAGATTAAAAATTTTCGCCCTATATCCTTGTTAAATAATGACTACAAATTATTCGCAGACATATTGGCAAACAGAATGAAAATTACATTAGGAAAATTAATTAATAAAGACCAAACGGGGTTTCTACCAAAGAGATTAATGTATAACAATATGAGGAATATTATAGATATTTTGGAGTATCTAAGTGTGAAAATAAATAAGAAAGCGGCCCTTTTATTATTGGATGCAGAAAAAGCATTTGATAAAGTTCTATGGATATTTATGAAAAAATGTATAGAAAAATTGGGTTTTGGAGAAAAAATTGTAAAAGGTATAGGAGCAATTTATAATAAACAAAGAGCCAAATTGATTATAAATGGAGAACTAACAGAGGAAATCCAGATACAAAGAGGAACAAGGCAAGGCTGCCCTCTTTCCCCATTATTATTTATCCTATGCTTAGAGTTTCTGCTAAAAAATATAAGAGAGGATGAGAAGATTAAAGGAATAACAAGGGGAAGAGACACCCATAAATTAAAAGCGTTCGCTGATGATATCATACTTACATTGGAAGACCCAGAGGAAAGCGTACCCCAAGCATTAGAGAAAATTAGAGAATTTGGGGAGCTAGCGGGGTTTAGTATAAATAAAGATAAAACGAATATGTTGGTTAGAAATTTAAGGAAAGAGGAGATTGAAAGGCTACAAGAGAGAGTAGGATTGAAGGTGGTTAAAAAGGCTAAATATTTAGGAATTTGGGTTTCTAACAATACTAATAATTTGGTGAAGGATAACTATGTTAAAATTTGGAACGAGGTTAAAAAAGATCTAGCAATATGGAAAAGATTAAATCTATCACTTCTGGGCAAAATAGCAACCATTAAAATGAATGTTCTACCGAGAATGTTGTTCATATTTCAAATGCTCCCAATCTTAGGAACAGGAAGTGGAATTTTTAAACAATGGAATAAAGATCTATCCAAATTTATATGGAACAATAAACCAGCCAGAGTAAAATTTAAATTATTAACCGACATAAAAGAGAGAGGAGGATTGGGGCTCCCTAACCTAAAAATCTATCATGATGCCGCAAGCTTTCTTTGGATAAAGGAATGGATTACCTTGGAAAACCACAAACTATTAGACCTAGAAGGATTTCAAAACAAATGGGGTTGGCATGCCTATTTGCAGGATGAAAAGGTAAAAATACATAAAGGGTTTAACACGCATGTTATTAAAAAAATCTCTATTGAAGGTATGGGAAAGACATAAACCCCTGATGGAACCGAAGACACCAAAATGGTTGTCACCTATTGAAATAATAACAGTGAAAAAAGTAAATAATGATGGGAAATGGATAAAGTATAAGGACTTAATAGAGGAAAAAGAAGGGGTGTTTAAAATAAAAAAATATGAAGATGTTAAGCAACAATTGGCAGGGTGGCTCCAATATTATCAATTAAATAGTAGGTTTCAAGAAGATATGAAAAAAGGAGGGTTTATGTCCAAACCATCCCTACTTGAAAAAAGTCTATTACAAAGTGAACGGAAAATCATATCCAAAGTGTATAACACCATTCTAGAATGGGAAGTGAAGGATGAAGTCGTGAAGGAGACAATGACGAAGTGGGCAATGGACCTAGGGAAAGTAATAGAAATGGGTAAGTGGGAAAAACTCTGGAGTGCAACATGGAAATTCACGGCGTCAGAAACAATTAGAGAAAATTTAATAAAAATGTTCTATAAGTGGTATCTGACGCTGGTCAAAATTTATAAAATGTATAAAGATAAAGACAATCATTGTTGGAGGTGTGAAAGAGAAGTAGGTACATTCCTACATATTTGGTGGCAGTGCCCAAAAATTAAACCTTTCTGGAATGGAGTGTTAGAAGAGTTAAAGATAATATTTAAATACAACATAAAGAAGACTCCAGAATCTTTCCTATTAGGAATGGTTGAAGAGGAAGTGGCAAAAAAAGACGAAAATATATTTTTATATTCAGTAGCGGCGGCAAGAATTTTAATTGCAAAATTATGGAAAAGTAAGGAAGTACCCACCATTAGAGATTGGCAGGAGAAATTAATCGGTTATATTGATTTGGCTAGATTGACGAATTCGATTAGGGGCGGTTCCAATAAAAAAATTTATTGACAATTGGGAAAAATTTGGAGTATATTTAAAAGAACTTGGGTTTGAAACCAATATTTTGTAGTATTCCAAGGAGGAAAGTTAATGGAAGCAGTAGGAAGATAAATAATTTTATAGTCAGGATAGAAGAGAAGGGGAAGTCGAATTACAAAAGAAGATGTGAAGACAGAATGGAAGATATATAAGACAAGTTGATGATATATTTGAGAAGATGGAGTAAGTTTTGTTTGAAATTGTATGATTATCTATGTATGTATTGATTTTGTTTATATTTTAGAGGATTGTTTTGTTTTATATTGTTTTTAAACTCAATAAAGATTACAAAAAAATTAAAAAAACAACAACAAACCAATCAATTCTGAAGGAAATCAGCCCTGAGTGCTCACTGGAAGGACAGATCGTGAAGCTGAGGCTCCAATACTTTGGCCACCTCATGAGAAGAGAAGACTCCCTGGAAAAGACCCTGATGCTGGGCAAGATGGAGGGCACAAGGAGAAGGGGACAACAGAGGACGATATGGTTAGACAGTGTTCTCGAAGCTACGAACATGAGTTTGACCAAACTGTGGGAGGCAGTGCAAGACAGGAGTGCCTGGCGTGCTATGGTCCATGGGGTCACGAAGAGTCGGACACGACTAAATTACGAAACAACAACAACAACATGGCAGGACAGAATTCCAATCAAAGATGTGCTCTCCCAAGCCCACATTCCTAGCATGTTTGCACTCCTGTCTCAGCGACGTCTATGCTCAATTGATCCTGTTCTGGAATTACAAGGGACTTGGTCACTATACAGCTTATCACTACCCCTCAAACTCACAACAATATATTTACACCTACAAACATGTACTACACTCTTTACACTATGGCACGCACACTTACCGTGATTTCATTGAATTCATCCATTTTAACAAAACATCTTTGCTAAGAGCATTTTCCAACTGCTTCATTTTTCCTTGGTCAGGAAGAATAAATAATGCTGAAACATCGCCCTTGTAAGGGAGCTTCACAACCTTGCAGGATAGGATCTTATCATGGTGAAACTCAAACCAGCTGTCTTTGTTCATCATAGGGACTTTCACCGTGGTTTGCTCATCCACATGGAAGTCTCCTTCTCTTGTACTCAGAGAATTGAAAGGTTTTTCCCAATTGGCTTATGGAAAGAACAATAACAACATACATGTCATTTAATTCTTCAATATATTAATTGTCATACTCAGAGCTTTTAATAAAAGTTCCTGTTTTAGTGGCATCTTACAGTTCTCAATCTAGTTCCCAATTACTTCATCTCATTTCCAGGAAAAGGGTACTCACAGTATATTTGATTTGTTTCGATAATGGTGGAGGTCAATTTTTTGATTGATTAAAGGAACTTCTCTGTGATGAGAAGTCTGATAAGATTCGTCTCACACAGTGGGCAGATGATGACTCCAGACTAAAGCACCAACAAATCTGAACCACAGCTTAAAGTTTAAACCTTAAACTGAGAACATCCAAGATGCAAAACATGTATAAAACAAGTCCCTCTGACTTACCTCTCATGTAAATATAGTTCACCATAACCATTAGAGCATCTGGGTTAAGACCCTTGACAGCATCAACGATTTTCCCATTGCTTTTGTTTTCTATATAGCTATTGATTTGACTTTCAGCTACTGCAGGATTCTTGAAGTTAGTTGGAAGAACGTCCGTCTCATAAAAATGTTTGGCATCATCCAAGAACTTCTTCAGGAGTTTCACTTGGTCATCTGTGAATAGGGCGTTCCCAATGTTCAGGTGGAGTTCAGCATTGGGGCGGTTCAGTATACGGAAGAGATCATGGAAACCCTCATGTATTTCCTGTTCAGTAATATCTGAGAAGCCAAGTCCTGACAAAAGCTGGCTCAACGTGGTTGTTCTAGCTCCCAGTGACACCATGGCCAAGGCAGTGGAAATGCTCAGAGGGGAAAAGATAATGTTCTTCTCAGCGGTCTCCGAAGCAACATGGTGGTAGAATCGAAAGGCGAAGTCAGCATTTCCGGGGGCTATCTTCAAAGAGGGCAGACCTCTTTCACCTTCAGCAGGAGGAGAATGGCCATGGCCATGGTTCTCTTTGTGGTCAGGGGTATGGTGACATTGGGCAAAAGCACAGAGCCCAGCAAGAAGCAAACACAGGTAGAGGCGAGACATTGTGTTCCTCTGGAAGTAGTCTGTGAAGACAAATCACATTCAAAATTCATCATTGCAATGGCTTGCCTTTGAGTCATTCGACTCTTATATGCCTTTCTGGCAGGATTTTAACAATCTCACTTTCTTTTCTTTTGGCAGAATGTTAGAAGCATAGTGATCATTGTTAAAGCCTTTATTAAAATAAAGCAAGATTTTTTTTGTACGCAAGTTTGTGTTTCTTTGTGGAAAGCAGTATACCAAACTGTTGAGTGGTTTCTTTAAATATTTAGGTTCATTGTATCTCTTTGTGTTTCTCTTTAAAGGACAGAGTAAATATCATGACCTAGTTTTACAGCTGTGAAGCAGTATAGCAGGTGCTGTTGTGTTAATTAAGCTGTGTCAGCAATTGGGTATAGTATATAAAGAGCAGCATGTACCCTGGTGAATGGATCGATAGATGGGTCATACTTATAGATGTAATGTAATTTAATGTAAGAGTAGTTTTTATTTTTTGTAATTAAAGCTTAAGGACTTAGAGCACAATCCTATCCACGTATAATTGAATCAACGGGTGCTTACTCCCAACTAGGCAGCAGGCTATCTTGGCGACAAGCAGGGCCGGAGCGTCCATTTAGGCAAACTAGGCAGTCGCCTAGGGCGCCAAGATGGAGGGGGCGCTGGCCAGCCTGCCCCCCGCCGCCCCGAAGTGCACCTGGTTGGAGTCCAGGCTGACTTGTAATCGTCCGGGAGAGCCGAGCTGAACAGAGCTCGGAAAGAGCCCTGCAGTTCCCGAAGCTGCCACTGGGGTCGCAGGGAGTCCTCAGGCTGGAAAGGCTGGCTGCTGCCTCCTTCCTTCCTTCCTCCTTCCCTCCCTCCTGCCTGCAAAGATGGATGCTGGCGGCCGTCCCTAGGCCCGGGCTGTGGGGCAGCAGGGCGTCTGGCTACCAGGTGCACTGTGGGGAGGAGGACGTGGGAGGCGATCCTCCTCTGAGGCCGCTGCTGCTCTGCGTGTCTTCCTGGAGGCTGACTGTGCCTCTGGGCACCGCCCCTTCCTTCCCGCTCAGGTGGCCGAGCGGGAAGAAGCGGGCCGGGTATGCTGTGGAGCGAAGCGGGGCTGGTGGTGCACTGAAAATTTCACCTTCGAAGCGCAAGCTGGAGGGATGCTTGAAGCCGACAGGACAGCAGGGAAAGCTGTGAAAACAAGAGAGTGGGTGACTGACCGACAGGTTTCTTTGCGCCCTATCCGCGCTTGCTTCGCAGGGCTCAGCTTAGCTTTGCGCGGTTTTTCCATATCACATTTATGAGGTGATTTCAACCCAGGGGCGTCTTTACCCTTGGGCTCCGTGGCGCAGCAGTGAACCAGGGTGGCAATCCAGGGAGAGGACAGGTGGGCGCTAGGACCCTGTTCGCTCTACAGCGCCAGGGTCATCCCTCATCCCAGTGCTGGGCTTGGCTGGCTGGCTGGCTGGCTGGCCGGCTCCAGAGAGCGAGCGTGAGCAGCGCCTTCCTTGCCGGCTCCCTCCCACCCCAGCTGGCTGTATTCCTCCCTCCCCTTGCTCTGTATTCCTGACTCCGAATCACCATCTCCTCTGGGATGGAGAAGGAGGAGGAGGAGGAGGGAAAGGAGCTGGTGGTGGAGGAGGAGGAGGCTGGAGAAGAGGGGCGTAGCCAGGATCAAAACTAGGGGGGGGGCAAGGGGCGGGGGCAAGGCACAGGAGGGGAGGGGTCACAAAGTGGGAACGTGGGTGGGGCTACGGAGCCCAGGTGAGGAAAGACATAAGCTCTGGAACCTCTTAAACAATACCGCCCCACCCCAAAAAATAATATATCTCACGTTAGATGTATTATAAGAAAGAATAAGAATAAGAAAGAAGACGCTCCAAAGCAGTGTTGTGGTGCAGAGACAGAAAGACAATTCTTTGGGAGCAACCAGATTTGTATGTGTCAAACAAAAGCACCATTCATTGCCCTGAATGTCCAGGGAACATTAGGTGCTTCTGAATGTCCTTTTCATTGGACATGCATGCATCAATATTATTTGCACCTGCAAATGTTTTGGGACTATCCTACATACTTCCTTTCCCACCATGAGACTCATGAGACAAGCAAACCCCAGGGACTAGGAACTTGAGCATCCAGCAATCTTTAATTAAAAATACGTTTAAATAAATAACAACAGAGAGGCTTGTACTAACGGTTGGAAAAGAAAAAGGCGGGAGAAGCAGGGATCCCCAAACATGGCGCCAAGCAGGAGGAACTCTTAACGAAATCTGCTTTGGAGGGGGAAGTTTTGAGCTGCAAACTTTTCCCAGAGGGCGGGGATTCTCCCGATTTCACACACCCACACAATAAGAGGGGGGGGGAGTTATCAATGCTGACTCCTTAAAGGAGCAGTAAAACAACATAGGAAGGCAATTAGGGGGAACAATGTAAAGAGCAATTTAGCCAGCAGAGTTTAATCATTATCTAGAGAGCCATTCGGCCAGCAGATTTTGTTGCAAATTCAACACAAAAGAGTAAGGTGTAAGTAAGCTTCCTCAAACAAGAATAGCGCTGGGCAAAAACAATGCCTCCTCTCCCCCATCAGAAAACACCCCCACATTCCTTGCCTTTTGCCTCTCCAGCCCCCCCCCCCACTCCTTCAGAATAATAAAATACAGTACAGCAAAAGTATTTTCCTCAGACCAGAATAGCGCTGCTGGGACAAAAGCAAAGCCTCCCCCGCCACCAGCTAGACTTCTCGAAACTGCAGGCGCTCTCCCAGCACGTGTGGGAGACAGAGGAAATGGGGAGGGCGAGGAAGAGGACCAGCAAGCTCCGTGCGGCCCCGCCCCCTACTCTTGAGTGGCGTGTGAAGAGTATGAGGAGCTCCGTCTGTGAAAAGTAAAGGGAACTTAGGGAAGGTAATGGTGGCTGCAACATCGGGGCTCCAGCCTCCAGGATGCCGGTTGTGGCGGCGGCCATCGGAGGTGGTGGTCACCCCGCCCCATCCAGCCTGCTGCACTCCCCCCCCCGCCCCCATATCACTACTGGTATGCTACTGTTCCAAGGCTGCTGGGCTGATCCGCGGGCCCGGGCCAGTTAGGAGGGAGGGGCGTCACCATAGCTGCCAAGTTTTCCCTTTTCTCGCGAGGAAGCCTATTCAGCATAAGGGAAAATCCCTTTAAAAAAGGGATAACTTGGCAGCTATGGGCGTCACGCCAGCTAGCCACTAACGTGGCGCCTCGCTTGCCTAGGCCACCCCTCACCTCCTCCCAGGGACCCAGCCTGGCAGCCTCAGAGAGAAAAATACAAAAGGAAGCCACAGGCGCACCGGCCCGGCGAGTGAGATTTCTGGCTCGGCTTTTGAGGCACCGATCGCGGGGGGTGCGGCCCCGAGTGCCCCCCCACTCCAGCAGGCACCCGCGCGGCACCCAAAATATCGCTCGGCCGGCGAGCTCGCCTGTAGCTTTCTTTTGTATTTTTTCCGAGGCTGCCGTGCAGAGGCGAGGGGCGGGGCTGCGGCCCATAGCTACACCCCCCCTGCCCCCTGCTTGCTCCGCCCCTGCCTCGTCGACTGAGAGCCTGGAGTCGTCGCTGAACGGCGACCTGCGCGGGTGCAACAATGAGGTGCTGCAGGCTCTCAACAACCCCTTCGCCGGCCCTGCTTCTAGGGGGGGGCAGCTGCCCCTCCTGCCCCCCTGCCTATGCCTATGCTGGAGAAGGCAAAGCTAGGGGGAAGCCATCCTTGCTCTTTCACTCGGTGTTCATCCATGCTGCGAGCGCTGAAGGATTGCAGGAGGAGGGAGCCAAGGAATCGCTCCTCCAGCCCCACCGTAATCTCCCCTTTGCTCACATGTGATGGGGTGGCTGGTGGCCACCGCTCCTGAGCGTTGTGTGTGTGCACGTGCTTTGCAGAGGGGTGGATGCGCCTTGCAAAGCCAGTGGCAGATGTTTCAGCGCAGCGTGGCTCTCTTTTTTTCTCTCTCTCTCTCTCTCTCACACACATACACAGAAAGCACACGTTAGTGTGATCTGCTCTTCTGGGGTGCAACATTCACATCCCCAAGGGGAAAGGCTCTCTCGCCCCTTCCAGCCATCCGTCAAACACAAGGGTTCCAATCACCCAAAGACAGACACCAGCTTGATTTCACTTGCTTTTGACAGGGGCAGAGGGGAGCTGTGGGGTGGAGATACCTAGTTTTCTCCAGGTTACCTAACTGTACCCAGCCCCTGCCCCCTTGAAGTGTTCCGAGGCTGGTGGCTACCCCATCTCTGATGAACAGAGCTCAGCCTTAGGATGCCTCCCCCGCCCCATGCCAGCCCTGAGACACTTAAAGTACTCAGAAAGAGAAAGGGCTTTGAAGCAGGTGGACACATGTCTTGCCCTCACCTTTCTTCCAGTCATCAAGAAGAGGCCTTTGTTTTCCGGTTGGGGCCACTTTATGTACATTTTGTTTTGCAGCTGAGTTGCTGTCAGTATTTCTCACAATGTGAGGCTGGAAATGTTGTCCCCTGTGGGAAAACTTTTCAATAAATATTGTGTGTGTGTGTGTGTGTGTGTGTGTGTGTTTATCAACCAACACGGAAAGAGGCAGCCTCTCTTAGTAGTTAAGAGCAGGGCTACCCAACCAGATGCCCATTAGCCAACATAGATCACCCAATACCACAAAAGGGGGAAATGTATCCTGCAACTAAAACAACAACTCTAATGTAGATTTATTTTGTTATAAAAATGCACACACCGTGGCTTTGTTTCTGTTGGCTATTCTTCACATTTGCCTTTCCTTGTTCTTTGTATGCATGAAGACAACCCTCAATACCAACTTCTCAGATGGAAATAATATGTATCTGTCTCTCTTCTGCACACCTTTGCTGAGTATTTTAATCATAGTATCACAGAACTGGATGGTTGGAAGGGACCCCCAAGGGTCCTCTAGACCAACCCCCTCCAGTGCAGGAATCACACCACAAGCATCTCTCACAAAACAAGTTTGCCCCATCTTCCCTGTGAACAGCCCTTCAGATACAACAGAATAACAGAACCATTCAAAGAGTTGGAAGGGAACCACCAGGGTCATCTAGTCCAACCCCCTCCAATGCAGGAATCTTTTGACCAACATGGGGCTTGGAACCACAACTCTGAGATTAAGAGTGTAAGTGTTGTGTCAGCTTGGTGTCTTGCAAATCAGCGTTGATGTGCTTGAAATTGAAACATTAAATAGACTTAAATTTCAGCATCACATTTAACATTTAACAAGTGATTTCTGTGCTAAAACTGTCTTCTGTTTGAGAAAATAAATCAGAAATTGTTTTATGACTTGTTTTCACAATTAAAAATAAATAAATTAACAATTTCAAATTCTGTGCTTTTCATTCTTCCTGTGTTCAAAATATCATTGGCTGGGGGGTGGGGGGCGTCAGAAGGTGATCTCGCCTAGGGCGCAAAAAAACCCTAGCACCGGCCCTGGCGACAAGCAACATCTGCAATTCTCGCACCAGGCAGGCAATTCCTCCTGCAATCTGTATGCCCATCGCATACATATATTCCTAACTACCACAATCCCCCACCAACCCACTGGAGAGGTAACCTTGACGTGAGCACCCCCCCAAAAATAATGGGTCCCTTCTAAGGGAATGCCTACCTCTTCCTCAAAGTTCTCCATCCTTGAGAACTTCATTCTCCCTACGTTACAACCGTATCTGTTCCAACTCTACAGACAGAGAATCTCACCTAAGAGATCTACAGCAAACCTTTTTAGGACTAAAATATCCACCTGATGAAGTTAAACAACAGATCAACAGAGCCAGACTGATACCTAGGGAGAACCTGCTGCAAGACAGACCCAAAAAAGAAAATAACAGAACACCACTAGTCATCACATACAGCTCCCAAGTTAAAACAGTACAACGCATTATCAAAGATCTACAGCCTCTCCTGGACAATGACAGCTCCCTTTCTCAAGCTCTGGGAGGAAGACCTTTCATTGCCTACAGACAGCCACCCAATCTTAAACAACTCCTCACCCACAATAATACAACCACCAGACTTAACATGGACACTGGTACCAGAGCCTGCAATAAACCCAGATGCCAACTTTGCTGCCACATACACCCGGACAACATCATTACTGGCCCCAACAACATCCAACATACCATCTCAGGACTATTTAATTGCTCATCTTCTAACATTGTGTATGCCATCAAATGCCAACGGTGCCCTTCAGCTCTCTATATTGGACAAACAGGCCAAACCCTACGCCAAAGGATAAATGGACATAAATCTGACATCAGGAACCATAAGACTGAAAAACCAGTAGGAGAACACTTCAATCTCCCAGGACATTCTATACAAGATCTCAAAGCAGCTGTTTTATTACAGAGAAATTTCAGGAACAGACTGGAAAGAGAAGTTGCTGAATTGGAAATCATTACCAAGCTTAAAACCATGGAAGCACCTGGGATGAATAGAGACATCGGATTCTTATCTCATTATGCATGATCAAGCTTTCTTTAGCACCTCAGCCCAGGACTAATTGCAGCCATCAGCAGCCATTAACAGCCGTCTCAGCCCAGGACTAATTGCAGCCATCTGCAGCCATTAACAGCCATCTACAGGTTTACCACTCCCATCAGCCCATCACCCATTCCCACCCACCCCCACCACCCTCTGTATATATATAGGGTCTGACACTTCTGTTTCTAGTGTATCTGAAGAAGTGTGCATGCACACGAAAGCTCATACCAAAATATAAACTTAGTTGGTCTTTAAGGTGCTACTGAAGGATTTTTTTTATTTTGCTTCGACTCAGACCAACACGGCTACCTACCTGTAACTTCATTCTCCCTGACAGCAGTGGGGTTGTCGTTGTGGGAGCGGGACCTAGCTACCACCTCCCCGAAGGCCTTTTCCACTGCTCTCCTTGGCTTCTCGTACACTTTCTAATTCTGTCACATTGGCCTCAAAGGAATGAACTTGATCCCAGGGGACCAGGAACTCATTGCACCTCTGACATGCCCATGACTTCTGCCCCATAGGGAGATAATCATACATACGGCCAAGGGTGCAAAACACTGGAAATCCCCCCCCATATCCCTAATGACTTCTTACATGCATTATGCTGTTGTTGTTTTTGTTCTCCAATTAAGAGTTAGGGATTGCATTGTGTAGAGTGGGGTGCCCTGGTCTCCTTGCCCAGCTGCTGAACTGACATGTCTAAGGCACTTCATCAGCTGGAACTGATTCCGGTTCTAAATATATATTCTCCTGAGTAGCTCCTCCCAGCTACTGTAGTAGGCAAGATCAGGATTTGTGGCTCAACTTCCGTTAGCCTCCTGGGGATGGGGAGTGAACAATGGGTGGCTAGTAAATGACGATTAAATAGTTGAATAATCAACTGGCTCCCTTCCTGAAGAAAAGCTACTGAAAAAGCTCACTGCTGCAGCTTTTACTTTATCTTTGTTTTATTTACTGCCAACAACCCACTTTTAAAAGAGCTGTTCAACAGTGGAATGGACTCCCTTAGAAGTAGGAGAAATCTGCTTCACTGGAGATTTTTAAACAGAGGTTGGATGTTCTAAAGTCACCCCTCCTATTTTGCAGCCCCTTTGCACCCCCCCCCCAATTTTCAGCATCACTCCCATGCACACAGACCCACATTTAGCTCCTTCGATCTTCCCACCCAGTGCTAATTCTAACCACCCTTTTCAACTCCCCATTTCTAAATCTGCTTCTATTCCGCAGCCTCCTTTGAACCCACTCCCCTTTCCATCATCACCTCCTTTTTCATACCTGCTCTGCTCCCCTCCTTTTCAGACACCTCCACTTGCACACAGACCATCCCTGTGGTACCCTCCAAGCCAACCTCTGTCATAGCAGCATCGGGAAAGGCACGTTTGATACTTACGTTCAGAGATGTCTCTTGGAAGAAGCAGTGAAAGCTCCTTGCAGTGAGCTACTATTTATCTGTGTTGGGGCACTGTTGAGAAATGTCATGTTGTCCTTCACTAAACAGAGCAGGCTAACCCAAGAAGAACAAATATTGACCATTGCTGGACACCTGTAGTCCCAAGTCCACAGAGTACTCTCCCCTAGAGTGAAGGTTCAAATGGGTTTTCCTGAATCCTGTACAGAATATAGGGATTGGGGGCCCTGTATCCCTCTCTCCTGGAAGTATCTTTGCTTCTGTATCTATTGTTGCAAAATAGATTCCATGCAGTAGCAAGATTCCAAGGGGGGTTCCAGGCACTCACCCAGGATGTGTACTCCTTTGGAGAATTGGAGACATGGCAGAGGCTGTTGCAGCTTTAAGAAATATGGTTTGTTCCCTATTTACACCACTGTAATCTTGTATAACAGCATTTTGCAGGGTGAGCTGTAAGCCAGGATGAGCCAGGCTGCTCAGGTGGCAGATTTGGGTTCATTCTTCACAAGTGGTCTCCAGCCTCATGCCCTGCACATTGGAATCAGCAAAGCTTCCTTCTACATGCACTTCCACTTTTAAGGCACTAGGGAGCGGTTGGAGCTGTGAATGCACATGACAGGGCAGCAGAGATGGTCATCAACAGCCTGGGCTTCTTGCTCAGGTTGTTTGCTTTCTTATGAAAGAGGCTTGAGGCAGGTGAAAAGTAATCTAGGGTGCCCACTGAGCCTCTTGGTCATATTAGGCTGCCTGATTGCAGGAAGGTGGGATCATCCTCAAGAGCTGATAGCTTCCAACACCTTCCTAGAGAAGACATTGCTAGCAGGCATTAGGCAGCTCCATGATCTCTCCCTGTGCCTTGTTTCCTCCTTTCTCTTCTCCTGCTACTCTTGCTTTTTTAATTGCATTCCTCCTTCTGTGACCAGAATAAGCATGCTAAGAAGTGAGGCTTAAGTAAAAGGTAAAGGACCCCTGGGTAGTTAAGTCCAGTAAAAAATGACTATGGGGTTGCGGTGCTCATCTTGCTTTCAAGCTGAGGGAGCTGGCATTTGCCTGCAGACAGCTTTCTGAGTCATGTGGCCAGCATGACTAAACTGCTTCTGGTGCAATGGAACACCGCGACAGGAACCAGAGTGCACAGAAGCAGTATTACCTTCCCGCCGCAGCAGTACCTATTTATCTACTTGCACTGGTGTGCTTTCGAACTGCTAGGTTGGTAGGAGCTGGGACAGATTCGAACCACCGACCTTTTGATTGGCAAGCCCAAGAGGCTCAGTGGCTGTTACCACAGTGCCACCCATGTCCTTGTGCTAAGAAGCAAGGCTTAGACATAGTCCAAGGGTAGGGGACCCCAGGCCAAATGGCACCCTTCAGGTCTCTCTCCCTTTACCTTTTTACCTATCAGGCTCTCCCTAGGACAGACCTCTCACTGGTGCTACACCATCAAGTGCATTTGCTTCTCTAGAATGTGTCCTTGAAAGGTGATAAATGCGGAATAAGATAAGATAATATATCTTTATTTTCATTGTCCCCTTGCGGGAACAACGAAATTACTCGGTTGCTACATCCACTCAGATAAAGCATTCCGCATAATCCAAAATTACAAAACCTAATCAAAAACAGTAAATATAATACAAATGACAAATAAAACAAGATGACTTCAAAGTCCAGGCTTTCCATTTAAGGCCAAAATCACTCTAGAGAAGAAACTGTTCCTGAGACGGCTCGTTCTTGCCTGCATTGTTCTATATCTCCGCCCCGATGGCAGGAGCTCAAAGAAATGGTGACCAGGGTGCGATGGATCTCTTGATATGTCTAGTGCTTTTCTATGGCACCTGGTGGTGTAGATTTGTTCTAAGGTGGAGAGTGAGCAGCCAATAATGCTCTCTGCTGTTTTAATAATTCTGCACAGCCCTGCTCTATCCTGAGAAGTACAGCTTCCATACCACACCATAACCAGCTTCATATAACCACAATATGCTTAAGTCTACTTAATGCATGAAAGGGTTAAGCTGTCTTGCCAGGCTTACCTATGTCCACTTCCCTTATATTGAGAGGAAATGGACAATCAAGTCTATTGTTCTCCCCAGTCTACCTGTGTAGCTCAGCATGTGAAGAGGTTTGAGCTAGTTGCTCCACACGGCTCTCATAAGCCACTCTTGAATTCCTATACTAATAATTTATGCCCGGCCAAATGGGCGGGGCATAAATAATAATATTAATAATAATAATTACTATTACTATTATTATTATAAATTTTGCCAATTTGTAACTAAGCTAAGTTTTACTACCTGTGCAAGTGGATGGGAAAGCACATGAATAGACTTTTGAAGAGTTTGTATGGAAACTAATTTGTAACTTACCAAACATATGTTATTTTCCTATGCTGGGGGAAGTGGGAAATTTTGTAAGGAACTTGGAATGGCATAGTTTAAAGGTATAACAGCCTATGCTTCTATGCTTTACTTTGCTGCATGTTTTGTGATTTTAAATCTCTGCTGGGGTTTTCTCACCACAGAGCATTTGCCCCAAACTTGGATCTTGGCATCTAGGAAATCTATTTTTTTTTTATTTATTTATTTATTCATTCATTCATTCATTCATTCATTCATTCATTCATTGCCAGAGGTTATTATGGCTACTCCTGTGTAATGACTCTCCACAAACTTGTCTTTCAGAGTCTTTATTGGTGCACATTATTTACAGTGTGATGAGCTGTCGGTTTCATGTCCGCGCTATTCCATGTCAGAATCTGGCACTGCCCCTTTTCTCTCCTTGGACCAACATAAGAGCCTAGGGACAGCGAATCTCCTCCCTTTTCTCCTCCTCCTTAATTCCGCTGCCGGGGGAAAGGGTCTACGCTCTGTCTTTTCCCTCCCCCCTTTCCGTCTCCCTCTCTTCCCGCCTGTGGAGCAGGGGGTCTTCCCTGCTGCCGGAGCCCTGGCTCTCCCTCTCTGCTTCCTGACTCGCTCCTTCAGACCCTGAGCTTCCATGGCTGCTTGGGGAGGAGCTGCTCCTGATGATAGGGGGAGGTTCCCTATACTCTCTCCCCCTTACATTTATTTTTTTATATTATTTATTTTCAATTAATTCACATTACATAATTGCCATACATCTTCATCATTGTACAGTCAGTTTAAGTACGCTTTGGGTTAAGTACGCTTCAGGCTGAGTACTCTGCGGACCCGTCTGGAATGGCTTGATCCACTTTCCATTACTTTCAATGGGAAAGTTCGCTTCAGGTTAAGTACGCTTCAGGTTAAGTACGGACTTCCAGAACCAATTGTGTACTTAAACCGAGGTATCACTGTACATAACATGAATATATTATTCCTTTAAATTCCCCACATCTAACCCTCCAACCACCTCCCCTCACACCCAAATGCCCGTGTCATGAGTCTATGTGTATTCCTACCCTTGGTTTGTGCAGAGCACCATGGGAGTTGCAAAGCTTCATGGGATCCTGGCCATCGAGAGAGAGAATGGCCTGGGAATCTAAACTCTTGAACTCTGAGAAAGAGGATTTTTGACTCCTATCCTGTTCTTTGATCCCGTGTATAATTTCCCCAACTCTGCAGCTGTGAAATCTTACATTCCGATGTGATAAGGAATTAGGGAGGAAGGGTCGTCCGGTGTGTGCTGGGAACTGAGAGTGTTAATTGCCCTGCAGGTTGATTAATGGGTAAACACAAGGCATCTTTGTAGCCTCTAATTGATTGACAGGACAAACTGTTGTGGAACTTTTGATTGGATTATTCAAACGCCAAAACCCACGTAGATTGGATAATGACCTGTAAGCCCACGTGGAACACCTCGAGGGTTTTGAAGATTTAAGTCTGTAAGAAGTGGGCTCTAGTGTCCTTTTGTCTTGCAAAATGGCCCAGCAGGGTACTGCTGTCCTGTTCCTCTTCAAGGAGCCTAAGAGAGACTGAGGTTTGCCAATGGCTCTTGACTGCGATTTGCCCGAGATGGAGAGATGCAGTCTTCATTTCAACTTTGCCTTAAGTTTGTATTTGTATGTTTAGTTATGCTTTTCTTGTTTTATCTTTGTATTCCCCTTTTCTTGAGAACTGTTGCATTTTACTTTGTTTAACTGTTTTATAATAAATAGTTAAAAGAGATTTCTTTGTGGATTTTGGTCCTTCCTGGTTACACTGCTAAATCTAGTCCTAGGCTGCTTTGCCCTCTACCAGGCTGAGTGCATTATTGATCCCGGTGGCTTTAAGGAGACCCCGGGTGGTGGCAGCTTTGCCATTTGAAGGAACTGTTTTGTAACCCCGTTAGAGCCCCTGAGCATAGCTAGATCCTTCCCCAGGTAGCGTGGGGCAGCCAAGCGGACTCCGGAGGGAGAGCGGGCGTGCCGGTGGGGAAAGAGATTGAAGGTGTCACAGGGCTCTAACGTGACAGCCCGTGTGACTTCCTTCACCCATATGCGTTATATCCAACTTATTACTTAATAAAAACCTCTAACATTGTGTTCATTTTTATTCATTACAATAGTCATTCATCTATTAAAAAGAAAAGAGGAAAACATAACTTCTTAACTTAATGGGTTCAGTCTATTCTTATCCAGGGATTTCTAATAGAATGATTTTGCACAAAAAATTCTTCAACACATTTCCATTCCTTTCTTAATTTTTGTTTTCATTGCAATCTGTTTGATGCTGTCATCTTGGCTAGTTCAATATATTCGCAAAATTTAATTTGCCACTCTAAGATTGAAGGAGTCCTCTCACTCTTCCAATTTTTGGCCACCAGTATTCTAGTGGCCGCTGTAGCATACAAAAAAGCTCTAACCTTATCCTTGGGAATGTCTTCTGAGACCAGAAACACCTCAGGTCTTTTATGGAAGGTTATTTTAAAGATTCTTTTCCAATTCATTGTAAATATTGTTCCAAAAGGACTTCACACAATTCCACCAAATGTGGTATAACGAGCCTTGGGCCTTTTTACATCTCCAGAACAGATTTCAAGGTTATTTATAAATTTTTGCCAATTGAACCGGGGTCATGTACCACCTATAACACATCTTCATGATGTTTTCTTTAATAATAGTAAAAATTTTATAATTTCGCCATAACTTTTCCCACCTCTCAAACCAAATTGCATAGCCCAGATCTTGTCCCCATCTATATATAAAAAAATGTAAAAATCTTGAAAGTGTCGGCTGCACTTTTCTCCCTAACCGCTTGACCGATCGTCCTGAAATTTTGACACAACGATCCAGGCCACTCCCTGAGCGTTGTTGGGGACAAAAATCCCTGACATCTCACATCTGGGCAGGTAGAAACCTGGTTTTCCACCAAGTCAAACAGCGCCCTCAAGTGGCGTTATACCCTCCTCCACCCCTCCCTTCCTGTGAAATCTAAGCCACACCCACAAACCAAATGACAGCATCAACCAGGCAACTGAAACCACCAAGGCGGCCATTATCAGACCGCTAGGCCACCACTAGGCCCGGGGGGGGGTAAAGAGGGCGAGCGCCCAGGTCACTAGGCCTGGGGGGGGGGATAACCCACAGCAACGCACTTGGGGGCACGGCAAGGGGGGTTTTACTTTACAATTTAGCACCACTACCCCAAAAAAATCCCCCACCAAATAACCACAAGAAAAAAATAAATACCATCCTTCAAAACGTCATGAGATACGCCGGTCACGGAGAGCGGGGGGGCAAACAGAATAGATCATGGATTGGGACACATGGGGGCAGTCACAGGGATTAGCCACAACAATGCGCCACACTCACAAACCCTGCCTCCGCCACGAGATCCTGAAAAACAGGGGGACTCTGAGGCTCAGGGGGATCTGAAGGGGGCCTATTACCCTCCATTTGACAGACTGACGCACAGCAACCCACAAAACCCGCCTCCACCACAAGATCTACCACTCACATACATACATCTGGCAGAGGTGTTGAAGACCAAACCAACTGAAAACAGGTAGGTAGCCGTGTTGGTCTGACGTAGTCGAAACAAAATTTAAAAAATTCCTTCCAGCAGCACCTTAGTTGGTCAAGGCTGAGTGCTGAGTGCTACTGAGTGTATAAACACAGTATAAGCACAGGACCGGACATGGATATTCCTTATATGTACTTGTGACCCCCTTTGTGTTTATGAGAAGGACAGGATACAGATTTTCCTAATATGGATTTGTAACCTGTGACCCCCTTGCGTGCGCACATTTACAGAAGAAGGGGAAAGGAGCCCAAGAAGTGTATAAGCAGCTTTGCAAATTGGTGTTTCTTTACTCTGTTCGTGAAACATGGATCACCGAGAGTCCCTTAAATTTAAGGATTAAATTCTTTCTCTGAATTCAACCGCCGGTGTCATTATTGACTGTCTCTGTCCTGCCTGGGCCCTTATCAGCAAATAAGGCTACAATTGGTAGTACTGAAGCCAGCTAGTGCAGTATACTTTTAATTCTTCATACAATTAAAGTTTTAACTGTCCTCCTCCTTCCTCTATTACCAATTGTCTATATGTTGCTCCAATTTTACCCATATTTTTCTATTTGATTGAAAGTGTATCAAATGGGGTCACCCACCATGGGGTTTTGGGTTCCAGAAGCCTATGATATTTCCTCCAGACCTTAATAAATGGATTCCTGATAATATGGTTAATAAAATCCTGATGCACTTTTGTCTTGTCTTCCAATAATAATAATAATAATAATAATAATAATAATAATAATAATAATTTATTATTTATACCCCGCTCATCTGGCCGGGTTCCCCCAGCCACTCTGGGCAGCTTCCAACAAAATATTAAAATACAGAACAGTAAGTAAGCCTGCCATCCATTCTTTTGTCATGCCCCTCAAGGTCTAATATATTGGTATTCTCATACCGAATCCACTCCTTAATCCAACAGAGGCAGGAGGGGAAGGCAGCCAGCGAAAACGTCCCCAAATCAGCATGCTTCGGCTCCCGGTGACTGGGCCAAAGCGCGCCAGTGCGGGGGTGTTTTTCCAGCTGCCTTCCCCTTGGCTTGGGGAAGGCAGCCAGCAAAAACGTCTCCAAATCGGCGCACGTCGGCTCCGGCCCCCGTATCAGCGCTTTGGCTCTCGCCCGCCTCCCCCGACACGGAACGCAACTTCGGAGGTCTCCAAAGTTGCGCTCCGTGCCGGAGAAAATAAGGGACAAAAAACATCTAGCGAGTTGCGGCCGGGGGAAAAACCATTCGTTAAGCAATGCAACCTCCGCTCGAAAAAACCTTTCGTTAAGCGGAAATTTCGTTAAGCAGGGCATTCGTTAAGTGAGGCACCACTGTATATTCATTTTGATTGCCACTATTCCCCCTCCCCCCAAAAATAGATAGTTTTAAACTATGCCAAATTTCAAGATCATTTCTAATTTGGCTCTATAGTTTAATATACTTATCTTCAATAGATTTAAATTTTTCATTGTAATTTGTATACCTAAATATCTAATCTTGTTAACCATTTGTAATCATTTCGTCTTTGTCATATTTAGTTTAAAACCGGAGACTTTCCCATAACTCACCATTAAATCTAAGGTTTTCTTAACACTATCTATTGGGTCCTCCAACGTCAGGAGAAATTCATCAGCAAATATGATTTATATCCCAAGGCAATACCTTTAATAGTCTCCTCTAATCTTATGTCTTGAATGAGAGTCCTTAAAGTAAAAATAAACAGGAGCGGGGAGAGTGGGCGCACTTGCCTTGTTCTCCTTTCAATTCTAAAAGTCTCTGACATTTCGGAGTTATCAAATTTGCCTTTTGAGATTCATAGATAGTTGTTATCCCTCTTGTAAACCTTTTCCCCAGCTCATTCTTCTCTAGATTTTTCTTCAAGAATTCCCATGATTCATTATCAAACGCTTTTTCAGCATCGATAAACACGAAGGCAGCTTTCTTTCCTGGGTGCATATCCAAATATTCTATTAAGTCAACCACTATTCTGTAACTATTCTCATGTTTGTACTCATTTTCCTCCCTGGGAGGAACCCCGCCTGTTCCTGACTTATTATTTCCTTCAACACATTTTTTAGTCTATTTTCCAGCATGAATGTCAGCATGAATTTTATAATCTGAATTTAACAATGAAATAGGTCTATAATTTTGGATCATTTCTCGCTTTGTACCTTCTTTTGCCAATAGAATTATATGGGCTTCCCTCCTGGAATCTGATAAATTTCCTTCTTCCATTATCTTATTTAAAAGTAGTTTTAGAGGAGTCAAAAGCACCTCCTTAAGTCTTTTATACTGGATTGCGGGGAGACCATCGGTACCTGGGGCTTTACCAAGTTTACTCCTTGAAATAGCATGTTCCATCATAGTAACCGGGGAGTTTCATCCGATATTCTGGGTAGAGATCTGCTTTGTAAGTACTCTTCTATCTCCTCCTCCTTTTCATTGCCCTTTTTGTATAATTTTTTGAAATATTTAACAGACCTCTTGGTGATTTCTTCCATTTTATCTATGATCTTCCCTCCATCCATTACTCTATCTATTAGTAGATCTTTCTGCCTCTTCTTCAGTTGCCATGCCAGTAATTCCCTGGTTTTATTTGCTGACTCAAAATACCTCTGTTTCATCCACCTGAAGTTATTTTCTATCTCCTGATTAACCAATGCTGACAATTGATTTTGTAATAGCTTACCATTTTTCATTGCTTTCTCATTTTTAGGATGTTTGGCTAGTACTTTTTCATTTTATTCAATTTCCTTTTTAAGACCTCTGTGCAGTTGGGGTGATGGAGGCACCAGCTCCGCCTCTGTTCTCAAGCTGCTCAGATGCTGCCCAGCCTCTCTAGTGTCAGAGAGACCCTCCCTTGCAGGGCACTGTACCTGCTTGTCGCTGCTGCATGACATCTCTGGCATCGCTCAGGGATCTCAGCATCACAGACCCCTTGTGCCTTCTTGCTGAGCTCTCTGCTGACCTCTGGTGGTCCCCTGACAATCTTTTAGGATTTTTTCATCCATTCTCCATCTTTTGTTTACCCTTCTCCTATTTCTTAGTTATACTGTAACCAGGTTGTGATCAGTTATCAATCTAGGTAGAATATCGGGGGTGGGGGTGGTTTACCTTCGGCAGTAGATTGTTAGATTGTGTAATGCCACACATCTTTCAGATTCAAACTCTCCACCATACTAAAGAAAGTGGGGGGGGGGGTCTTCCTCTTGGTCTACCTCCTGAGTCTGTATGATCAAATTCCAATGAGGTAACTCCATTTAAGTCTCCTAGAAGAGTTTGGATTTGATATCCCTCTTTATCACTACCCGAAGGAGTCTCAAAACGGCTAACAATCTACTTTCCTCTCCTCCCCCACAACAGACACCCTGTGAGGTGGGTGGGGCTGAGAGACTTCAAAGAAGTGTGACTAGCCCAAGGTCACCCAGCAGCTGCATGTGGAGGAGCGGAGACGCGAACCCGGTTCCCCAGATTACGAGTCTACCGCTCTTAACCACTACACCACACTGGCTCTCACACTAGCCATATAATCTCCTCATTTATAAATTCTAATAGCTTATCACCCACTACCTTGATAGTGATGTATGGAAGTGAGAGCTGGACCATAAAGAAGGCTGATCGCCGAAGAATTGATGCTTTTGAATTATGGTGCTGGAGGAGACTCTTGAGAGTCCCATGGACTGCAAGAAGATCAAACCTATCCATTCTTAAGGAAATCAGCCCTGAGTGCTCCCTGGAAGGACAGATCGTGAAGCTGAGGCTCCAATACTTTGGCCACCTCATGAGAAGAGAAGAATCCTTGGAAAAGACCCTGATGTTGGGAAAGATTGAGGGCACTAGGAGAAGGGGCGTCAGAGGACAAGATGGTTGGACAGTGTTCTCGAAGCTACGAACATGAGTTTGACCAAACTGCGGGAGGCAGTGCAAGACAGGAGTGCCTGGCGTGCTATGGTCCATGGGGTCACGAAGAGTCGGACACGACTAAACGACTAAACAACAACAACAACCTTGAAGAACTCTGTCTTATTTCCACTTGGAGCATAAATTCCTGTTATCACAATTATTTTGTTACCTTTCCCCAGTTGTATACCCAGAATTCTACCTTCATTGTCCTTACAAATTTCTTTTACTTCAAATTTTGAGTTAACATATATTACAATGCCTCTCTTTTTCTTTCAATCTGAAGATATAAATTCTAGACCTAAAGTTATAAATTCTAGACATCTAGGAATTCTCATTTGCTTCTCTTTCTTCCCTAGGTGGAGGATGGAGAGATGCAGACATGCACATAGAGAAACCTCTTGCCCGAATGTAACCTATTGTAGAAATGTCAGAGGCATGTCAGTTACTCCACCCACTTTTGTCCAATCCGCTGCTGGCATGTGATCTCTGTAAGGTTGCCCATAAGGAAATGTGACCCATGAGCTGAGAAAGGTCTTCCCCTCCCTGCCATAGCCATGGACTCCAGTAGAGTCAACTGCTGCACCATAAACCACATGGACATGGCAGATGTCAGAATCTTCCTCTGCTATGTAAAAGGAAAGGGCACCACTGCAGACTTCTTAAACAAATGCCTGCATGTTCAGGCCAGCATCTAAGAATATGAATTATTTCTTTGGTTCTGTGTGTGGCTGGGTGCATAAATAACTGGAACTACTGACACAGTTCTATTCCCATTCAAGTTAATGGCAGAATTTCATTGATTTTGTGACAGAGCAGGGATAAACCAAAGTTGTTTAAAGGTTGTCAGGATTCTCAGGTAAGCATCAGAATGAAAATGAAATAGTCTTTGCTATTCAAAAGTTGATTTCAAAATGATATGTGAAAATAACTATATACATAGATACAGGCATATATAGGTATAGATACATAGTTGTCAAAATTAATATTACTATGTTAAATTCCCAAAAGTGTGAAATATTTCACAAAGAAATATTCCATGGTTAGAATGTGCCAGGTTTATTTTTAAATAATGAATTTATTTTTTAAAAAAACACCAAACCCATTGAAACACTGAAAAACACAAATGTGGAAACAATTTTCTATCAAAACTGTATGTGATTTAGTGAAACTAACAACATTCTTTCTTACGCCACTCACAGGAAAGGTGAATTATTTCTATTGTATAAATGTAAAGGTCTAGGGCAGAATTCGCCTTTGTTGCAGAGCACGCATGCATTTTTGGATCGATCCTTTAACATCTTGTATGGGAATTATTAGCAGAAGAATTGCAAATCCCAAATGAAGCTGGTCATCATCCTCTCCTTGTTACTGATTAGTCTTGAAGTCCAATGCCATCACCACCCAGGACACAACGATGACCAGGCTAGCCCAGTAATTCTGACTTTGCATTCAGATTCTACAGGAACATAGCTTCAGGCGCAGGTTCGAGGAACATTTTCTTCTCCCCCATCAGCATCTCTGCAGCTTTTGCACTGCTGACCCTGGGTGCCAAGTCGGAAACTCAAAGTCAGATTCACAAAGGACTCGCGTTTAACCTATCTGTGACTGGGGAGAATGAGATACACAAAGGATTCCACCACCTCATCCATGCCCTTCACCGCCCGGATAACAAAGCACAGGTGAAGGTGGGAAATGCCTTGTTCATTGAACAGTCGTTCACCAACTTCACCATTCCCAGAGTGGCTAAAAGGCAGATAAATGATTACGTGCAGAACAAAACTCGGGAAAATAGCCCATGCGCTTGAGGACCTTTGAGGCTAGAAATAATTCCCTGTAATGCTCTGCGACAAGGTTGTATATTGTCTCCCTGCTTATTTAACTTATATGCAGAATTCATCATGCGAAAGGCTGGACTAGATGAATCCCAAGCCGGAATTAAGATTGCCGGAAGAAATATCAACAACCTCAGATATGCAGATGGCACAACCTTGATGGCAGAAAGCGAGGAGGAATTAAAGAACCTTTTAATGAGGGTGAAAGAGGAGAGCACAAAATATGGTCTGAAGCTCAACATCAAAAAAACCAAGATCATGGCCACTGGTCCCATCACCTCCTGGCAAATAGAAGGGGAAGAAATGGAGGCAGTGAGAGATTTTACCTTCTTGGGCTCCTTGATCACTGCAGATGGTGACAGCAGTCACGAAATTAAAAGACGCCTGCTTCTTGGGAGAAAAGCAATGACAAACCTAGACAGCATCTTAAAAAGCAGAGACATCACCTTGCCGACAAAGGTCCGTATAGTTAAAGCTATGGTTTTCCCAGTAGTGATGTATGGAAGTGAGAGCTGGACCATAAAGAAGGCTGATCGCCGAAGAATTGATGCTTTTGAATTATGGTGCTGGAGGAGACTCTTGAGAGTCCCATGGACTGCAAGAAGATCAAACCTATCCATTCTTAAGGAAATCAGCCCTGAGTGCTCCCTGGAAGGACAGATCGTGAAGCTGAGGCTCCAATACTTTGGCCACCTCATGAGAAGAGAAGAATCCTTGGAAAAGACCCTGATGTTGGGAAAGATTGAGGGCACTAGGAGAAGGGGACGACAGAGGACAAGATGTTTGGACAGTGTTCTCGAAGCTACGAACATGAGTTTGACCAAATTGCGGGAGGCAGTGCAAGACAGGAGTGCCTGGCGTGCTATGGTCCATGGGGTCACGAAGAGTCGGACACGACTAAACGACTAAACAACAACAACAATGCTCTGCGACGTTGGCAAACAGAAATTTAAATCGGATAACAGCAACACGCAGCAGGGAAGAACGCAATCAAACAGACGATCGTGTCGGGAACCAAATTAAGATACCCCACAAAATTACAATGATAGAATTGCAATGAAAATGGTGTCAAAGAAACCTTTTTTATTATTTGTAACCTCTCCTGAATGTCTCAGCTCATTCTGAGCATTTGACCAAGTTGAGCAATCATGCCTCAGTAGGATTCATGGCTTTTGCCATGAAAATGATGGTGTCAGTTTCCTCTTCAACAGCCAGCAGCAGAAAGGGGCGGTTGAATTTAATTTCAGGAGGAAGGGAGGTAGGAACCATTTCAATGGCAGTAGTAGCTGCAGCTTCAGTGCCATTCTCGTGGACATTTAAATAAGCTTTGTGAATAGCCTGCAAAGAAATACAACAAAAATTAGTGCAAGATTGTGTCTGACTCAGGGTTTTATCATGAGAAAGCTCTAGGCATCTATTGAATGTCTTAAGAAACAACATCATGTGGTCATTTCTCACTCTGATTACCTATTGATCTGGTTCCTCTAACCAGTTATAAGCATCATATTTTTTTATCAGTCAGCCTCAAGGAACTGATGGAATTTTCTGAAAATCTTGATGTCAATCTTCTACATAATTACAGTATTTTTTCCTAGTTCTTATCTCTCTCCCCTAGTGCTTTTTTATTATTAAAAAATCATTTAAATTAAATTTTCCATTTTAACAATCAAATCAAATCACATCAAATATTCCACATTATACATATACAAATCAAATAATCCAAGTATTCTGCCAAATTTATAATTTTGGGTGGACTCTCCATGCTTCAAAACTTTGGAGGGCTCTAATCAACATCATAATCCTACTGCATTTCAAATCTTCTGGTGATTCTTATTTCTCTTTCTGTTGTTATCCTTCCTTCGTTCACAGCCTCTGAGTTTGCAAAGCCTCTGAGTTATTCCCACAAGCAAGTCAGAACAAACAATAATATATTTCTGTGTGGATTTTATGTCCTTGGTTCCCTTCAATTAGTTCGCAGTATCTCATCACACACTGGTATTCTGCCAATTCCTTCCAAAAGTCTTCTCATAACAAGCAGATGCTATTGCCGGCTGATGCCATCTTCACACAGTTCCAATGAATTCACATCTAAGCATCCACTTACAATTTTTCCAAACCTGTTGCCTCATTCATACTTTTTCCAGGGGGAGTTACCAAATTAAACTGGAAGTACAAATATTAAAGCATATTAAGGGGTCACCGCTCCCCTATAACAATTTTAATTTCTGCAACTCGAATGGGTTCCAACATGGTGGATTTCCAATTTTCTACTGCATCACTGTTGATAAAGGTTTCGGGAATCCATCCAACGTTTGTATCAAAATTCCAGCAAAATAATGAGATCTGTTTCTGTCTGATGTCAGCATAATAGGGAAACCTTTTATCCTCTTACAAGCAAACCACAAATCAAGGTCTTAATTATACTGTATTTTCATTTCCACACAGTTTATGCTTTTAAAGCCATATTATATCAATGGTTACCAAAAATTCCAAGCTATCCATTCTTGCTTGCTATAAATGTTAAAAACGGTTCTTCTAGGCGGGGTTTGTTAGCTAAATAGTAAGGCACAATAATAAAGAAAGTCTCACCCCCCTTTCTGTTCCGTTCCCATACCACTCTGACACTGATGTAATCTTTCCTCAATTGTCTTTTATTTCCTCAGTGGCTGGGCTGTTTAGCAGGTTAATTCCTCCCTCCTCATCCGAAGCATGTCCAAAACTTAAATCCAATTTTTCCTCTTAAGTAATGGAACTTGACACCCTGCAGGGATGGCATCCAGGAGAGCTGGCTATCTCAGGTGCTTTCCATCCAGTGCCCCCCAGCCCCTCCTTCCTTCCGAATTTGGGACCGGGTTGAATGGGCATCTGCAGATGAGACTGCATCTTCCCTGCTCTGGGAAGATTTTGGGAGGCTGCTTACTCCCATAACAGCCTCTAATTAGCCCTTGATCATTGTGTTAGCATATTTAATTCTGTCCACTGCCCAGCTGCATGTGAGACAGGCTGATTGTTTTGATGTATGGCTGCTGTAACTTTCCCACACAGGAGAACGGATGTAACCTGATCTCCTGTCATGTGATGTTTTTGTTCTCTTACTTTCACTTCTAACTGAGAGAGATGGCATACACACTGTTCCATCGCTCTCTAATAAACGTAGTTAAAGGCTACGATTGTTTGCTGTCTTCTTTACCAAAGCCAGTGGCAGAAGAAAGAATCTAGGGCTTACCATCCCTATATTCTAACAAGTTAGAGCGATGGAATGTTCAGCCATCTTCCGTCGCGCCTCAAGCAGAAGTCTCTCCCTTAATGTTGATGAGAAGCAAGATCCCCGTCCCTGGCTGATTATGCTAAAAATACATATGCTTCTTTCATATATACATCATATATAATATTACCCTATTACTCCTATAATATTATAAACACTAGGTTTCCAAAAGTAGCCAGCACATAAACAGATCAATACAAAAGTTTATATAACTGGATACAATACATATTTAGTAATATACTTTAAAATTATGCTGCAGTAATACACACAGCATATGGTTAATCAGGAGTATTTTTTTATAAAAAAAACAACCTACAATGTATGAGCTGGTCAGACTATAGCAGGTATGTGATAAACGATACTGTCTTGCAAATATATCTGATTTCTCCTCCTTCTCCAATGCTAACTGCAGTCTTTGCAAAGCAACTAGCACCTAATCATCTGCTCTTGAAAATTCTGTGTCAGAGGTGGGGAAGCTGTGGCCCTCCTCATGTTTATGGAGCCCAACTCCCATCAGCCCCAGATAGCATGACCAAGGGAAGAGGGAGAGCTGGACCTTAAGGGTCTCTCCATCAGTTCTGTTGGGAGACCAGCTCCAATGGGGCTCCACCCCCTCAACTGTCATCAAGCACCACTCATGTCACTAGGCTATAGCAGAGGGAGAGATGGGATTTTGGTGCCTCTTAATCATCATAGCTGGAATAGCAAATATTTTTGGTTCCTGCTCTCCATGAGACATGGGATTGTGGTTCAAGTACCCCAAATTATGTTCATTTGAACCTTCACACAACAGTGTACCTCTGGTGAAAAACGGAGGATGAAAGAAAATATAGATCAACCTGTTGAATTTTGAGAAGCCTACCTTGGAAATCGTCAGCTCTGGCTTCCCAGTTATTCCAGAGAGGTCTGCTTGATCTGTGAATACCTCCATAATATTCATTCTTCTTAACATTCCTTTCATAACATAGTTGCCAGAGATTGTAAACTTTGGAAGGGATAGATGTATTCTCCTGTTGAAAGAGGAAACGGAGGCTAGTGGGGTATTGATTTTTTTGGGGGGGAGGGATGTGCCGGGAGGATTTTGGGTGTCATATGGCAGGACAGAATTCCAATCAAAGATGTGCTCTCCCAAGCCCACATTCCTAGCACGTTTGCACTCCTGTCTCAACGATGCCTATGCTCAATTGATCCTGTTCTGGAATTACAAGGGACTTGGTCACTATACAGCCGATCACTACCCCTCAAACTAACAACAATATATTTACACCTACAAATATGTACTACACTCTTTCCACAATGGCATGCGCACTTACTGTGATTTTGTTGAATTCATCCATTTGAACAAAACATCTTTGCTAAGAGCATTTTCCAGCTGCTTCATTTTTCCTTGGTCAGGAAGAATAAATAATGCTGAAACGTTGCCCTTGTAAGGGAGCTTCACAACCTCGCAGGACAGGATATTATCATGGTAAGTCTCGAACCAGCTGTCTTTGTTCATCATAGGGATTTTCACCATTGTTTGTTCATCCACATGGAAGTCTCCTTCTCTTGTACTCAGAGAATTGAAAGGTTTTTCCCAATTGGCTTATGGAAAGAACAATAACAGCATACATGTCATTTAATTCTTTAATATATTAATTGTCATACTCAGAGCTTTTAATAAAAAGTGCCTGTTTTAGTGGCATCTTACTGTTCTTAATCTAGTTACCAATTACATAATCTCATTTCCAGGAAAAGGGGTCTCACAATATATTTGATTTGTTTCGATAATGGTGGAGGTCAATTTTTTGATTGATTAAAAGAACTTCTCTATGATGAGAAGCCTGATAATATTCTTCTCACACAGTGGGCACACTCCAGCCTAAGGCACCAACAAATCTGAACCACAGCTTAAAGTTTAAACCTTAAACTGAGAACATCTAAGAAGCAAAACATGTATAAAACAAGTCTATCTGACTTACCTCTCATGTAAATATAGTTCACCATAACCATTAGAGCCTCTGGGTTAAGACCCTTGACAGCATCAACGATTTTCCCATTGGTTTTGTTTTCTATATAGCTATTGATTTGACTTTCAGCTACTGCAGGATTCTTGAAGTTAGTTGGAAGAACGTCCGTCTCATAAAAATGTTTGGCATCATCCAGGAACTTCTTCAGGAGTTTCACTTGGTCATCTGTGAATAGGGTGTTCCCAATGCTCAGGTGGAGTTCAGGATTGGGGCGGTTCAGTATACGGAAGAGATCATGGAAACCCTCATGTATTTCCTGTTCGGTAATATCTGAGAAGCCAAGTCCTGACAAAAGCTGACTCAACGTGGTTGTTCTAGCTCCCAGTGACACCATGGCCAAGGCAGTGGAAATGCTCAGAGGGGAAAAGATAATGTTCTTCTCAGCAGTCTCCGAAGCAACCTGCTGGTAGAATCGAAAGGCGAAGTCAGCATTTCCTGGGGCTATCTTCGAAGAGGGCAAACCTCTTTCACCTTCAGCAGGAGGAGAATGGCCATGGCCATGGTTCTCTTTGTGGTCAGGGGTATGGTGACATTGGGCAAAAGCACAGAGCCCAGCAAGAAGCAAACACAGGTAGAGGCGAGACATTGTGTTCCTCTGGAAGTAGTCTGTGAAGACAAATCGCATTCAAAATTCATCATTGCAATGGCTTGCCTTTGAGTCATTCGACTCTTATATGCCTTTCTGGCAGGATTTTAACAATCTAACTTTCTTTTCTTTTGGAAGAATGTTAGAAGCATAGTAATCATTGTTAAAGCCTTTATTATGGTTTCTTTAAATATTAAGGTTCATTATTGTTTCACAAGATGTGTATCTGTTTAAAGGACAGAGTAAATATCATGACCTAGTTTTACAGCTGTGAAGCAGTATAGCAGGTGCTGTTGTGTTAATTAAGCTGTGTCAGCAATTGGGTATAGTATATGAGGAGCAGCATGTGCCTCTCTCAGTACCCTGGTGAATGGGTCATATATATATATGGGTCATAAAATATTATATATATATACATAAATGTAAAAATGGTGAAAGTGTGGGCTCCACTTTTCTCTGTAACCGCTTGACCAATCGTCCTGAAATTTGGACACAACGATCCATGCCACTCCCCGAGTGTTTGCAGAAGAAAAATACCTCAAATCTCACACCTGTGCAGGTAGAAACCTGCTTTTCCACCAAGTAAAACAGTGCCCTCAAGTGGAATTCCTCCCACAGTACATCCCCTCCCTTCCTGTGAAATCTACACCACACCCACAAACCAAATAATGACATCATCAACCAAGCAACTTGAAACCACCAAGGTGGTCATTACCAGACCCCTAGGCCCCTGCCAGGCTGCTAGGCACCCACTAGGCCCGGGGGGGAGAGGGGGAGTGCCCGGATTGCAGGGCACAGCACGGCCTTTGTTTTATGTAGGCCCCTGCCAGGCCGCCAGGCCCCCACTACGCCCGGGGGGGGGAAGAGAGGGCAAGCGCATGGATCACAGGCCGCAGCACGGCCTTTGTTTTATGTAGGCCCCTGCCAGGCCCCCAGGCCCCCACTAGGCCCGGGGGGGGGATAACCCACAGCAACGTACTTGGGGGCACAGCAAGGGGTTTTTACTTTAAAATTTAGCGGGCATTGTGTCAAATGCAAGGCTCCGGTGGCCATTTTAAATAAGGGCACTCGTTCCCCTTTTAACCTACGCTTTATACTATGACTGATTGCAAGCCTCTGTGTCTTAAAAAAACAACAACCATGCACTTTCTTTCCCCAGTTTAAGTCCTCGGATATTTGCAGTGGCCAAACCCAGCCCCCCCCCATTTACAATCTCCTACCTTCCCCTTGCCACTTCCTGGGTTTTTTATGGAACCAAACAGCTCGGGTGCTTCGGAACTCGCCTTCTGTTGCTACGGGGCTGTAGGTCTTCACTATTTGATCCCCCCCCCCCCCGCTGCTTGGGATTATTAAAGTAGTTCTCTACTCCAAAATTATAAAATCCAAATAACAAACACACACACACACACACACACACACACACACACACACAGACCGAAACACACAACAACGCCCAAATCATACAATACTCACCAAAATAAATGACAACCCCTAAAATAAAATTAAACAATTATAACTTCTGCTTCTCATTTTCTTATTTCGAATTTTTTAAATCTAAATATATAAAAATGTTCACAATGCTTACACAGGGGCCAATGTATGGCGATATAGGGTGGAGGGGGCAAAACTCCCCGGGGAAAACAGAGGGAAGGGTGTCCTACCGAAACACAGGGATGAGCCAGGGGGGTGGAGGGAGGAAAGGTGGGATACGTCATGGATCGGGACAGGGTGGGGGGAATCACAGGGATGAACCACAGCAACATGTGGCCGGGCCAGCTAGTAGATGTAATATAATTTAATGTAGGATGAGTTTTTGTTTTTGTAATTAAAGCCAAACAAAAGATATTTCTGTGTTTCTTCATTGTTTCCTGAACGTGTGGTCTCCCCAGCATGCTTTCTGCAGTGCAATTAATCTGCTAAATACGCAACACAAACCTCTTTCACCTAGCAAGCAGCTGTTTACCTGTCCATTGGAGTAAAATGCAGTATAGAGTTTTGTGGCAGCTTAAGGACTCAGAACACAATCCTATCCATGTATAAATGAATGAACTGGTGCTTAATCCCAGCTAGGCAGCAGGCTATCTAGGCGACAAGCAACACCTGCAATTCTCGCACCAGGCAGGCAATTCCTCCTGAAATCTGTATGCCCATCACATACATATATTCCTAACTACCACAATCCCCCACCAACCCACTGGAGAGGTAACCTTGACATGAGCACCCCCCCCCCAAAGAATGGGTCCCTTCTAAGGGAATGCCTTCCTCTTCCTCAAAGTGATGTTCTCCATCCTTGAGAACTTCATTCTCCCTGACAGCAATGGGTTTGTCGTTGTGGGAGCGGGACCTAGCTACCACCTCCCCGAAGGCCTTTTCCACCGCTGTCTTGGCTTCTCATATACTTTCTAATTCTGCCCACTAGGCCTCAAAGGAATGAACTTGATCCCAGGGGAGCAGGAGCTCATTGCACCTCTGACATGCCCATGACTTCTGCCCCATAGGGAGATAATCATACATAAAACTGAGGGTGCAAAACACTGGAAATCCCCCCATGTCCCTAATGACTTTTTACATGCATTATGCTGTTGTCATTGTTGTTTTTGTTATCCAATTAAGAGTTAGGGATTACATTGGGCAGAGTGGGGTGCCCTGGTCTCCTTGCCCTGCTGCTGAACTCACATGTCTAAGGCACTAAGGCACAGCTGGAACTGATTCTGGTTCTAAATATATATATTCTCCTGAGTAGTTCCTCCCAGCTACTGGGGATGGGGAGTGAACAATGGGTTTCTAGTAAATTACATTTAAATAGTTGATTAATCAACCGGCTCCCTTCCTGAAGAAAAGCTACTGAAAAAGCTCACTGTTGCAGCTTTTACTTTATCTTTGTTTTATTTACTGCCAACAACCCACTTTTAAAAATGCCTGTTACCATATAGTTTTAAATGGTACATTGCACTCTTGTTTTGGATCATTAATTTGCTACCAAGACTTATGATGAAGAGTTGAGGGAGTTGGATATATTTAGTCTGGAGAACAGAAGGCTGGGAGGTAATAGGATGGCCCTCTTCAAATATATGAAGGGCTGCCACATGGAAAGTGGAGGAAGCTTGTTTTCTACTCCTCCAAAGCCAATGGATTCAAATGACAAAAAAAGGATATTCTGACTAAATGTAAGGAATAGCTTTATGACCATAAGAGCTGTTCAACAGAGGAATGGACTCCCTTCGAAGTAGGAGAAATATGCTTCACTGGAGCTTTTTAAACAGAGGTTGGATGGCCATCTGTCAGGGCTTGTTCAGCTGTGATTCCTGCATTGCAGGGGGTTGGGCTGGATGACCCGTTGGTCCCTTCCAGTTCTATGATTCTATGTCATAATTTTCTAACCCCATTTCTGAAGCTGCTTCTCTCTTCTATTCCCCATTTGCACCTCCATTTCCACCTTTGCCCCCATTTTCATGCCCCCTCCTCAATTTTCCTTTACTGTCATTTCCACTTGCACACACACCACCCTCATGGCAACCTCCTAGATCTTCCTTCCTCCAATACATTGCAACTATTAAGCTGTCTTTTCCCCTTCCTCTCAATTCTAAAGCCATCCTTCCTATTTTTGCAGCCCCTTTGTACCCCCCCCCATTTTAAGCACCACTCCCATGCCCATGCCTTCACCTCCCTCCTTTTTTGCAACTCTCCCTTGCACACAGACCCCCATTTAGCTCCTTCGATCTTCCCACCCAGTGCTAATTCTAACCACCCTTTTCAACTCCTCATTTCTAAAGCTGCTTGTATTCCGCAGCGTCCTTTGAACCCACTCCCCTTTCCACCATCACCTCCTTTTTCATACCTGCTCTGCTCCCCTCCTTTTCAAACACCCTCCAAGCCAACCTCTGTCATAGCAGCATCGGGAAAGGCACGTTTGATACTTACGTTCAGAGGTGTCTCTTGGAAGAAGCAGTGAAAGCTCCTTGCAGTGAGCTACTATTTATCTGTGTTTGGGGCACTGTTGAGAAATGGTATGTTCTCCTTCATTAAACAAGAAGAACAGTAAACACTAAACAAGAAGAACAAATATTGATCATTGCTGGACACCTGTAGTCCCAAGTCCACAGAGTACTCTCCACTAGAGTGAGGGTTCAAATGGGTTTCCTGGATCCTGTACCGAATATGGGGATTTGGGCCCCTGCATCCCTCTCTCCTGGAAGTATCTTTGCTTCTGTATCTATTGTTGCAAAATAGATTCCATGCAGTAGCAAGATTCCAAGGGGGGTTCCAGGCACTCACCCAGGATGTGTACGCCTTTGGAGAATTGGAGACATGGCAGAGGCTGTTGCAGCTTTAAGAAATATGGTTTGTTCCCTATTTACACCACTGTAATGTTGTATAACACTATTTTGCAGGGTGAGCTGTAAGCCAGGATGAGCCAGGCTGCTCAGGTGGCAGATTTGGGTTCATTCTTCACAAGTGGTACCCAGCCTAATCTCTTCACAGCTGCTTGAAACATGCCCCGCACATTGGAATCAGCAAAGCTTCCTTCTACATGCACTTCCACTTTTAAGGCACTAGGGAGCGGTTGGAGCTGTGAATGCACATGACAGGGCAGTGGAGATGGGTAACAACAGCCTGGGCTTCTTGCTCAGGTTGTTCACTTTCTTATGAAAGAGGCTTGAGGCAGGTGAAAAGTAATCTAGGGTGCCCACTGAGCCTCTTGGTCATATTAGGCTGCCTGATTGCAGGAAGGTGGGATCATCCTCAAGAGCTGATAGCTTCCAACACCTTCCTAGAGAAGACATTGCTAGCAGGCATTAGGCAACTCCATGATCTCTCCCTGTGCCTTGTTTCCTCATTTCTCTTCTCCTGCTACTCTTGCTTTTTTAATTGCATTCCTCCTTCTGTGACCAGAATAAGCATGCTAAGAAATGAGGCTTAAGTAAAAGGTAAAGGACCCCTGGATGGTTAGGTCCAGTCAAAAATGACTATGGGGTTGCGGTGCTCATCTTGCTTTCAAGCTGAGGGAGCTGGCATTTGCCTGCAGACAGCTTTCCGGGTCATGCGGCCAGCATGACTAAACTGCTTCTGGTGCAATGGAACATCGCGACAGGAACCAGAGTGCACGGAAACAGTGTTACCTTCCCGCCGCAGCAGTACCTATTTATCTACTTGCACTGGTGTGCTTTCAAACTGCTAGGTTGGTAGGAGCTGGGACAGATTCGAACCACCAACCTTTTGATTGGCAAACCCAAGAGGCTCAGTGGCTGTTACCACAGTGCCACCCATGTCCTTGTGCTAAGAAGCAAGGCTTAGTCATAGTCCAGGGGTAGGGGACCTCAGGCCAAATGGCACCCTTCAGGTCTCTCTCCCTTTTCCTTTTTACCTATCAGGCTCTCCCTAGGACAGACCTCTCACTGGTGCTACACCATCAAGTGCATTTGCTTCTCTAGAATGTGTCCTTGAAAGGTGATAAATGCGGAATAAGATAAGATAATATATCTTTATTTTCATTGTCCCCTTGCGGGAACAACGAAATTACTCGGTTGCTACATCCACTCAGATAAAGCATTCCGCATAATCCAAAATTACAAAACCTAATCAAAAACAGTAAATATAATACAAATGACAAATAAAACAAGATGACTTCAAAGTCCAGGCTTTCCATTTAAGGCCAAAATCGCTCTAGAGAAGAAACTGTTCCTGAGACGGCTCGTTCTTGCCTGCATTGTTCTATATCTCTGTCCCGATGGCAGGAGCTCAAAGAAATGGTGACCAGGGTGTGTTGGATCTCTTGATATGTCTAGTGCTTTTCTATGGCACCTGGTGGTGTAGATTTGTTCTAAGGTGGAGAGTGAGCAGCCAATAATGCTCTCTGCTGCATAGCTGCCAAGTTATCCCCTTTTTTAAGGGATTTTCCCTTATGCTGAATAGGCTTCCTCGTGAGAAAAGGGAAAACTTGGCAGCTATGCTCTGCTGTTTTAATAATTCTGCACAGCCCTGCTCTATCCTGAGAAGTACAGCTTCCATACCACACCATAACCAGCTTCATATAACCACAATATGCTTAAGTCTACTTAATGCATGAAAGGGTTAAGCTGTCTTGCCAGGCTTACCTATGTCCACTTCCCTTATCTTGAGAGGAAATGGACAATCAAGCCAAACCTATTGTTCCCCCAGTCTACCTGTGTAGCTCAGCATGTGAAGAGGTTTGAGCTGGTTGCTCCACACGGCTCTCATAAGCCACTCTTGAATTCCTATACTAATAATTTATACCCGGCCAGATGGGCGGGGTATAAATAATATATTATTATGACTATTACTACTACTACTACTACTACTACTACTACTACTAATAATAATAATAATAATAATAATAATTTTGCCACTTTGTAACTAAGCTGAGTTTTACTACCTGTGCAGGTGTATGGGAAAGCACATGAATAGACTTTTGAAGAGTTTGTGTTGTTGTTTAGTCGTTTAGTCGTGTCCGACTCTTCGTGACCCCATGGACCATAGCACGCCAGGCACTCCTGTCTTGCACTGCCTCCCGCAGTTTGCTTTTCGGGACCGTGGACATCCAGCAGAGCTCCTTGGAGTCCCGTTCGCCGCCCGATAAGCCCCTTTTTGGGGGGCGACATGAGCAGGCTGAGCGGGACGGAGCCTTGGATTGATTCGCTTACTCTGAGGCGCAAAGCTCCGTGCCGGTGACAATGAGCGTCAGATGCCTCCAAAGAATTGATCTGGACTTGTAAGTAAAGATACTTAATTAATCTGGAAAAGAATTTGGACTTGGGAGGGGAATTCAAAAGAAAACGGAGGTCGTTCCCCCCCCCCCCCCGAGAAACCTACAGCAATTACTGAGCCTGCAGCCTTCACGCTGAAACGGGACTCTGAACTTCGCTAAGAATTAAGTTGGACCCCTTCCCTGTGGTAGCGGAGCCAAGGGGAGGTGATTTATTTTCTTTACCTGAATTTCTGCAAAAATTGGAATTGATTTACTAACAAGCTCTCCGGCAACTGGGTGACGGGAAACTGGAGGTCCCGACCAGCTAATATCAGGATCTGTCTCTGGCACAACAGCCTATGTGCCATATTGTAACTTGAGAAGACAAAGGGTACAGACAGTCAAAACAATCTTGCAAGATGTGTGGGAACGGGATACAAAGTGTCTGGGAAAAAGTTC
The DNA here is from genome assembly GCF_963506605.1 of Zootoca vivipara. NCBI lineage: Eukaryota > Metazoa > Chordata > Lepidosauria > Squamata > Lacertidae > Zootoca > Zootoca vivipara. Next base: position 20,281,463 of record NC_083276.1, read on the forward strand.
AAGAAGTGATGATCGGAGTAAAAGAATACAAAAGACTTACAAAGTTATGGATTGAAACCCAGCACCAACTTTTCCCCATGGACAATTTTGAGCCACAGACTGAGACTATAGAAGATAAGAACATTAAAGTTTTAAATGAGGAAAACCAAGAGGAGCCACAGACTTTGATCGAAGTGCAAGCGGTGAGAGAGGTTTCACAGGACATGCGTTATGACAAAGGAGCTTCAGTGTGTGGGGACTTCCAAGAACTGCTTCTCCCAGTGAGAGAGGGAGAGCAGGTTCTTGGCAAAAATGATCATGCTGTGACAAGGAACAAAGAGGTGGCCTGGATTCGAACCTTCCTAGTGAAAGAGGGGAGGCAAGAACCAGGCGAAGGACTTGTTAAAAGGGGGGACAAGAAAAAGGAAATACTGGAGCAGGGTCGACAAAAGAGTTGTTGGGAAGAGGGAGCTGGGCTGGAGTGGTCGAGAGACGGAGTGGGATGATTTCGAGGGTGATTAAGGGACGGATTAAATGGTTTGAAACTGGACTGTTTATAGAAGATGGACGGGATACCCAGGGAAATGTCACCCGGGGGAAGGAGGGGGGAGTTAGAATAAATATTATTTGGAAGAGTGATAATAGATTTGTTAGAATGGAGTAGAAAGAATATTTTTAGAGAAAATTAATAGGCTAAAGGGAATAATTACAATAATAAGGTGTTTATTATTTGGATAAAGGATTTGATTTAAGGTATTATTTTAAGATTCAAATTGATAGTTCTGGAATTGTTTAAGTATGAAAAATTGCCAAAATGGGATGCAAATAGACTCGGGTAGGGAGGAATGAGGAAGCCGAAGTTATGACAGTGTTATTAATATGGTTGTTTTTTTTCTTGCTTTTTTTTCTTTTTTTTTTCTTGTTTCTTTTTCTTTTTTCGCCTTATATGGTATTATGATGTGATATGATTAAGTGAATGTAATATCAAGTTGAAAATCTTAATAAATATAATTTTTTTAAAAAGATAGGGGGAGGTTCTCTATACTCTCTCCCCCTTACATTTATTTATTGTTTTTTATTTATTTTCAATTAATTCACATTACATAATTGCCATACACCTTCATCATTGTACAGTCAGTTTAAGTACGCTTTGGGTTAAGTACGCTTCAGGGTGAGTACTCTGCGGACCCGTCTGGAATGGCTTGATCCACTTTCCATTACTTTTAATGGGAAAGTTCGCTTCAGGTTAAGTATGCTTCAGGTTAAGTACGGACTTCCAGAACCAATTGTGTACTTAAACCGAGGTATCACTGTACATAACATGAATATATTATTCCTGCAAATTCCCCACATCTAACCCTCCAACCACCTCCCCTCACACCCAAATGCCCGTTTGACTTCCTTCACCCATATGCATGATATCCAACTTATTACTTAATAAAAACCTCTAACATTGTGTTCATTTTTATTCGTTACAATAGTCATCCATCTATTAAAAAGAAAAGAGGAAAACATAACTTCTTAACTTAATGGGTTCAGTCTATTCTTATCCAGGGATTTCTTCTATTCTTATCTTCATGATGTTTTCTTTAATAATAGTAAAATTTATATAATTTCTCCATAACTTTTCCCACCTCTCAAACCAAATTGCATAGCTCAGATCTTGTCCCCATCTATATATATATAAATGTAAAAATCTTGAAAGTGTCGGCCGCACTTTTCTCCGTAACTGCTTGACCGATCGTCCTGAAATTTTGACACAACGATCCAGGCCACTCCCTGAGCGTTGTTGGGGACAAAAATCCCTGACATCTCACATCTGGGCAGGTAGAAACCTGGTTTTCCACCAAGTCAAACAGCGCCCTCAAGTGGCATTATACCCTCCTCCACCCCCTACCTTCCTGTGAAATCTAAGCCACACCCACAAACCAAATGACATCATCAACCAAGCAAGTGAAACCACCAAGGCGGCCATTATCAGACCGTTAGGCCCCTGCCAGGCTGCTAGGCCCCCACTAGGCCCGGAAGGGGGAGAGGGCAAGCGCCCAGGTCGCAGGTCGCAGCATGGCCTTTGTTTTATGTAGCCCCCTGCCAGGCCCCCACTAGGCCCGGGGGGATCACCCACAGCAATGCACTTGGGGGCACGGCAAGGGGTTTTTACTTTACAATTTAGCACCACTACCCCCCAAAAATCCCCCACCAAATAACCACAAGACAAAAATAAATACCATCCTTCAAAACGTCATGAGATACGCCGGTCATGGGGGGGGGGCAAACAGAATAGATCATGGATCAGGACACGTGGGGGCAGTCACAGGGATTGGCCACAACAATGCGCCACACCCACAAACCCCGCCTCCACCACGAGATCCTGTATCTCGCCTCGACTCAGGGGGACTCTGAGGCTCAGGGGGATCTGAAGGGGGCCTATTACCCTCCATTTGACAGACTAATGCACAGCAACCCACAAACCCCGCCTCCACCACGAGATCTACCACTCACATACATTCATCCGGCAGAGGTGTTGAAGACCAAACCAACTGAAAACAGGTAGGTAGCCGTGTTGGTCTGACATAGTTGAAACAAAATAAAAAAACTCCTTCCAGCAGCACCTTAGTTGGTCTTTAAGGTGCTGCTGGAAGAAATATTTTTATTTTGTTTTAACTGAAAACAGGCCTTTTCCAGCAACAAGGCCCAACATTGCCAAGTGGAGGTTGGGGCCTGCCTGGGGGTGGGGGGCTGAATAGGGAGCAGGGATACGTAATGGGTCAGAACAGGGTGGGGGGGAGACACAGGGATGAAACCTGCCCTCTCCACAGTATCTCACCTCGACTCAGGGGGACTCTGAGGCTCAGGGGGATCTGAAGGGGTGGCTATTACCCTCCATCTCACATATACTACGACTGAATGCAACCCTCTGCGTTTTAAAAAAACAAAACAACCATGCACTTTCTCTACCCAGTTTAAGTCCTCAGATATTTGCTGTGCCCAATTCCCCCCCCCCTCGATTTACAATCCCCTACCTTCCCCATGCCACTTCCTGGGTTTTTTATGGAACTGAACAACTCGGGTGCTTCAGAAGGCGCCTTCTATTGCCAGGCCCTTGCAGGGCCAGACAGAGGCCCGGACCAGGTAGATAATGTGGCCCTGTTTTTAACCCTTTTGTTACTTTTTTCATTTTACTGATTGTGAATATGCTTTGGATTCAGAGGCCCGTGCCAAGTGGCCCATATGACCCCCCCCTCCTTCTGTCTGGGCCTGTCTGTTGCTACGGGGCTGTGGGGCTTCGCTATTTGACCCCTCCCCCCAGTCGGGATTTTAAAAGTAGTTCTCTGGGTCCCAGGGCGCATCATCACCCCCAATCCTTAATCTAAATATATAGAAATGTTCATGATGTGTACACAGGGGCTAATGTATGGAGATACAGGGGGGAGGGGACAACAGAGGGCTCAGACAAAAGTAAATACTGGGAAATGGAACCCAGAGACTGACAGTTCCTTCTCCAAGGGTGGGGGCCAATGTAGGAAGATACCGGGGGTAGGGGCCAACACTCCCCAGTGACAACAGAGGGCTCAGACAAAAGTGCATGCTGGGAAATAGAACCTAGAAGCTGACAGTTTCTTTTCAAAGGGTGGGGACCAAGGTATGGAGATACAGGGGGGAGGGGCCAACACTCCCCAGGGACAACAGAGGGAAGGGTATCCTACCGAAACACAGGGATGAGCCGGGGTGGAGGGAGGAGGGGCAGGATACGTCATGGATCAGGACAGGGTGGGAGGGAATCACAGGAAAGAACCACAGCAACACATGGCTAGGTCAGTTAGTTTTATCATAAATTCTTTTGTTTGTTCATCTTTTAATTCCCACTCAAGTAACAAATTATACATTTTAGAAATGTTTTTCTTTGTGTTTTGTTATTGGAATTTCTGATTGGAATTTAGACTCTTCCTACAATAAGCCAATTTTCTTATCATGCACAAATTTATCGTTTAATTGGGAGAGATTTGCCAATTGTGTTTTTAAGCGAAAATCTGATCCTATAGTTTGCATTACCTGCATTGTATAATTCTGATTGTGTGGCTTAGCCCCCATATTCCTGGGATGTCTTGCTTAAAATGCTTTTTCTTTGCCTCTCTCTGTGTGCCAAAGTGGAATGTAAGCCAAAGTGGAATGTAAGCAAAAGGAACAGGATGCCCAGCTTGCTATCAAGGCCGGATGGCTGGCCTTGTCTGACACTATCAGCCTCATGCACAGAACAGTCAGGGACTCAAGCCCCCACTCAAGGCTGAGTGCTGAGTGCTACTGAGTGTATAAACACAGTACAAGCACAGGACCGGACACGGATATTCCTTATATGTACTTGTGACCCCCTTTGTGTTTATGAGAAGGACAGGATACAGATTTTCCTAATATGGATTTGTAACCTGTGACCCCCTTGCATGCGCACATTTACAGAGGAGGGGAAAAGGAGCCCAAGAAGTGTATAAGAAGCTTTGCAAATTGGTGTTTCTTTACTCTTGTCGTGAAACATGGATCACCAAGAGTCCCTTAAATTTAAGGATTAAATTCTTTCTCTGAATTCAACCGCCGGTGTCATTATTGACTGTCTCTGTCCTGCCTGGGCCCTTATCAGCAAATAAGGCTACAATTGGTAGTACTGAAGCCAGCTAGTGCAGTATACTTTTAATTCTTCACACAATTTAAGTTTTAACTGTCCTCCTTCTTCCTCTATTACCAATTGTCTATGTTGCTCCAATTTTACCCATATTTTTCTATTTGGTTGAAAGTATATCAAATGGGGTCACCCACCATGGGGTTTTGGGTTCCAGAAGCCTATGATATTTCCTCCAGACCTTAATAAATGGATTCCTGATAATATGGTTAATAAAATCCTGATGTACTTTTGTCTTGTCTTCCAATTATTATTATTATTATTATTATTATTATTATTAATTTATACCCCGCCCATCTGGCCGGGTTCCCCCAGCCACTCTGGGCAGCTTCCAACAAAATATTAAAATACAGAACAATAAGTAAGCCTGACATCCATATCTTTTGTCATGCCCCTCAAGGTCTAATATATTGGTATTCTCATGCCGAATCCACTCCTTAACCCAACAGAGGCAGGAGGCCTCAAAGTAGATCTTCAAATCAGGGAGGCCAAACCCCCACCTTTCTCTCTTATCTGTGAGGAGTTTGAATCTTATACAAGGTCTTTTACCCTGCCATATAAAATTTGATAGAGTCCTTCTCCACTTGTCAAAGCAATCCATTTTATTAATTCTAGGGATCATTTGGAAGAGAAATAAGACCTTTGGGAGTATATTCATTTTGATTGCCGCTATTCCCCCCCCCCCAAAATAGATAGTTTTAGCCTATGCCAAATTTCAAGATCATTTCTAATTTGGCTCCATAGATTTAAATTTTTCATTGTAATTTGTATACCTAAATATCTAATCTTGTTAACAATTTGTAATCATTTCGTCTTTGTCATATTTAGTTTAAAACCGGAGACTTTCCCATAACTCACCATTAAATCTAAGGTTTTCTTAACACTATCTATTGGGTCCTCCAACGTCAGGAGAAAGTCATCAGCAAATATGATTTATATCAAAAGGCAATACCTTTAATAGTCTCCTCTAATCTTATGTCTTATGTCTTGAATGAGAGTCTTTAAAGTAAAAAGTCTCTGACTCAAATTTGCCTTTTGAGATTCATAGATAAACCTTTTCCCCAGCTCATTCTTCTCTAGATTTTTCTTCAATAATTCCCATGATTCGTTATCAAATGCTTTTTCGGCATCGATAAACACAAAGGCAGCTTTCTTTCCAAATATTCTATTAAGTCAACGACTATTCTCATGTTTGTACTCATTTTCCTCCCTGGGAGGAACCCCGCCTGTTCCTGACTTATTATTTCCTTCAACACATTTTTTATTCTATTCTATTTTCCAGCATGAATGTCAGCATGAATTTTATAATCTGAATTTAACAATGAAATAGGTCTATAATTTTGGATCATTTCTCGCTTTGTACCTTCTTTTGCCAATAGAATTATATGGGCTTCCCTCCTTTTCATTGTCCTTTTTGTATAATTTTTTGAAATAGTTAAGAAACCTCTTGGTGATTTCTTCCATTTTATCTATGATCTTCCCTCCATCCATTACTCTATCTATTAGTAGATCTTTCTGCCTCTTCTTCAGTTGCCATGCCAGTAATTCCCTGGTTTTATTTGCTGACTCAAAATACCTCAAAATCCATCTGAAATTATTTTCTATCTCCTGATTAACCAATGCTGACAATTGATTTTGTAATAGCTTACCATTTTTCCTTGCTTTTTCATTTTTAGGATGTTTGGCTAGTACTTTTTCATTTTATTCAATTTCCTTTTTAATTTTATCCATCTTCACTTCCCTATTCTTTTTTTGAATTGCATGTTGTTGAATATAAAAGCCTCTCATAAATGCTTTACTCGCATCCCATATTACCCTAATATCTGTATCCTGTATCTTGTTATTTTGGAAGAATTCCTTAAGTAATTCTTGTGCTTTGGCTAAAAAAAATTCATCTTTGTGAGGGGAGCTGGTGCAGCTTTCCACAAGTAACAACTCCCAACTCCACGTCTGTGTATTTACAGATTTTTATCATACAGATATGTACAGGACAGAGCTAAAGTTCTCATGTCCATTCAGTCACTTTCAGATCCAGGACGTGGCGCCCTACGGGAACGCCTCCAACATGTCAATCTGGGAATCACTAGGCGCCTCCTTTCTTCCCTATAGTTAAGACCTCTGTGCAGTTGGGGTGATGGAGGCACCAGCTCCGCCTCTGTTCCCAAGCTGCTCATATGCTGCCCAGCCTCTCTAGTGTCAGAGAGCCCCTCCCTTGCAGGGGTCTGTACGTGCTTGTTGCTGCTGCATGACATCTCTGGTGTCGCTCAGGGCTCTCAGCATCACAGACCCCTTGTGCCTTCTTGCTGAGCTCTCTGCTGACCTCTGGTGGTCCCCTGACAATCTTTTAGGATTTTTTCATTCATTCTCCATCTTTTGTTTACCCTTCTCCTGTTTCTTAGTTATACTGTAACCAGGTTGTGATCAGTTATCAATCTAGGTAGAATATCGGGGGTGGGGGTGGTTTACCTTCGGCAGTAGATTGTTAGTTATCCGTATTCCATCAATCCTGCCCGCTGTCTTTTTTGCTTGGGAATGATGGGTAAAAAAATTCTCTATAGGGTGCTTGTAATGCCACACATCTTTCAGATTCAAACTCTCCACCATACTAAAGAAAGTGGGGGGGGGGAGTCTTCCTCTTGGTCTACCTCCTGAGTCTGTATGATCAAATTCCAATGAGGTAACTCCATTTAAGTCTCCTAGAAGAGTTTGGATTTGATATCCCACTTTATCACTACCCAAAGGAGTCTCAAAACGGCTAACAATCTCCTTTCCTCTCCTCCCCCACAACAGACACCCTGTGAGGTGGGTGGGGCTGAGAGACTTCAAAGAAGTGTGACTAGCCCAAGGTCACCCAGCAGCTGCATGTGGAGGAGCGGAGACGCGAACCCGGTTCCCCAGATTACGAGTCTACCGCTCTTAACCACTACACCACACTGGCTCTCACACTAGCCATATAATCTCCTCATTTATAAATTCTAATAACTTATCACCCACTACCTTGAAGAACTGTCTTATTCTCATTTGGAGCATAAATTCCTGTTATCACAATTTTTTTTGTTACCTTTCCCCAGTTGTATACCCAGAATTCTACCTTCATTTTCCTTAAAAATTTGTTTTGCTTCAAATTTTGGGTTAACATATATTACAATGCCTCTCCTTTTCTTTAAATCTGAAGATATAAATTCTAGACCTAAAGTTATAAATTCTAGACATCTAGGAATTCTCATTTGCTTCTCTTTCTTCCCTAGGTGGAGGATGGAGAGATGCAGACATGCACATAGAGAAACCTCTTGCCCAAATGTAACTTATTGTAGAAAGGTCAGAGGCATGCCACCCACTTTCATCCAATCCGCTGCTGGCATGTGATGCCTGTAAGGTTGCTGTTATGTACTGCTTGAGTGCGCCGCTGTACTCGGTGTACTTCCTCCCTGTCAGATTCGGATTCGTCGGTGAGGTCTTCGTGGTAGACCCTCGGTTGGGATGGCGGGGCCGGTCGTGCCTCTTGCGTTGACCTCTCGGCGGCTTCGGTTGCCAGGGCTTCCTCCAGAGCAATCTGGAACGTGAGGTCTTTTTTGGCGTAGAGGCGTCGTTGCAACATCTCGTCCCTCAGGCCACCGACGAGGCGGTCACGAAGCATGTTCTCCAATTCTGAGAAGTTGCATAACCGGGCGGCTTGGCGGAGGGAGGTCACAAACCCAGTTATGGTTTCCCCCGGGGCTTGCCGCTTTGCGTAGAAGGCATTTCGGCAAGCTACCACCGAGGGCTGTGGTGAGAAGTGCTCCTTCAGCCGTTCCATTATTGTTTTGTAAGAGACGGTAGCGACATCTCTAGGTGCAAGGAGAGCCCGGGCGATTTCAAACGTCTCCTCTCCACAGACGCTGAAGAATGTCGCCCTCTTCATGGCATCGTTGGTGACTTCTTTCGCTTGCAGGAGGAAGTTGAAACGGGCGGCGTACCCTTCCCAGTCTCCTGATGCTGGTTTGAATGGCGAGAAGCTGCTGTCGGTTGCCATTCTGGGTTCCTTGGGTCCTGGAGCTGAAGCCTGGATGCACGGTGCGATGCAGCGGTGCAGCAGGTGGCGGTGCTGCGGTGCAGTGCGTGGTGGCGGTCAGCTCAGCAGGATCCCACCCTCGTTGCCAGTGAAATATACTCGGAGTCGAGAGTGAATTTCATGCTCTTTATTCAGCTCATAGTCATCAAGGAGGAGAAGAGAAGACGAATGGCTCTTTTCCCAAAACCATCTGCTTATATACATTATTTACACAATGGGCCTTGCGTGATTGGCTACTTCAGGGCTACACCTGTGGGCCAATTATATTGTGGATTGACTTCTGCCTGCAGCCTGATTGGCTGCTCCTACAGGCCAATCAGGTTGCGGATTCACTTCCACCTGGAGTTGGATTGGGTAGCTCCCGCTGATTCTGAATCCTATTGTTCTAGGATTCAGCTCAGTACATAACAGTTGCCCATAAGGAAATGTGACCCATGAGCTGAGAAAGGTTTTCCCCTCCCTGCCATGGCCCATGGACTCTCCCATGACTCCTCCCTCTCACTGTTTATTCCCATCTTTCCCCTTCCTGTTTCTCACTTTGTCACCTTCTCTACCGAGTCTTTGTGTATATCGTTTCTCTCTCTCCCCCCCCCCTTAGTCCATTATTTCAGCCAGCCCTGCTCTCTTTATCCCTTTCATTTTCTGCTCCGTTATCATTTAGTTTAGTTAGCTGCTCTGTCAAGGAAGTGGAGGAGTGGGAACTGCCTTTCCTGAGGCATTGATATAAGTGGAGGAGATTCCTTATTTATAGTACTTTTAGATTACCCAATAACCGAGGCTCTGCACATGGTTGAAAATAATAATAAAATATAGAAACATAGAATTGTAGAGTTGGAAGGAACCATGAAGACCATCTAGTCAAGGAATATAGGAATATATATTTGCCTCGGAGCAAGCAGTGGTGGGTGCTACAATAATTGGCCACAATATGAGCTTGGACTGCTCAGAAACGAGTGGCTTGAGATCCCTTTGGTCATGGAAGTTCATGCTTATTTATTTAAAATCCAGCTCTTTATCAACCTGTAGTACCATTGTGCAAAGGTCGGGCGGAAGCTACAAATCCCTTGCATCACATTTTGTACCTGACTCCCTTTGGCAACCCATATTTGCTCTGCTTAATGGTTAATAATGAATACTCCGTACAAGCCTGGTATATAAATTACAAGTTTAAGAGGATCGTAGTGCAGAAGGGTGCTGCAATAATCTTTTGGTGATCTGTAAGTAAGCTGTACATTTTTTCACTTCTCTCTCTAGCTTGTTTTGGCATGGCTTATGATTTCTGCTGTATAGCCAAGTGTTTATTTCATTTCCTTTTCTGGGTTAACATCCATGCAGAACTAAATCAATCTCTGTTTAATGTTCAGACAGATCGGAATTATAGGCTAGATCAGGCATCCACAAACTGCGGCCTTCCAGATGTTTTGGCCTACAACTCCCATGATCCCTAGCAAACAGGACCAGTGGTCGGGGAAGATGGGAATTGTAGACCAAAACATCTGGAGGGCCGAAGTTTGGGGATGCCTGGGCTAGATCAATGGCTTTATTCTAAGTGGGACTTAATCTCAGATGCAGCAACTTGTTATGGTTGCATGAAATCTCACCCACTCCCATTACAGGACTGGTTCATCAAACTGGAAGCTCACAAGTTCCACAACATGTGGTACAGAGCAGCCCAGTAGAGTCAACTTCTGCACCATAAACCACACGGATATGGCAGATGTCAGAATCTCCCTCTGCTATGTAAAAGGAAAGGGCACCACTGCAGACTTCTTAAACAAATGCCTGCATGTTCGGGCCAGCATCTAAGAATATGAATTATTTCTTTGGTTCTGTGTGTGGCTGGTAGCATAAATAACTGGAACTACTGACACAGTTCTATTCCCATTCAAGTTAATGGCAGAATTTCATTGATTTTTATGACAGAGCAGGGATAAACCAAAGTTGCCTAAAGGTTGTCAGGATTCTCAGGTAAGCATCAGAATGAAAATGAAATAGTCTTTGCTATTCAAAAGTTGATTTCAAAATGATATGTGAAAATAACTATATACATAGATACAGGCATATATAGGTATAGATACAGAGTTGTCAAAATTAATATTACTATGTTAAATTCCAAAAAGTGTGAAAACATGAGAGTATCACAAAGAAATATTCCATGGTTAGAATGTGCCAGGTTTATTTTTAAATAATAAACTTTTTTTTAAAAAAAAAAACAACAACAACAACCCATTGAAACACTGAAAAACACAAATGTGGAAACAATTTTCTATCAAAACTCTATTCTGTATGTGATTTAGTGAAACTAGCAACATTCTTTCTTACGCCACTCACAGGAAAGGTGAATTATATCTATTGTTACAGGTAAGTAGCCGTGTTGGTCTGACGTAGTCGAAACAAAATAAAAAAATTCCTTCCAGCAGCACCTTAAAGGTCATCACCAAATCTGAAGTGCTTGTGAGTAAGGACATTGTGTATGCCATCACTGTAGCTGTCTTACTACAAAAGAATTTCAGAAATAGACTGGAAAGAGAAGTTGCTGAATTGCAACTTATCACCAAGCGTAAAACCACGGAGAGACCTGGTTTGAACAGAGACGTTGGATTCTTATCTCCTTATAGATGATAAAGCGATCTTCAGTCATCTCACCCCTTGCTTTTTCATGCAAGACCATTTGCAGTCGTTTACAGTCGTCAACAGCTATCAGTCAGTCAATCACCCATACCCCTCCCCACCCTTTCTCTACATAGAGCAGCCCAGTACATAGAGCAGTCCCCCCTTTCTCTGGGGACTTCTATTTTAGTGTATCTGAAGAAGTGTGCATGCACATGAAAGCTCATACCAAAATAAAAAACTTAGTTGGTCTTTAAGGTGCTGCTGGAAGGATTTTTTTAATGTTATTTCTATTGTATAAATGTAAAGGTCTAGGGCAGATTTCGCCTTTGTTGCAGAGTACGCATGCATTTTTGGATTGATCCTTTAACATCTTGTATGGGAATTATTAGCAGAAGAATTACAAATCCCAAATGAAGCTGGTCATCACCCTCTCCTTGTTACTGATTAGTCTTGAAGTCCAATGCCATCACCTCCCAGGACACAACCATGACCAGGCTAGCCAAGGAGACAAGACATTACTGGAACATCCACATCTTTCTTCAGAAGAACAGAGACAGGATTCCTCCAGCTATCTTAAGATAGGTCCCAGTAATTCTGACTTTGCATTCAGATTCTACAGGAACATAGCTTCAGGCGCAGGTTCGAGGAACATTTTCTTCTCCCCCATCAGCATCTCTGCAGCTTTTGCACTGCTGACCCTGGGTGCCAAGTCGGAAACTCAAAGTCAGATTCACAACGGACTCGCGTTTAACCTATCTGTGACTGAGGAGAATGAGATACACAAAGGATTCCGCCACCTCATCCATGCCCTTCACCGCCCGGATAACAAAGCACAGGTGAAGGTGGGAAATGCCTTGTTCATTGAACAGTCGTTGAAGTTTCTGCCTAAGTTTTTGGAGGATGTCAAAACCTTCTATGAAGCAGAAGGCTTCCTCACCAACTTCACCATTCCCAGAGTGGCTAAAAGGCAGATAAATGATTACGTGCAGAACAAAACTCAGGGGAAAATAGCCCATGCGCTCGAGGACCTTGATCCAAGCACTATATTGGTTCTTGTGAACTACATCTTCTTCAAAGGTAAGTTGAAAGAGTAATTAAACCAATGGGACTGGCAATACAAAGTTCCTTTGAGAGGAGTGCTCCAGTCAGCCTGGAATTAGGAGCCTTGGAACTCACTCCCACAAGAGGCAGTAAAGACCACCAGCTTGGATGACTTTAAAAGAGGGTGGGGTAAATTCATGGAGGAGGAGGAAATTTTCAATGGCTCCTAGCTAATGGCTATGAATCCCAGTTGCTGGAAACCTCAAGAGGGGAGAGTGCTTATGAACTCATGCCCTGCTTGCACGTTTCCCCACAAACATCTGGGTGGCCACTGTGAGAACAGGATGCTACATTAGATGGGCCATTGGCCTCATCCAGCAGACTCCTATGTTCTCATGCTTGCAGTGCTGTTCAAGGAATTTCAGTACTGGGGAAGGGAAAAAGAGACACCTTTTCTCTCTGCCCCCCTACACTTCCCCTGCTGTGCTGGGTAGCATTTGAAGTTTGCCAGTCCCAAACCTAAGTGCTTTATATGGCAGAGATGGGCATTCCATGCTGGAAATTGAGAAAAGGGAAAAGATTTGCCTCCTTTCTTATTGAGAGATGAAATGGTTCCATTTTCCTTTCTTCCTCCCAAAACATCCCTATAATAGTTCAAGGGGTGAGTGGGAGCTATTATAATTAGCATTGGCATTCATTGTGTTAATAATGTTATTATTACCATTCTGAAGAAATTTTAAAATATCCCTGTTCACCCAGTCATTTGATTGCTATCAGATACTGCTCCTAGCAACTTTGAAATTATGAGCTGTAAGGATAGGCCACTGTTTGTAAATGTTTTTAGATGTTCTAAATGTGTCCTTAATTATCTCAATGTGCTTATTCATTAATTTTTTTTAAATTGTATTGTCTTCCTGCTTTGCTCTTTGCCATCCTGGGCTCCTTTGGCAAGACAGGCAGCATAGAAAATTAATATCTTCATAAATTTGTGGCATGCAAATTCCAGCCCTTGGTATAAGCATACCTACACAAATATTGCATACCTGCTGTTCTCATTCCTGGGCACTATGCATATAAAGTACAATCATACCACTTTAAACAGTCCTGGCTTCCCCCAAAGCTTCCTGAGAACTTTAGTTTAAGGGTGCTATTCCTCTCACAGAGCTACAATTCCCAGAGTGCTTTTACAGTCAATCTCTTTTCCCAGGGAACTCTGGGAATTGACGCTCTGTGCGGGAAATAGAGGCCTCTTAAACTCCAGCTCCCAGGATGTCTTGGAGGAAACCAGAACTGTTTAAAGTGGCATGATGTTGCTTTAAATTTACAGTGCGGATGGGGCCCTAGGCACATCAGGCCTTGCAGTCATGAGGGGAAACTTGAGTAGAAAAGTGCTGAGTGGTTGCACCTTGGGGCTTTCTTTTGTCATCCAGTGGACTCTCTCACTGTGATTAAACTGATCTTCCACGGTCCTTAATCATCTAAGGAGCCTTTCTGCTCCACGAGTTACACTAGAAGACAAGGAAGCGGAAAGCACCCACATGACAGTAGGGACAGGGCTAAAGCACTGGCCCTACAGCTCTTTTCTATTTCTTTTGCCCTTCCACCATTATAATATCTGAAGAGGACTAGAATCTGCCTGTCTCCTGCTTTCATTAGACTGTTTCTCTCTCCCTTTCTCTGTGGACTGGAGTACCATCGATCTTCTGAAAGGAACCTTCTGTCACAAGTTCTTCTCAGGCAATTTATGTAGCTTTAAATTTTTGAAAAAGACAATGTTTATTTTTTTTATTTTTTTTTTAAAAAACCTTCACATTTCTGTATACCTAGGAGGTCCTCCCCAAATATTTAAAAACCACCTTTCCTGTTGCTTCCATTTTGTGACCATTTTTCCCCCAAGCTGATAGGCATTTAACCAGCTGACATCACTATTAAAGGGAATAAGTGGGATCCAAAACGCAATGTTGCAAATATATATCCCTGTTAGGTGGGCATACAAACATGTAACGATGGCAACTTTTTAAGGCTCTGATAAATATTCATCTAAAACTCTCAAGAGCTGTTGTGCTCACATCTTTCTTGTGGGTTTTCCACAGGCACCTGGTTGGGCACTGTGAGAACAGGATGATGGACAAGATAGAAAAGCCAGTTGGATCAGACCAATGGCCCTATGTGCTTATGCCTTTTTTGAAAAAAAATGTTGCTCCTGAAACAACAGGGAGCAACAACAAATTTTTGTGTTTGTAGTTGGGTTTTAGAGCAGAATATAGCACAATGAAATTGCAGCCTGCCATGGAATGTCAAATTTTAAATTGTTAAGCAGAGCAAATTTCCAGTACACATGAGGAGTTGAAAAGAAAAAAACAAAACATGCTAAAAGGTTCAACTTAATGATTAGCTCAAAGTCAGAGAGGATGACGAGACAAGATAATCGTTTGGTAGAAGCTTCATCCCTTTGTGTGGTGTGGCCCCATGGCTACTCTGTTCCCTAAGGTGCAAATAACTAGACAGCTTATTGGGTTTGGGGGATCAAGTAAGGCCACAACTTTATTGGTTACAGATGTGAAAGATTTGGCCATAGGCATTTAGGTAAGCAATGGCGCATGACACTCCCGCCCGTCCGCCAAGAGGGTGAAGCCAGTGGTCCGCAATGGAGAAGTGGTCCTAGAATATGGCCCTAGCCCCCATCTGGGCATCGGACAGGAGCTGCTCCTCCCGGATCCTTTTAGCAGGATCTCCTTACTCGTGGAGGGGCAGACAGAGGCTATAACCTCCCCTCCAACCAAGACTAGGCTTACCCAATGCCTAACCACCTTACAAAATTGTGGCAATTGCAATGAGGCAGGCAAAAACCCAAATGGTGGAGCCAGTTTGCCAGATGGGGGAAAGAAATTTCTGGCCGGCCCCTGAATTCAGCGACCGACATTGTCCATTGCAAGGTTGTACCACTGGTAAAAAAACAACCAAAAACCTAATCTGAGGGATGGTGGGCAGGAAAATGGGCATGGCAACAGAGTGGCTGAAAGACCCTGCCGGCTCGATATTTATCCTTTCCCTGGGCATGGTGCCAAGCGCTGCTACTGGTCATTGGCACCGTGATGCCCCATGCATCGCTGCCACCGTTGGCCAATTTGGTGGCAGGAGTACAATCCGGCTGGCAATAGGCTGGTTCATAGGGGAGACACAGTGCCCACCCACCCCAGGAGGGCCACCCGCCCCAGGAGGGCAAACGGACTTACTCTGTGGGTATTCCACTGTGTCCCATTGATGTTTTCACCATTTGTGTTCTGTTTTGCAAGCGGCCGCTACAGTTGTTTTGTCTAGGTTTTAGGTTTGTTTGTTTTTAATCACTCTGTTCTATGCCTCTTGCATTTCCTGTACCGGTACTTACATGACCAAATACTTACCTATTGCACACAAAGTTGCCTTTGGAGGGAATTAAAAGTCATGCAACTCTTTTGCCTAATCTTTTTCTTCCAAGCTTACTGGCAAGACCCTTTTGATACTCACATGATCCAGGAAAAAGACTTCTTTGTGGATGCAAACACTACAGTGAAAGCCAGCCTGATGTATCGAAAAGGCTACTACAAATACCTCCATGATAGAGATTTGTCTTGCTGGGTGGTAGAGATTCCATACAAAGGAGATGCCACGTCATTCTTCATTCTGCCTGACAAAGGAAAACTGCAGCATGTGGAAGGTGCATTGGTAAAAGAAAATCTGTCTAAATGGATAGCATCTTTTAAATCAGAGTAAGTCTTTTCTCTGCACTGTTTTTTCAAATGCTGCTAATTCAAAGAGTTGAAGCTTTTTGTTTTAAAAGGATACCAGATACACACACACACACACACAAGTTTCAGGGGGCCACTGGTAAGGACACCCCATAGCCCTAACCCCAGCTACTGCTGTCAGCTCCCTAACTGCAGGTTTACCTAGATGTGGGTTCGGGGTGGCCGATATCTGGTTTTCAACATTGTGACATATCACCAGCTAAACATTGTGATGTACCGATAGATCATAGAATCATAGAGTTGGAAGAGACCACAAGAGCCATCCAGTCCAACCCCCTGCCAAGCAGGAAACACCATCAAAGCATTCCTGACAGATGGCTGTCAAGCCTCTGCTTAAAGACCTCCAAAGAAGGAGACTCCACCACACTCCTTGGTAGCATGTTCCACTGTCGAACAGCTCTTTCATTAGACTGTTTCAGACCACAATGTCTGGAATAAGGATGGAACTACGCAGAGGCGAACAGTAGGGCTGGTGTCAGGATGCCGCCAGTGGCTCTTGGCTGGTTGCCCAGGAAAGTATAAAGACAACAAAAGGTTTCTTACCATCCCTTTTCTTTCAATATTTACACAGAGAGGCTATAGAACCCAGTCTCTTGGATAATGGCATTGTCCTGAGTGAATCTCCACCCCCATCTTTCCCACTTCCTCATTCCCATCATCTTCTCTATGGGTGCTGCTACGTGCCCTCTGCCTTTGAGCTCTTTGTTCTCCTACTTTTATGGCTCCCTGGGTTCTGGGAGATGGAGGGTCTGGGATGCTTTCTGATGACACCGTGTCAACCAGCTGCCTCTCCGCTTCTGCCTCCTCCTCCTCTCCCATTATTTCCCAACTCTCCCCCTCATCTGCCTCTGAGCTGTGACCCCCAGCAAACCCCTGTTGTAAATCAATACTGACTTCCTCTTCCTCCTCCCTAGAAGGGTCAGGATGGGGAGGCGGTCTCCATCATTCCTTCTCTGCCCAGTCCCTGACACTGATGGTTCCAGTCTGCTAGACCTGTGGCCCTAAAAAAGTTACTGCCTTGTTTTCGAGCCATAGGCTCCCAAGGTGTGAGGTGATGGAAGCTTCCCTGGGAGTGAGTCCTCTGAATCTGAGGAGCCCACTAAAAAGCCATGAGAAATCTCCATCCCATGGGCCTAATGGAGCCCAGTAGGGGTCCTAATTTGTCCTATTAGGTTATCTCTCCCAAAGCCACATTCACCTGCCCACACAAGGCATCATATATGATGTTAGTTGTGGGGCAGGTTATGACACAGCACATTGGCATAATAACTGTGGTTTGCAGGTGCTGCCAATCAAGTTGATCACCAGCACTTGCAACCCCCTGAGAATCTGCCACCGTGATTTGATTTCAGCGGACATTTTGGCGATATCAGTCCCGCACGCCTGTCAAAATGGCACATGGCAGTTGCTGGAGGTCAGGATCTGGCCTGCAAGCTAAATCCAGTTCCTAACCCCCTCTACTAAAGCAATGTATTCTGGCCTGGGAGGACTTGGAATGGAGAAACAGTGACCCTTCAAGATGCTTCAAGAGACCCTTCCTATGCACTGGGGCCCTTTTCCATGCTTGAATGTGCATCAAGGCCAGGGAATGTCACTGTGTGGGTCACGACTCAACAGCTGAACACCAATGAATTAACACATGGATTCTTTTTCTTTTTCTTCACCAGCAATATACGTCTTTTCATCCCCAAATTTTCCATTTCTGCATCCTATGATGTCAAAGACTTATTACAGAAGATGGGTGTGCAAGACGTCTTTAATGATGCTGCTGATCTGTCTGGAATTACCGGAGAACGTGAGCTGCTGGTTTCCAAAGTAAGTGCGTTCCTTCTTGGATCAAGTGCTTCTTTAAACCTTCATGCTCTGTCATTTGGCCCTCAATTAAAGAATACTTGGCAAAATTACCTCCAATAATTTCTCAGAAGCACGTGAAGAACATCTGAGAAGGAACTCTTTTTGTTGCTATTTTTCTCGTTTGCAAGAAGCCATGAAAATGTTGCAAAATGTGAATCACAGATCCATACCATACATTTAAAGTGAATTCAGTGTACATTTAAAGCACATACTTCCATCAAATAATTCTGGAAGATGGAATTTCGCCTTCACAGACTTACAATTCTCAGCACCCTTAACAAACTACAGTTCCCAGAATTCACTGGGGAAAGTCATGTGCTTTAAATTTGCATTGAATGTGCCTTAAATCTAGACTCAGCCATACTTCCTTTTGTGCTGCATTTCTAGGCATAGGTCCTGGCTTTCCAGGTCTGAGCAGAGATGTATTACTACTACTACTACTACTACTACTACTACTACTACTACTACTATTCCCTGTGCTTTCTCCAGGAGAACCCTTGTTTAATGCTGAATTTGAGCAAATGGTTTTCAGCATTGTCACTTGCTCTGATTCAGCAGTGAAATATGGGTTTTCCTGGGGGAAGTGCTGGGGCCAAAAAAAACGCCCACAGACACAAATCTGGGAAACCCAAACCTGTGCATAGAAAGCATGGAGTGACGGGAAATGTGGGTGAACCCTCAGTGACATTGGTTTGTCTTTAGACTGACACCTGAAGAATGTATTCTAACAGGAGTCTCATGGTTAAATGTGGATTGGATGGTACATCATGTGTCTACTACATTCATTTGTTTATCAGACAAATCAAGGTTATCTGGGCACTGAACAAAAGAGAACACTGAAACAATTCAAATAAAACCAGTGAATACGGCATAAGAATGCATAGGTAGAAGTGCTACACTCCCCTTTGAAGGAGCAGGTCCATCGCTGGGGATACAAATTGATCCAAACAGTCACTGAAAGTTCATTGGCCTCGGTGGTTAGGAGTGCCTGTTTCCTGCTATATAGTCCCTTTTGGACAGAGATAATTATTATTATTATTATTATTATTATTATTATTATTTATTTATTTATACCCCGCCCATCTGGCCGGGTCTCCCAAGCCACTCTGGGCAGCCTCCAACAGAAGAACAAAACACAATAATCAATTAAACATTAAAAGCCTCCCTGAACAGGGCTGCCTTCAGATGTCTTCTGTGTGTACTCTGTGACTACATTCTCTTCATTCAAATTCAAATGCTCAAGACTCATAAACCCTTCCAGAAAGCACTCATTTCTAAAGACAACACAAATGGTGAACAATCATAGATAGCAACATTATCAAGTCCTCAGATCGTTAAGCTTACATTATCACCTGTCAGACAGTATGCTTACTTCCAACTGCTAACATTTAAAGTATTGTGGGGTAAGCTTCCACAAACCTATTATCCAGGAGCAATAGTTCAGGAGATGAATCAGCCCTAGTACCCCCTGCTCTGGTAACTTCCAGAATACATTATTGCAATCTCTGCTTTGTGAGGCAGCCCCTGAAAATGACTTGGAAACTTTAGCTGATCCAAAATGCAGCGGCCCGATTACTAGCTGGGGTTCCAACTAGAACCTGCATAACCCACATTTTAAAACACCTACCTGGTTGCCAGATTGTTTCCAGGCCAAATTCAAGGTGCTTGCATTAATGTTCCAAGCCCTAAATGACTTAGATCCCAAAGGTCGGAAATACCTTCTCCTTCCCTACAGCCCCCCTTGGGTGCGAAGACCAGCAAGGGAGGTCCTCCTGGTAGTCTCACTGCCCTCAGAATTCAGGGAATGAGGGCCTGGGAGACAGCATTCTCTGCAGCAGTCCCTAAGTTGTGGAATTCCCTCTCCACAAAGGTGTGCCTTTGTTTTGTATTCCCCATCATGTGCTGAAGACACACTTCTTGACCCTGACTTTTGACAACACGGTATATTTTGGGACGCGCCATATTCTTGCAGACTGTGGAGACATTTAGAAGCTCCTCAAAGAGCTACAATATCCAGAGCAGTTTAACATTCAATCCCCCTTCCCAGGGAACTCTGTAAATTTTAGCTCTGAGCAGAAAAGCGGTCTCCTAAGAACTCTTAACACCCTGGACAAGGTACCCCCAGGATTCCTTGGGGGAAGCCATGAATGCTTAAATTGGTACAGCACCGCTTTCAATGTACAGCGCAAAAGAGACCTAGGTTGCAGTATGTGCTTGTTTGTAGTGTTGGCATGTTGCCCAGGACATTTTCTCCTGTTTGTGAATGTGCTCACACACACACACACACACACACACACACACACACACACCACCAAAGGTTGGTAACCCCTGCTTTAGCTAAAAGAGCAAACACCCTCTTGGATTTGAAGGTCATTGTGGACAAGCGATCACAGAGAAAGCAATTACAGTAGATAGAGCAACCGCTTCAGGGAGGTCTAATAGAAAGACCCTCAGTATGAGAACAATGATCATCTCAAGGGTGTCCATATTCACCTGTGAACTACTGGAGAATGTGACCTGCAGACAATGATATGTTGTTCTTTCCTCACAGGCTGTTCACAAGACTGTGCTGGATGTTAACGAGAGTGGCACTGAGGCAGCGGCAGTCACCACGATAGAGTTTATGTTCCGTTCCGCTCCAATTCATTCTGTACTTACTCTCAAATTCAACAGACCCTTCTTGATTGCTATTTTAGATAAGGCAACATGGAGCATTCTCTTCCTAGGGAAGATCATGAACCCTACACTGGAATGAATATTAGAAGAGCCAGAGTCTTAAGAGTACAGCCTTTTTTAGGAGATTTTTAAAAAAAACCACTGGATTTCCAGCTTTGCGTTTTCTTAGCTAGTCCTGGTGCTGCCCATAACCAGTTGTCTCTGGGATGAAGAAGAAGATGACTGACTTCAAAGCCATTTTATAATAAAAATGATTTTAAAACATTGCGATATTGTGGGTTAACTTCATGTTCCACCCTTTTGAATCTGCAATATGTTTCTGCCGTTGAAAGGGGCCCACTAATCCCTAGGTGACCTCCTAAATCCTATTTTAGAAAATCAAGTCCCTAAGTGAAGGCTGAGCAGACAGTAGATCACAATCAGCCAGTAGATTTGCAGGAGGGTTTCTGCCTCCCAGTTCTTTGAACAGCAACAACAAAATGAGTTTGCCCCGGTAAAGTAGGCTGCTGAAATTGGGGGGGGGGAGCTACCCAGAAGTGGACTTGTGTACGAAACGTTAATAACCTCAGTTCAGTTCTGGTTCTAAAAATAAATTCAAACCAACTCAGAAGGTGCTCAGGGGCATCCTATGTCCTTTAATTCTAACTGTATCATTTTCACATATGGCTCCGGTTGGGAGATATTGCAGAACTTTCTCCTAATATTATCCACCACTATGTTAGGGTGCCAGCCTCTGTGGGCCTTGACATACCCATTTGCCCCAGGTGCTGTTCACTACTGTACTCCAGAGGGGGGGGGCTCATTTGGGACTTCAGGCCCAAGGTCCAGCTCTAGTTGCACCGCCGGGCACTGGTGGAGGAAGTGGAGTGGGGGGGGAGCGCACCGCCCCAGCAGTGCAATCCTGGTGGGGTGCCATTGCACCTACCCCCCTGCCTGCAGCGCCACACCTCCACAGACGGTGTGCCATGCCCCAGGATGCATGCCACGCCCCTGCGGATGGAGAGCCATACCCCCAGGACGCACGCCAGCCCCGCCCCCACCTGCTCTCTGACCCCCGGTGCCAGAGCATGAAGCTCCGCCACTGCCGCTGGGGTGCGCAAGCCACAAAGAATCATAGAATCCTAGAGTTGGAAGAGACCACAAGGGCCACCCAGTCCAACCCCCTGCCAAGCAGGAAACACCATCAAAGCATTCTTGACATATGCCTGTCAAGCCTCTGCTTAAAGACCTCCAAAGAAAGAGACTCCACCACACTCCTTGGTAGCAAATTCCACTGCCGAACAGCTCTTACTGTCAGGAAGTTCTTCCTAATGTTTAGGTGGAATCTTCTTTCTTGTAGTTTGAATCCATTGCTCCGTGTCCGCTTCTCTGGAGCAGCAGAAAACAACCTTTGTCCCTCCTCTATATGGCATCCTTTTATATATTTGAACATGGCTATCATTTCACCCCTTAACCTCCAGGCTAAACATACCCAGCTCCCTAAGCCGTTCCTCATAAGGCATCGTTTCCAGGCCTTTGACCATTTTGGTTACCCTCTTCTGGACACATTCCAGCTTGTCAGTATCCTTCTTGAACTGTGTTGCCCAGAACTGGACACAGTACTCCAGGTGAGGTCTGACCAGAGCAGAATACAGTGGTACTATTACTTCCCTTGATCTAGATGCTATACTCCTATTGATGCAGCCCAGAATTGCATTGGCCTTTTTAGCTGCTGCATCACACTGTTGACTCATGTCAAGTTTGTGGTCTACCAAGACTCCTAGATCCTTTTCACATGTACTGCTCTCAAGCCAGGTGTCTCCCATCCTGTATTTGTGCCCTTCATTTTTATTTTTATTTTCCCCCCAAGTGTTGTACTTTACCTTTCTCCTTGTTAAAATTCATCTTGTTTACTTTGGCCCAGTTGTCTAATCTGTTAAGGTCATTTTGAAGTGTGATCCTGTCCTTTGGGGTATTAGCCACCCCTCCCAATTTGGTGTCATCTGCAAACTTGCTCAGGATGCCCTCAAGCCCATCATCCAAGTCATTGATAAGGATGTTGAATAAGACTGGGCCCAAGAGAACTGAGCAGTCCCAGCAACCACAATTTACTTGGCTTCTCGCAGCGAGGGAACCGCCACAAGGCCCTCGGCACTGGACCTCAGTGTCTTGGCAGAGCGATGGAGGTGGACACACTCCTTCAGGTGTACTTTTTGAAAAATTATCTAAAAAGAGACAACGTTTTAAACAGGGTACAAGAACCTTTTCCACCTTCCAGCAGTGGGTAAGAGCAGGGGCAAAAGTGAATAAATGTAAACATTACGTTTATATAGTAGGCTAGTTTCTACACCTCGCTCTGACCTCCATCTAGAAAAACAGGATGAATTATCAGAGTTCATTGACACATTCTAGCCAAGCAAAAACACTCAAGGGGAAGAAAGCAGCCAGTGAGAGGTGCATACTGGGGAGAAAAGTATGGAGAGGGCCCAGATAGATTAAGGCCAGAGGTTCCTGACACGCTCACCTGAAACCTAAAGAGATGAAGAAATGTAACTATTTCCATCTCTGAAACTTTGGGAGAATATGAGAGAAGACACGGGGGCACAAAAAGACTTGAGGCCTCAAGGTTTGGGGCCATTCAAAGGACCCCTTATCTTGGCTGCTGATACCATTGTGCAAAGTCTAGAGATCACTTGAAAATCCATTGCTTCACATTCTGCTCTCTGTCCCTTTGATAATCCATGTTTGTTCTGCTTAATGGTTAATGCTGAAGACTAAGTATTATTTAAGTCTGATGCAAAACTAAGCAAGGAGTCACATAGCAACTAGAGTCAGTTGGAGATTCTGTAAGTATGATATACATTTTTCTTTTTCTCTTTATGTTTTATTGAATTCTATGCATGAGAACAGGATAGTTCCACTTTCCCTCTTCCCCCACCTTCCTATCCCTTCTCACTGACTTTGGTTTATCACAAAATCAGGGATGCAATACACGACAGTCAGAATGACCAGTTATCTCAAGCACACACATAACAAAAATATTAACCACCAACAACATTTTTTGTTGATGGACTGGATACTTTTTTATTCTGCAGAGGTACCATTTGGGATGCAATATCTCAGAATGCATGTTTTCATGGGGATTTGCCTCAACCTGAGTAGGGCACATTTAACCCCAAACTGGAAGCTCAAAAGTTCTGCAAAATGTGACACATTGCTGGACATTAATGAGTATCTGTCAAAAGCACAAACTGGATTTTCCTTGTGTTATATTAAAGGACTGGGCACTAATGCAGACTTACTGTTTTTTTAAAAAAACCTTTCATACAGCTTCTAAAAATATGACATGTTCATTCAACTGCACTATTCACAAGAAATGTGAATTATATATGCTGGGTGCAGGGCAGGGTATGTAAAAATGGGTCAGACATGGTATAATTCAGATCCTACTGGAGTCAATGGCAGAACTCTTTTGATATGTTCTAACACATTCCAATGCATAGAAATGTAAAAAGAAAAGAAAAGACAATACAAGAAGAGGAGGAGGAAGAGGAGGAGGAGGAGGAGGAGGAGGAGGAGGAGGAGGAGGAGGAGGAGGAGGAGTTTGGACTTGATATCCCGTCTTTCACTCCCCTTAAGGAGTCTCAAAGCAGCTAACAATCTCCTTTCCCTTCCTCCCTCACAACAAACACTCTGTGTGATGTGTGGTGTATTGAGTCAAAGGATTTTATATCTGTATTACTATTGTCTGTATTTGCATTAGGGTAAAGTAACTGCCTTTTGGTTCCAGAAGGTACAGCTACTATTGGTTCATTTAAGCTGCTGTATTTGGATCCTCTATCTTATTGGTTTCCTCCAAATGGCAGCACTGTGATTGCCTGATATTGTTGCCTCCAAAATGTATCTTTTTCTAGCTAGTCCCCTGTCCCTATAAATGTAGCTTTCCTCTCCTCAGAGCTCAGTCTTGTTTGCTTTAATAAAGAAGTGTTACTAGAGAACTGTCTCCAGCATATTATGTCAAGAGAGGTGAAATCACGAACCCCACGACACAACAAGGCGAGTGAGGCTGAGAGACTTCAGAGAAGTGTGACTAGCCCAAGGTGACCCAGCAGCTGCATGTGGAGGAGCGGGGAAGCAAACCCGGTTCACCAGATTACTAGTCCACCGCTCTTAACACTACACCACACTGGTGGTTCTCTGGTGGGGGCGGGAGTCAAACCCTTCACCCAGTTCTCTAAAATAAAATGAAATAGTTTTTGCTTTGAGGAAGATGATTTGTTAATGATGCAAACAAATATTTTGAATGAATATTTTATTAAATGCATCATGATCACTCTAGAATGCAAGTTAGGAAACTTGCAAACTTAAACACAAAAACAAATATATTTGATATATGGAATAATTTAATAGTAGCTTCTTTTAAAAAATGGGAACAATATTTTATCAAAATGTCATTGTTCTATACAAAACCTATACAAATCTGTGCAGCTAACGTTTGAAATGTCTTGTTATGCTGTTCACAAGCTCCATGGATGAATCATATTGTGTGATTTACAAGCCTAACCCACCATTTCAACAGTTCTATTCATTTCCAGTGGAATCAATTCTTTAACAAAACCCTGTCCTTTAAACAGAGTTGAACAGGATAATTTGATTAAAAATAATTGCCTTACTGCCTGCAGGAAAAATAGTTACCGGTCCCAATGAAGGCCTTAATCTACCTCTCCTTACTACTGAGTGTTCTCCAAGTTCACTGTCACCACGTCCCAGGACATCATAAGGACTCTGAGGGTCATGGAGATATGCTATTGCATTAACTTGTGAAACAGCTCTCACCCTAAACAACAGGAAGATGATAGGGCAAACAATGCGTAACTCCAGCAAATCATTGGGGTGGAAATAATGGTGGCTTTATGAAACATTAAGGCAAGGAAGATATACCACAAATGTGAAGCTTCCCTCCATCCAGAAAACAGATTATTTCCTTTCCAAGGGGCAAAGACCAGAAATAGTATGTCAATATGGGAGGGGGCATTTCAGCTAGCCCTTCAAACTACAAGAAAGAAAATTCCACCTAAACATTAGGAAGAACTTCCTGACAGTAAGAGCTGTTCAGCAGTGGAATTTGCTACCAAGGAGTGTGGTGGAGTCTCCTTCTTTGGAGGTCTTTAAGCAGAGGCTTGACAGCCATCTGTCAGGAATGCTTTGATGGTGTTTCCTGCTTGGCAGGGGGTTGGACTGGATGGCCCTTGTGGTCTCTTCCAACTCTATGATTCTATGATTCTATGATTCATGGTAGTTGGACTGGGTTTCTGAAGCAAATGACTGCCAAAACTCATATAGGCACCAAAGCAATATTTTGTGGCCTAAACTTTCATCTGTACTACTGCAGTTGCCCACTAGGGAATCCCACTTGGTGAGGTTGATGTTGCCAGCCTTCATGTCACATTTGCCTTAGACATCAGTATAGGGAAACCTTCCTGATGCTATTGGATCCCAGCACCCCTCAGCTCCAGACAGCACAGTCTGTGGTCAGGGATGGTGGGAGTTGTACTCCTACAACATTCTGCAGGCATGTCAAACATGCGGCCCTCCAGATGTTTTGGACTACAATTCCCATCTTCTGCAGCCACTGGTCCTGCTAGCTAGGGATCATGGGAGTTGTAGGCCAAAACATCTGGAGGGCCACATGTTTGACATGCCTATAAATCTAGAGCATGGGTAGGCAAACTAAGGCCCAGGGGCCGGATCCAGCCCAATCGCCTTCTAAATCCGGCACATGGACGTTCTGGGAATCAGCATGTTTTTACATGAGTAGAACGTGTGCTTTTATTTAAAATGCATCTCTGGGTTATTTGTGAGGCATAGGAATTCGTTCATTTCCCCCCCCAAAAAAAAAAATATAGTCCAGCCCCCCACAAGGTCTGAGGAACAGTGGACCGGCCCCCTGCTGAAAAAGTTTGCTGACCCCTGATCTAGAGGAACAGGCCCACTGTCCCTTGCTCAAAGCTTTTCAATCTGCCATTACCTCGTGGCCTCAATGGGCAAAATGAAGGGACACGCTAGCAGGCGAAAAACAAATTGCATCACATTTTGGTTCCCTGCCTTCCTTGGAAAATCCTTGTTTGTTCTGATTAATGGTTAATTATGAAAATGGGCAGTTGGGGCATATCAATGGTTAAGAAAATAGTGGCAGAAGCCTGCTTAATATTTATAAGAGCAGGTTAAAATATCAGAAAACAAAAGCAAGAAACTATATTTGTAAATTAGGATAGTGGGAAAAGCCAAATAGGATAATATGACAGGCTTTTCGGGTGATCCACTTGCAACTTTGGCAGGTTCTGGTTTTTATGATATCTAAGTAATGAATGCACATTGAATAAATCTAGCATATGCTAAAAGAAAGGACTTGAATAGAGATGTGCTAATGACTTTCTTGAATAATTCAAAAGATTTAGTATTAAGAACAGCTAGAGATAATCCAGAATTTGCAAAACTGGGAGTGAAAATCAAATTATTATTTTTTAACAGCTCTCTCACCAGTGTCCCTGCAAAAAATAATAATGAATTATGTTTTCTGACTCGGAGACTAAAAAAATGATATAAGTGGGGTATAAGGTAAAGGTAAAGGGTCCCCTGACCATTAGGTCCAGTCATGACCGACTCTGGGGTTGTGCACTCATCTCGCATTATTGGCCGAGGGAGCGAGTGTATAGCTTCCAGGTCATGTGGCCAGCATGACAAAGCCGCTTCTGGCAAACCAGAGCAGCACATGGAAACGCCATTTACCTTCCCGCTGTAGCGGTTCCTATTTATCTACTTGCACTTTGACGTGCTTTTGAACAGATTTTAGTATATTTTTGATATGGGTGTAGGTGCTATACAATTGAAATTAAAGAGGAAACATTGCCTTACATAAATATGTTGGTTTAAGGGGAAATTGAAGCTACTGCTTCATTGAATAATTCCAAGTTAGCCTAATTAAGAGGGGAATCATTAATTGAGTGACAGAAGGGGGAAGAAGGTTTTAAGGATGAATGGAAATTGCTTGTTGAATTTACGAAATATACATATACTGTAATGTAAATATGGACAAATATAATCGTTTTTCTATGTAGTAAAATGTAAAGTGTGTGTGTATTTTTCTATGCGTGTATATCTTTAATACAGTTTATTTGGGGGAGGGGGGACAACCTTGAGTTTTGGCTTTCCAAAGGGCTTGTTTACACAGCTCTTTGCCAAACAGCTCTAGTCCGAACTAGGAGGCTGTCAGCATTTAGCAGTTGGTTGAGCCTCTAATGTTGTCAGAGACATGGCTGGCAGAGAGGACTCTGCAGAGGGGGAGGAAGAGGCAGAGGAAAATAGGAACTTGGTTCATTCACACCACGAAAGTGAAATAAGCCTTTCTCACTCTGGAATGCTGCCTGTAAGTTTTCGCAGCAGCACAGAGATGAAGGAGCAGGATGCAGATGGTGGTAGGGGGTTGGATTCAACTTCAGAGGAGGGGGAATTGGCTGCACCTGAGTCTTCAAGAAGTAGGAGGCAGAGCAAGTGATTAGAAGAAAGGAAGACCAGCAGAAAGCAGGGGCAGGATTGGAATATATCTGGCCTTGGAAGGGGCCAGAAGCCAGTCAAGTCAACTGACTCTCACTGAGGAATGAGTTGTGGGAAGCTCGGCGTGCTGTAAGCCTGTTGTGGATAAATAAACCTCAACTAGTCGAACTGCCAGCATGTCGTGTCTTGTGTGAGAGAAGTGCTAAACCTGACAAATGTCATCTATGTGATTTATTTTATCAGAAGAAGAATGACAAGTTCCAGGGCAGTCTATCATTTACTTCTTCTTCTTCTTCTTAGTGTTTGCTCTTGAAGCTTATTGTCATCATGACCCATGGCAGCCCAAAGACCATGCTGATCATGGAAATAAAAATCAATCTAAAAAGCAATGTCCACCTTTGACACTATTCCGACCAAAAAGTGTCTGGCACTTTGTGTGTTTTGATTCTACAAGGAATCAGTTGTGCATTTTGATTCTACAAGGAAATTGCTTCTGAGGCAGCTGCCCAAAGCATTTTCACCACGAAGCATTTCCACACCCTTTGCAACGCTCAGCCTTGGGGCTAAATCTCAGACCCCTAGACTGATTTACAAGGGACTTGCTTTTAACCTGTCACAGATCATGGAGGATGAGATCCACAGAGGATTCCGCCAGCTCTTCTTTTCTTTTTTTTTCAAATATATTTATTAAAGATTTTCAGAAAAAAGAATACATTTATAAAAAAACATTCCATTATTGTTATATATCTACCCAAACCCAAAAGCACAGATAAAATACCAAAAATAGAAAAAAGAAAAAAGAAAAAGAAAAAATACCATAAAAATTAGAAAAAAGGAAAGAAAAAGAAAAAAGACAACAATCTTATTCATATTACTTGGCTATAACTTCCCGACTTCCCCGTCCCACCCTTTCCGAGTCTACTCTAAATCCCATTCAGACAGCTTTCATAATATGCGGGGGGGGGGGAACCCATCTAATATTACAAATCTATATCTTAATTTTATAATATCACATTACAATCTTTTTGAAATCATACATACACATATCTATCTCTAATTAATCCCTTTTAGCCTTTAATTTTCTCCCAAAAGTACCCCACTGTATTCCTCCTCTAACATTCATCTCAAAAATAATACAATCCCACCTAGATCCCCCCTCCCTTTCCCGGAAAACATTTCCCTAGGTGTCCCGACCAGCCTTAATACAATCCAGTTTCAGACCTTTTTAATCCATCCATCAATTAAAATTCACTGCATCTTTCATCCCACACCAACTCTTGTCCACCCCAACCCATGCTGCTCTCCCACCCTCCCATTCTGTTGTACAAATTCTATAACGTATCTCCCGCGCCAATTCTCATTTTTCACACTTTCTGTTCCCACAATTTGTCCATTGCATGGATAGCGCTCCCCTTCTCCCACTAGAGGAATGCATCTCCATGCCCCATCTACATCTTTTGCCCAAGCATCATAGTCTCTGTTTGGGGCAGATTCTCCCTCTCTCACTAGGCAAACCTGTTCCCAAATGTCCTCCTCTTCCCGAGCATGTTGGTTAAAATCTAAGACCTATGCTCCCTCTCTCACCGGTTGCCCCAGGTTCCAATTCTTCTGCTCCTCCTGAATTGCTCGTTCTATTGTGATAAAGTTCTTATTTCCCGTGTCTTTTGCTTGTGGCTTTGGGGTTTCCTTTGGTAGTGGAAAATGCTCTTCCTCTGAACTGAGTCTTTTGTCTTTGCGCAGGTCGCATAATATCTCTTGGGCCAGTTCCAGCAGCTGCTGTATCCAGTTCTTATCTAGTTGTAGACTATGTGCTTTGTCTGGCTGCATCCTTTGTCTTCTCGTATTACAAGCCTGGCATGGGTTGTTGTGCTCGAGATTGTGCTGTTTCTTCTTCTCTTTTCTTAATTAACTTCTGAAAAATAAGTCTGAACTGTTCCTTACTCTTATTTTAACATTATTTCCGCCACATCGTTCCGACTTCTCGATTTTTTACCTTCATCCGCGTTCTCTATAATCCATAAATTTAGGCAATCCAAACAAATAAATATTTCCTTCTTGCTGATACTTTGTTGCAACGTAATGGCAGCTGGTCACGGCTTCCCGGGAGCCATTCCCGAGTTACAGGGAGGTTTTCCCTTCTCCCTTCAATGTTTGCAGATCCACAATAACAAATCAGTCCTCTTTCCCTTGGTTCTGCTGCCAAGGGAAGAGCTTTTAGGTCCACTTTACAGGGTGGATTTCATTGCTTTGTATTGTTCTTTCCGCTAAAGGCAAATTAGCTGTCACACAGTTCTCTCGATACGGGGGGGGGGAGCGACCTCCGTTGCCTTTTTTACTCCACTTCCTGGCCAAATCAAATTCTTTTCAGATCCAAAATTTGTACTCACGGCCCAAATTGTGTTTTGGAGGTATCTGACGCTGCAAAGCCGTTGGCTTGGGGCTTCACGCCGCTGAGGTAGCGAATGGATCCAAAGCTCCGTCCCGGTCTGACTGCTCTCGGGGCTCTGAAAAAAGAGCTTGCCGGGCATCAACTGGGACTTCACGGAGCACTGCTGGATCTCCACGACTCCAGAACGCCCAATCTGAGGGTTTTCAGGGTGGCCGCGTCGCCCGAGCGGCTCACCCCTTCCTCAGCGGCGCTAGGGACCTCGGAGCCCGAGGAATCCCGTGCCGATCGGTAATGGCGCCAGACTGGAAGTCCCGCCAGCTCTTCTCTAAGCTTCACCATCCAGGCAACAAAGCCTGGGTGATCATAGGGAATGCCTTGTTCATAACATGTTTAAGGAAAATCCTCCCTCAGTTTTTGGAAAATGTCAGAACCTTGTATAAAGCTGAAGGCTTTTTGACTCACTTTTCCAATTCCACAGAGGCTGAAAAACAGATTAATGATTATGTACAGAGAAAAAGTCATGAGGAAATAGCCCATGTCATTGATGGTCTCAATCAAAAGGATGTACTGGTGCTTGTGAACTATATGATCTTTAGTCAGTTCCTCTCTGTTTATGAGGACCAGGCTCAAGACCTTGTCATGTCTTCCACCTTTAGGGAAAGGAAATTGTCAGCAAGGCAATGGAGGAATTTGTTGACCTTTACATGTTTGGCAGAGTCGTGACAGGTATTGGAGTAGTTGAAGTCTCCCATAACAACTATATCTTTCCTTTTGTAATGTTTGGTGATCTGCTTTAAGAAGGCATAATCCAAGTCTTTAGTCTAGCTTGGCGGTCTATAGCAGACACCCACAGTGAGGCCATTGGCCTATTATTTTTACCCATATACTCTCAATCTACTTTCCATGCTCCAGGTCATGGATTTCTTCACAATTAAACACATCCTTTACATATAACTATTATTAATCTTGTTTACTTCCTACCCTGTTTCTCATATTTTAAGACATACCCATAAAATAAGCCATAGCAGAATTTTTAAGCATTCAAGGAATATAAGCCATACCCCGAAAATAAGACATAGTGATAGGCACAGCAGCAATGCCGGCCGCAGCAGGAGGAGGAGGAAAAAAATAAGACATCCCTTGAAAATAAGCCATAGTGTGTTTTTTTTGAGGAAAAAATAAATATAAGACATGTCTTATAATATGAGAAACACGGTATACTCTGTGCATTGGTATAGAGACAACTGAAATCATAAGCCATTCCCTCCAGCTGCTTCCTTCTTGTCATTTCCTGCCCTTTGGCAGGTTTCTGGAGCAGCATCATTATCCTCAGTCCTAGATGTTCCTCTGTCATCTGTATTGTTGTCTCCCTCCCGCTCAGGATCTAGTTTAAAGCTCTCCTGATCAGATTTGTGACACTCTTAGCAAACACATTCTTGCCAACCGCTGTGGAGTGCTGCCCATCTTCTCCAAAAGTCCTTCTTCAAGGAAGCAGAGACCATGATCCAAGAAGCCAAGCCCTTCCTGATGACACCACCTGTGCAGCCAGTGATTTACTTCCAGTATTTTATTCTCTCTTCCTGGACCACGAACTTCAACAGGGTAGAGTGATGAAAAAACAACCTGTGCCTATGGCTATTCAGCTTTCTGTCCTTCATAGCCCCTTGCTGTATGCTGAAGCTGTATGTGGCAGTATTGTTTGTACCCACATGAATCAGAAGGAAAGGGTAGTGGTCAGTGGGATTTACATGAGGAAATGTAGCTATTTCCATCTGTGAAAACTTGTGAGAGTGTGAGAGGAAACCCAGGGCCACAAGATGGCTTGGTGCCATCAGGTTTGTAGGCCATTCAAAGGACCCCTTATCTTGGTTGCTGATACCATTGTGCAAAGTCTAGAGACCACTTGAAAAATCCATTGCTTCACATTCTGCTCTCTGTCCCTTTGATAATTCATGTTTGTTCTGCTTAATGGTTAATGCTGAAGACTAAGTATTATTTAAGTCTGATGCAAAACTAAGCAAGGAGTCACATAGCAACTAGAGTCAGTTGGAGATTCTGTAAGTATGATATACATTTTTCTTTTTCTCTTTATGTTTTATTGAATTCTATGCATGAGAACAGGATAGTTCCACTTTCCCTCTTCCCCCACCTTCCTATCCCTTCTCACTGACTTTGGTTTATCACAAAATCAGGGATGCAATACACGACAGTCAGAATGACCAATTATCTCAAGCACACACATAACAAAAATACTAACCACCACCAACATTTTTTGTTGATGGACTAGATACTTGTTTTTCTTGCAGAGATCACCATTTGGGATGCAATATCTCAGAATGCATGGTTTCATGGGGATTTGTCCCAACCTGAGTAGGGCACATTTAACCCCAAACTGGAAGCTCAAAAGTTCTGCAGAATGTGGCACAGTGCAACCAGAGAGAGCCCAGTCCCAACACTGGACCTTAACCAATATGTGGCCAGGGCACAAGCTGGATATTCCTTGCGTTATACAAAAAGACTGGGCACAATGCAGACTTGCTGTTTTTTAATAAAAGAAAAAGAAAAAAACCTTGCATCCAGCTTCTAAAAATGTGACATGTTTATTCAACTGCACTATTCACAAGACAGGTGAAATATATTTGCTAGGTAGGTAAAAATGGGACAGAGATGGTATTTCTCAAGTCCCACTGAAGTAAATGGCAGAGCTCTATTGATATGTTCTGATGGACCCTCCCAGTACACGGAAATGTAAAAAAAAAAACCCACTAGACTTCTGAAAAGTCAGCCCCTTCGCACAAGTCTGCAAAAGAAAATCAAATTATTTTTACTTGCAGGAAGATGATTTGATAATGATGCAAACATCAAAATGTCATTGTCCTACACAAATCAGCATAGCTAACTTTTGAAATATCTTATTCTATTCACATGCTCCATGGATGAAATATGTTGTGTGAATTACTAGCACAACCCACTATTTCATGTCCAGTGGGTTGAAAACTTGAACAAAACCCTGTCCTTTAAACAGAGTTAAACAGGATAATTTGATTAAAAATGGCTCTTTTACTGTTTGCAGGATATTTTCATTGTCGAAGAATACTTACCAATCCTAATGAAGGCCTTAATCTTCCTCTCCTTACTACTGAGTGTTCTCCAAGTTCACTGTCACCATGTTCCAGGACATCCTAAGGACTCTGAGGGTCATGGAGATAAAATTATATTTGAACACCCACATCCTCCTGTGGAAGAAGAACAGGCTCAGAACTTGACGTACGCTCATGAGATTGCTCCCAGTAATGCCAACTTTGCATTTAGATTCCACAAACACATAGCTTTAGGTGAAGCTGGCAAGAATATTTTCTTCTCTCCAGTCAGCATCTCCAGCACTTTCGCAGCACTGACGCTGGGTGCCAAGTCTGAAACCCAAAGCCAAATTTACAAAGGACTTGCTTTTAACCTTTCAGAGATTGAAGAGCACAAAATACACAAAGGATTCCATCAGCTCATCAGTGCCCTGAATGATCCAAACAACAAGGCCCAGATTAACACAGGGATTGCCTTATTCATAGATGAGCCACTGAAAATACTTCCGAAATTCCTGGAAGATGTCAAAACCTTGTATGGCGCCGAAGCCTTTTCATCCGACTTCCAGAATTCATCGGCAGCTAAAACCCAAATAAATGATTATGTGCAGGCCAAAACTCATGGGAAAATACCCCATGCGGTTGATGAGCTTGATCCAAGTACGGTGATGGTTTTACTGAACTACGTCTTCTTCAAAGGTATATTGAACGAAAGATAAATAAATTGGGGGTTTGTAAAAATAAATAAATCTCCAGGCATCTTCTAATCTGCTTTGCTCTGCCATTGGCTTTTGTAATTGCAATATTGGAATAAAATAAAAAATAAAAATCATCTTCAGGCATCTTCAGAATAAAAGGGGTTTTGTAGATGCAAATTAACAGCCATACAGGCACAAAGGCAGGTATAATAAAATTACCAGTAATTAAGAGGAGTTTTGGTTTTGAGGTAGAATGAAAGTCACAGCATGGAATCATGGGGGGGGGGTTAATTAAAGAAATGGGGGGTAGAGAAACTTTCCCATTCTTTTATGTTGGTTGTATGTGTTGGGTCTTTCAGCTTGTTCAACATCAACAAGAGTCAACATGGAAGCAGGGATACTTCTAATGGGCAATAAGATGTGATAAGATGTGTGCTTATCTTTGCTTTGGTAGTGTAGGGGTAGGAAACCTCTTCTCCACAGGCTAGATGCATTCCTCCAGACTTCTCTATCCATTCCTCGGGACTCTTCCCAGACCATACTCCCTTCCTCGGGGTCATGTCTCCCACTGGCCCTGCTCTGTATTTTCTTCAACACAGAGAATTGTATCCCCCAGGCTGCATCCCTCAGCCTTCCTGTTCCACATCCTCCATGCATTTGCATGGCAGGAATGTGTCCTTGAAGTGTGGCAATACCTCCCGATTCCCTGGGTCAAGAATAGAGAGATTGGTGGGGAAGTCTTTCTCTGACCATTTTTACCTCTGGCGCCAACTCCCCCTTGGCATGTTGCCCTTGTAAGGTTTCCCAGGAGAAA
The DNA here is from genome assembly GCF_963506605.1 of Zootoca vivipara. NCBI lineage: Eukaryota > Metazoa > Chordata > Lepidosauria > Squamata > Lacertidae > Zootoca > Zootoca vivipara. The sequence continues at coordinate 20,316,651 of NC_083276.1, forward strand.
ATGAAGCCCTTCGGCTTAAAAAGATTGCCCTCCATTCATTGCCCTGGTGAATTTCACGATCCATTTACTCAGTTCTTGGAACTTTTCTTTTCTTTTCTCCCTTCAAAGCCCATTGGAAATATCCTTTCAGCACTCACTTTACAAAGGAAGATGATTTTTTTGTGGATGCAAATACAACTGTGAAAGTCAACCTAATGTATCGAAATGGCTATTACAACTTTCTCCATGATGAAGAGCTGTCTTGCTCAGTGGTGGAAATTCCATACAAAGGAGATGCCAGTGCAGTTTTCATTCTGCCAGATGAAGGGGAAATGAAGCAGGTGGAGGATGGCTTGAGCATGGAATTTCTGGACAGATGTAAAAGATCCTTCATATATGAGTAAGTCTTCTATGTGCTGTTTTTAAAATGCTGCTGCTGTTAAGCTGGTATTCCATGGCATTTCTCCTTTGGCCATTTTGGGGAGAGAGGGCAATACAAAACTACCACCACCACCCCAAGAAAGAGAGCGGTGGAGGAGATGGGAGGAGACATTATGAGACATTTCATGAGGATGGAAGTGTGGAGATTTGTGCCCTTGCTCTTCCTATCTTTTACAACAGGGGCGGAGACCCTATAGCCCTCAAGATATTGTAGGACTACAACTCCCACCAGCCCCAGCCAGCACATTCAATGGTCATGGAGGATGGGAGTTGTAGTCCAAAACATATGGTCAACCAGAGGTTCCCCACCCCTGTTTTACAAGCAGGCCATGAGAAATAATCAGAAAGAAACACCCTCACTTTCTCAAGGGATGAGGAATTTTGGGGAATGGGGGTGGGATTTGGCACAGCACTACCTTTATTATAGCCAATGCCTTTATAGTACAGGACAAGAGTCATCAGTTTTGAAACCTAACTTGGATACATAGGAAGCTGCTTATCCCAAGTCAGACCATTGATCCATCTAATATAGCATAGTCGTAGGCAGCATTCACGTGGCAGCTTATTCCATTTTCACAATATTCTCTTAATCATTAAGATCCTCATTATACGTGAGCTTTCATGTGATATAAAAGACACCTCTGGAACTATAGGAATTAAAGGAGAGAGATGCAGGGATTGTAGAGTCCCATCTACAAATGTCTGGAGTTGTTTGGCCTCAACCCTCTTGATCATCTTCTCCAGAAATTGCAGTAAGCCACCGATATATACAGTAAACATACACGCACAACCAATTTGTTTATATTTTAAAATTAATATAAATGTATTGTTTTGGAACAAATTAAGTTTGAAGTGTGCTTTTGGGTGAAATATTAGGGGTGTGGCTCCCAGAGATCCATTGCATGAGGAATTTGGCTCTTCAGTTATACGTATATTCCGGCGTATAAGAGGACCCCCAACTTTTCCAGTTAAAATATAGAGTTTGGGATATACTCGCCGTATAAGAAATACGACCCAGTGTATAAGACGAACCCCGACTTTTGAGAAGATTTTCCTGGGTTAAAAAGTAATCTTATACGCAGGAATATATAGTAGAAATTTGAGATTCCAGAGTCAACAGGCTCCAAGTGAAAATCCATTGTATGGAGGTCAGTTCTTCATAACCACCATTTCTCCTCCAGTTATGGTCCTCCTTGATGCTAAAGTGCAGCCTCCCCCAACCTGGTGCCTTCCAGATTGGACTGCCCATCATGAGCTAACTAAAGTTGATGGCAATTTTAGTCTCAAAAATCTGGATGGCACTAGGTTAGGAAAGGCTCCTATGGAAGATGAATAACAGAAGCAGAAGGTGAGCAATGAAACCGCCCTGCTATTGATACCACCAGCATACAAATCCACTACTTGTCCCTGTTTAATTGTACATACCAATGTTATTTGCACTTCTGGAGGTAATCTAAACAAAATTATTTGCGCTCATAATTTAATGTTTGGATTTTGCTGTCCATGTGTTAATCAGAGAAATGCACCTGTACCTTCCAAAAATTTCCATTTCTGGATCCTATGATGTCAAAGGCATATTGCAGAGAATGGGTGTGACTGATGTCTTTAGCGACAAGTATGCTGACCTGTCTGGAATTACCGAGGAACCCGATCTGAAAGTTTCCACAGTAAGTATGTGAGGGGGACTGCTCCTGAATATTGTTGTCTTATACCTTTAATCAAGCACTTTAGAAAAGCATTTCATGAGAGATGTTCTGGTTGTGGGCATTATTATTGCTATTATTATTACTTGTGCCCTTTCACTCGGCATGTGCGAGGTCATTTGTCAAATTCATATACCCAAGGTGTTCAGTGCAAAGGGGGAGGATTGTTTCCAATCTTTGTCTCCACCACCTCAGGCAATGCATGTAAACATGCCCAGGAATAAGGAGAGCTTTCATCCCTTCTGCATTAGGTAGCTTCCATGCCCAGACTATATTTTGTTATGGGTAATGTGAATTCCTTATTCTGCAGGTCTTCAGAATCATTATATTTCTTCCATACGTTTGTGTCCTGAGTCATCTTGTGGGTGTGATGGCAATGCATTTTTCTTTATCTATGTTGCCAAGACATTTGGAATACTACGTACAATTCAAATCACCACACCTTAAAGAGAACACTGTAGACTAGGAAATAGTTCAGCAAAGGCCATCTGAAACAATAATAGGGTAAAGCAACGGCCTATAGAATTGTAGAACTGTAGAGTTGTAGAATTGTAGAGGTGGAAGGAACTGTCAGAATCATCTAGTCCAACCAGCTTTCGCATGAAGAGATCGAACCTGCAAACTTGGCATTATCAGCACCAGGCTCTAACCAACTGAGCTATAGGAGAAGTTACAATGTAGAAGTAGGGACAACGAAAGTAAATAAATAAATAAGAGGTGACATGATATTTCAGAAAGGGGCATCTAAATCGATTATGGGGGTAAAGGAACTCTCTGTTTCATTGCTGGGGCAGGGAGAATTGAGGCAAATAAGTGGCATGATAGAGGTAGAGAAGGGGGAAAGAGGGAAGCTCTTATCATTCATTGTACTAGAACCCAGAGGCACCTGGAACTTTTGGATATTTGCATGGAAGACAGAGGTAGTTACCCATTCAGCACACATGTTAAGGTAGGCTTTCCTCCATCACATATGAAGACAAGTAATATGTCACTATTTCCCTCCAGGCCATTCACAAGGCTGTCGTGGACATTCATGAGGGTGGCACTGAAGCCGCTGGAGCCACAGTTATAGAGCTTTCACCAAGGTTTGGAGGTCTTGCTCCTAATACTATCCTTAAAATCAACAGACCCTACCTGTTTCTAATTATGGAAAAGAAAACACACAGTGCCCTCTTCCTAGGGAAAATTGTGAACCCAACTGAAAAATGAATTCGTGATCAGATCGAAATTTCCCATTGCAATTTCCCCTGATCATTAAAACATGGATTTCCTCATTTTGTACTAGCCTAACCCCAGTAAGTGTTATCTGTTATCCCCCATTTGCTTTGAAATTAAATAAGGCAATGAGCACAAATCACTGCTGGAATAAAATTATTTGAAAATATTGTAATCTTGTAGACTATATTTCTTACACCATTTGTGGCCTGCAGCATGTTTCTGGCTATGGAAAGATATCTCTGTTTCAGTGGTTAATGCTGAATCCTGTAACAACCCCTGCTTCTAAAAAATGAAAGCTCCACAGGACCAGGCATAATTCTCAGGATCCCTATAATTTCTGCGGGATCAAGTAATGAGGGAATCAATCCGGGCCTGCTGAATATATTTTGCTGCCAGATGCAAGGAGCGAGATGGAACCAGTCATCCTTTTAGAAACAGAAGCCCGAGAGCTTAGATCTTCCTTCAAAACTGGCACTCACCATCACACCCCAGGGCTGCAAGCTAGTTTGGGCAGGTGCAAGCCAGGTCATGTGGTAAACACAGCTCTGTCTTCCACCAGATGGGAAACACCAGAGAGTGGGTTGAAGGAGGGTAGCTGGGGAGGCTGCCTTCACCACTGCCATTCAAGCATCCACCAATGAAGGCAGCTAATATGCTCTGTGTAATGGATGCAATTGTAGCCAACCCTGGATGCATAATGTTGGGTTGGGGGAGCAAGAGAAAAAAGGAGTAAGCACAATGGCCTTACAAAATATTAGGTTTAGAGTGGATCTGTTTGAAATGATTCAGCCAGAATCAAGGTTATTTTTTGCTGAAACAGGGGCCTGAAACATTCCGGTGCTTGGGAATTACTTCAACTGGGGACAGGAAGAACGATTTGCCTGTCTCCATTGCCTTAACCTTTTAAACACCTCTCTCCCTAAACAACAGCAAATCGATAGGGCAGACAATGTGTAACTCCAGCAAATGCCTGGGGTGGAGATGATGGTGATGTCTTCTTTATAGAAAATTGCTTTTAGAAATGTTAAGGCAAGGAAATGTTAATGGCTTTCCCCCATCCATGAAACAGATGGCCTTTTCTATTCCACAGACCTCCTGCCAAAGGGCCCAGACTCTTCTGTAACATCACACCGTTACCTTGGGAACATTCCAAACATCCTAAAAAAAATTCCTTCCAGTAGCACCTTTGTTGTTGTTTAGTCATTTAGTTGTGTCTGTCTCTTTGTGACCCCATGGACCAGAGCACGCCAGGCACTGCTGTCTTCCACTGCCTCCCACAGTTTGGTCAGACTCATGTTGGTAGCTTCAAGAACACTGTCCAACCATCTCGTCCTCTGTCGTCCCCTTCTCCTTGTGCCCTCCATCATGGGTGTAGGCAGGGGGGCAGGAGGGGGCAGCTGCCCCCCCCCTAGAAGCAAAAAATTAATGTATTTTACAGGCCATAACCAGCACTTTCCCCCTCCAAAAACTGAAGTGGAAAGGGCTTTGCTTTAGCAAGAGCAGCTCAGTCTCCACTTGCTGGGGGACGACGACACAGCTGTAACAAAAACACATCAAATAAATAAAGCAAAGTGGCTACCAGTAGTTAAGCAGTTAAGACAATGGGGAAGATATCCCCAGGCAAGATTCGATAGCTCAACACTTCACCCTATTGTTCTTCAGTGGGAGTTGTTAATGAACATTCAGGGATCACATTAAGAGTTCTACAGTATTGGCGATTTAATGAGGGTGCAGAGGATTCAATTTGACTAAGGTGGCTACAAGGCTAAAAGGAAGTGAATAAGAAAAGGGGGGCTGTAGCTTTGACAGACACAGTGATGTTTATAAAAAGCAGTGGTGTTCCAGTCTGCCCCTCCTCCTGCATCTGTATACTGTAAATCAGGGGTGGCCACCTCCCAAGAGACTCTGATCTACTCACAGAGTTAAAAACTGGGAGTGATCTACCCCCTTTTGGGGGGTTCAGGTCAAAGCTGTTGAGTTTTTTTTAAGGAAGGGAAGCCCTGTTTTTTGGGGTTTAGGTCAAACTTGTTGAGCTTCTTTTAGGAGGGAGGGAGGCCCATTTTTGTTTAGGGCTTCAGGTCATAGTTCAGCTTTTTTTAGGGAGGAGGAAAATTTTGGGTGAGCTTTTTTTAGGGGTGCCAGTGACCTAGCAGTGATCTACTACAGGCATCCACCTGTTGGACGTGCCTGCTGTAAATCAAGCAGAGAGAAAGCTGCTTACAAGGCTCCTATACAGGTGTACCGGTATCTTCCTCTTGCTGCAGAGTTCCAGCATCACAGTGTCACCCAGAGGCACCCACAAATATGAGTTATTCCTCTCCCTATTTCTTCCTTCCTTCCCTCCCTCTTCCATCCTTAATAAAAAACGGGGGGGGCAGATAAGCCCCACATAGAAAGCCCATCAACATGGGGGGGATGACTCTTTCAAATACGGTATTTACCAGTAATTTGGGGGGGGGGCACCTAGGCCTCTAGGAGTTGGCTGCTATGCCTAGGAGTAGGACAATTCAAGAAAGCAGAATGATGCATATGCTATGGTAATATATCAATAGAATCGTAGAATTGTAGTCGGAAGGGACCACAAGGGTCATCTAGTCCAACATTTTTTTCTAAGGCTTGAACCCACAACATAGTTGAAATATTATGCTGATATGCAGCAACGCCTCAGAGCCGTTGTGGCTGCGGCCCTGCCTTGCCTCGCCCGCCCTGCCACCCCCTCTCACCTGCCCGACCCTCCCGTCCTGTCCAGCCAAGCAGGGTAGCTGCCAACGCTGCCAGCCCCAGAAGCACAAGGTGGCCGCTGCCGCCGCCTCCACAATGTCATTGGGCCCGCTGGCCCTGTAGCCCCGCTCACATTCTCACTCCGTGGCCCCTCCCCTCCCATGCCTTGGCCCCACCCCTGAACGACCATGGCTCCCTTCTCATGAAGGGGCCAAAGATGATATCTGAAGAAGTGTGCATGCACACGAAAGCTCATACCAATAACAAACTTAGTTGATCTCTAAGGTGCTACTGGAAGGAATTTTTTATTTTGTTTCAACTACGGCAGACCAACACGGCTACCTACCTGTAATCCAATCACCCTGTTTCTGTTCACATTTCAGGGAAGGGGCAAAGGATAGTTCTCTTGCCCTGCCAATGGCCCTCAATGACCTTGAATTGCTTCTTAATGGCCCTAGCTTGGTCATGTCGTTTTGCATAGGCTAGTCCAGGAATTACTCTGCAGCATGTATTTGCCCTTCATATCCCAAATAATCAACATCCTGCCATTTATTAATTTCTGCTGTTTGCTAAAAGACTCGATGGTTAAGGATGGTGGGCGTTGAAGTCCAACAACATCTAGAGGAACACACATTCACCTTCCCTGGCTCAAAGCTTTTTCTTCTGCCCTTATCTCATGGCCTTTTTGTGCAATATGCAAGAAGACTAAAAACAAATTGCATCACATTTTGGTTCTCTGCTTTCCTTGGAAAATCCTTGTTTGTTCTGTTTAATGGTTAATTATGAAAACTGGGCATTTGGTGCATAGAAAATATGCACTAAGAAAAATAGGAGCAGAAACCTGCTGAATGCAAGAAGATTCTTCTGGATATTCTGTAAGTATGCACATGTCATATTGTTTATGCTCCTTGCAACATATCTAGTCTTAGTCCAGGCACTACTTTAGATTAATAGACACTGGAAAACACTGACTTATGTTCTTGGCTATGCCTTTCCCATAGCCACAGCCTTGGATTCAATCCAAAATAAAGCATGGTGGGAATGTAAGAAAGTGAAAGGCTTCTGGGAAATGTTTTATAATGAGATGAAAAAGATGTTGAAATATACATTTTTTTAAAAAAAACAAGAAGCATTTTTACTTGGTATTGTAGGCACTGACATTAAAAGACAAGATAAAAACTGTTTTTATATGTGACAACTGCAACAAGAGTATTTTTGGCACAGAAATAGAAGCAGGAAGAACTACCGATGAAAGAGGAATGACAGTTGAAATTGATTGACTACACAGAATTGGATAAGATGACAGGGAGAATTCAAAACCGGCGGGACCAGAATTTTTTTGAAAGATTGGAGTAATTATACGAGTTATCCGAAAGACAATGGTAACCAGCTGACTACACTTGTAGGACTACAAGAAGTTTTGTAAGGAGAACTATTTGAAATATTGCAGAAAAGATTTATGAGAATGGATTTTAAGTTATGGATTATTAAAAAGTAATAGGATAACAAATGCAAGATTAAGAGATGAGGTTTGAAAATCATTACACGTGGTTGATGGAAGTCTGAGGCTAAAATAGTTAAAATGTTGTTTAAGATGAGATGAGATGAGATGTTTGTTTGGAAAATATCTGTAAAAGCTAATAAAAATGTATGTATGTGTGTATATATATATATGGCACTCTCTATCTGGTTTCCCAGCCTTCAGCTTTTCGGTTTCTAGCTTACATTGCTCCACTCTGGCCTTTGTCCTTCTACCAGCCAGCTGAGGGAGGGGGGCTCACCCATTTTCCATCTGTCTCAGAGCCACTCCCTTTGTTTCCTTAATGGCCCATTACCTCACCAGAAAGCTCCTTGTAGATTTTAACACATGTTGGATCCAGGAATTAGAAGGGTATTGATATACAGCCTACCTGCCCCCACCCAAAAAACTCATAACAAGTGGTTAAGGATGAAGACTTTAACCGAGAAGGAGATATATAAGCAGAATTTTTAACAGGTATCAAGACTGGTTTTAAAATGATGCAGAAGTGACATATGAACAGATGAAAGATGGTATTCAAGTAAAGCCTCTCCCCCCCCCAGTTTTTACAGATCTAAAACTTTTGTTGTCAATCAACAGAGACAGAAATATAACTTAAATTGAGAGAAAGCTGAATTTGAAAAATTCGTTTAAACAAATGGCAGGCGGCAGAGTTAAACTAAGATATAAGAGATCTTATCAGACGGTCTAAAAGAAGAGGGAAATGGTTATAAAGTAAAATAAAATGGAATAAAAACTTGAAAAGGATTAACCCAGAAGACGTGCTATGCATTGGCAAGAGGTTTTCCAGAACATTGCAATCTGTTCATTTGTTCATTCATTTTTCATTTCCCCAATCCATCTGAAAATTTTGGGGCGACCTATCTACTAAAAAAAATTGTGTTGGGCAATGCAGTTTTATTATGTATAGTAGTTCTTAAAGTTTGTGGATGTTATCTATAATGCGATAACTTTGTTTTCAAAGTCTTTTGCTTTTATTGGTATCTTCTTATAATTTTTTTAAGACTATTTTACGGAAACCACTTATAGATTTATAGATGGATTAAGCCATGTACAGTAAAGACTTGGTAAAATAAATAAATCTGAACTCTTATGTGGGGAGGGGGATGACCACCACTTGTGCAGAGTGTTGCCCGGGAGGATGAATATGCAAATGAGGAGCCTGGCAACCTGGAACTGCGGGTGGAGGGAGGTTATTATGAGACCCGACAGAGAGACAGTGCCTTATGAGAGATGCAAAAGCAGTGAAGGGGAGATTGCAGAAGGCTTGAGAGGAGCTGGCCGGGAGATTGACTAAGCAAACGGAGGGAGGGAGGTTGGGACAAAACAGATGGAGGGTCATTGGAGTTGTGCAAGGAAGGTAGGGAAAAGACAGAGAAGTGAGAGGAGAGTAGAGTTGCAGTGTAGTAACAGGAAACTAAGGAAGATGTTAAGGAGACAGGCTGCCAAGGAGGCTTGAAAAGGCAGGGGAGATGATGCAGTCAGATTCCAGGGGGTTGTTCCTGCCTCTGTGATGAACCAAAGGAACAGCAACACACAGTGAAGTCTTATTTTTATTCTGTGCTGTAGCAGTTCATCATCCATTGATGGCCGTCGCTGGTGAAGCATCTCAGACTCCCTTGTAACATCCAGGAGGAATATAAAAACATTCTTGCTCCCTCTTGCTTACTCATCCCAGCAACCTTGGGGTTATTAATTGTGAAGGTATGTGGCTTTTTTAAAAAGGGCGTTCTTAACTGCTTTTAAATGTTTTGTTTTGTATTGTGTAGTTTTGGCTATTGTGTATGTTTGTCCAGGATTTCTCTGAGAGGAAGGGCAGGATAGAAATTGTGTTAGTGGCAGTATTAGTCTGGGAGGAGCTGATTGCTTTCAGGAGGTTATTTAAATTGTTTTTAGAAGGTCCTTTTGGAAAATAAATAAGTTTGAATAGTATTGTTTCAATATTGGTGCGTTTGTTTGGCTGGGGCTGGTGGGAGCTGTAGTCCTACAACATCTTGAGTGGCACTAGGTTGCCAAAGGTTTGTCTATGCCAGCTGGCAGTGGCTCTCCAGAGTTTCTGACTCCAGCCCTACCTGGAGATGCCAGAGATTAAGCTTGGCAGCTTCTGCATGCAAAGCAGAGGCTCTGCCACTGAGCTACTGAGCTACGCTGTAGGCTGGTGAGGAAGAGAGAACATGGGGAACTGCCCAATATTGAGCCCACTCACTGGCCCCAGCACCATCAACATTAGTTTCTCTGGTGTGTGCATTTTTATACACACTTTACCTTAACAAATGAATTGTTGTACCCATTGCTTGGTTGGAGAACCACGTTGCAAAATTCAGAGCACTGTCTTTCTGTTCACATTTTCTTTTGGGAAGGGCAGATTAAATGGGTTTGCCTTTAAATGCAAAGCCAACCAAATTTCTTCCCCCATCCCTAGCTACTGCACATCTCATTTTAGTCTTCTGTTGTGGTCATGTTCTTGTGTGCATGTTGAATGAAATAGGGAGGGACGTGCCTGTGTATGTATTCACATCCCGGCCTTTTTGTATGGGAGGGAGAGGAAGTTATGCCCTAGAGAACTCATGAAGGGATTTCTACAGCATAGCATTACCAGAATTAGTTGTGGGTCGTGCACACACACATGGATCCGCATCATACACAAGTGTTTGCAGAAGTATTACTCTCTTTTTTTCAAATAATTTTTATTCATATTAAAACAACATAGAAAAATATGCCCCAAAAAGCAAAAATGGAAAAAAGATAAAAAAGAAAGAAAGAAAAGGAAAAAGGAAAAATATATAACATCTTAATCTTGTTTCTTAACTTTGTAGACTTCCTCACATCCCCCTCATTGAGTTCGTTATTATAACTAAATCATGCAATTTTCATTTATCTTAAACACTTCTCACTATTTCTTAAATCATCTAACATTTCTTATATCTTAAACATTTATCAATAATAATCATTTAAACATTTATCAATACTAATCATTACAAACACCCTAGTCTAACAACTAATCCCCTTTACTTTTCTCCAAAGCCAATATTTCATACCCAAAAATATCCATACAATCTATTTCAACTTCTTATTCAAATTTAATACCTTTACATCTATTTCAGCCCCCCCTCCCTTGGAGTCAGTATCTCCAGAAGTTTCGACAAGCTCCTTATAACAATCCAGATTCAAACCATCTTTATCAATCCAGTTATCCCATAAATTAGCAACTTTTACCCCACTCCCACTCTGACCCACTCCACCCCTTGCTCTATCCACTTCATCACCTGCTGGTCCCCCAATTTCTTAAATAATTCCCACTTCTTTCCATTTTCCCTCCCCTTAAATCTTCTTCCCTTTTTGTGTTTGCAGAAGTATTACTTTGGGGGTTGTCAAGTTCATGCTTATATCAGAGAATCAGAAGTCTGTCTGAATGCAGGAAGCTTCTCTATAAATGGTGGGGAGAGAGAGAGAGCAGGCGTATTCCCCCCCCCCCATGAGTTTCTAAAATTTGTGAGCAAGTCGTCATATGGTAATGTCTCATTTTTAGGTGGATACACCTCATTGCTCATACACAAAGATAACAATAATTTAAACCTCGAAACTCTACATAAAGCACCAATGACCCCATTGCACAAAGTAATGCAGCCAACTATTAAGTCTACATCCCCCACGCACAAAAAAAACCTTCAGAGATATTGTTGTTGTTTTTAAAGAAACCTAATTACTTATACCTCAAGGGTACACACCTGTCCATACACAAAATAAATAAGAGCCTCTCACATTTGGGCGGGGAAACTTGTGCGAAATGGGTAAAGTCTGCCATCTAGTGAGAGAGAGTGTGCATTTGCAAGAAAGATCTGCTTGCTCTGACATTCCTGGTATTTTAAAGCTGCTTCATCTATGCATATTGGGATGATATGAAAAGGCCCTCCTGTTAGGTGAAGTGAAGTAGCCGCCTCAGGCAACTGCTTTTGGGGTGTCATGAAAGGATAGTGAATTATTAGTTAGTTAACTGGTGGGATTTTCTGCCTCTAGTGCCAAAATAACTTTGCAATCCTTGAGTCAAGTCTTGGTGTGGGCTATTTGTTGCCCCACCTTACTAAAATGTACTGGGCCAACCCTGAAGAAAGGGTCATAACAAAACCCAGAAAAGTCTTTTTTTTTTCCTGGGCACAAAAGTGGAGCACTACCAAGAAAACGTGGTCTTCAACACAACAATTGACAGCATGCAGACTCTGCCTGTCCTTCCCTCCCTTGATAAGTGGAAGAACCCCATCAACTCCCAGGCATGAGATAAAGCATGATGTTGCATTTGTTGACAATGCACTGAAACTGGTCTGGAAGTGTCAGGGCCTTGTGGCATGCATCATCTTGCTTCATTACCCAACCAGGGTGGGTAACCTTGAATACTATGCATTATCCTGGTAAAAAACTGCGAGGGATTCCTTACCAGTAGCAAGCAGGGGTCAGCTGCAGAAATGTGAGGAGCCAGGATGACACCCGATTGCATACCCTTAACCAGTGCTATTTTTCTAGAAAAAGAAGGGCCGGAACTCAACATGAATGCCTCCCTTGGTCTCTTTTAATGGCAATGGTGCCTACCTGAGAGGTGCCAGAACTAAATTCTGGTAAGTTTCAGCTGAAAAAAAGCCCTGCCCTTAACACAGAGAGACATACACAATCTCTCTCTCTCTCTCTCTCTCTCTCTCTCTCTCTCTCTCTCTCTCACACACACACACACACACACACACACACACACACACACACACAGCACTGTTTCGCATGGAAACAGGCATATGTTATTCAATGTTTGGTAACACCACTCAAGTTTTTAAATTCAATTTTCTCCATAAACTTTTTTTATTTATATACATTTTGTAAACAAACAAACAAAATCTTTCCAAGGCCTTTTATCTGTCCCAGCTGCAAATCAGTAACCCCAGCAGAAGAGTGCAAATAACACGAATGTGCAGCTAAATTCCGAGCCCTGCCTTAGAACTCTTCAAAGCCTCCAACTTCAAAATGCAATTGCATCTCTGAAAATGACATTCACACAATGACAAAATGCATGGACACTTCTGACAGATTTCCAAGAAGTGAAAGTCTCCTCTTTTCCACATGCAGCTGCTGGGTGACCATGAGCTAGTCACACTTCTCTGAGGTTTCTCAGCCCCACTCACCTCACAGAGTGTTTGTTGTGGGGGAGGAAGGGAAAGGAGAATGTTAGCCACTTTGAGACTCCTTAGGGTAGTGATAAAGCAGGATATCAAATCCAAACTCTTCTTCTTCTTCTCTCTGCAGATATTTTTGCAGAGGAAGGAGCTGCAACTGGACCCTTGGTACAACACCAGTCCTTTTCTCTCTCAGTTTCTATTTGCTGAACAGCTGATGGGTGGGAGGGGGATCCAGTGGCCAGATTAAACCAGTCTGTGGGTTGCTTCTAGCCCACGAGCTTTGAATTCCGCACCCTTGTTCTAAGCCACAGATGTCAAACACAAGGCCCGGGGGCCTAATCCGGCCCGCCAGACCTCGTCATGTGGCCCGCGTAGCCACCGCCAACATTAGCCACTGACAGTAGTTCTGGAGCCTGCGATTGGCCGAGGGTCAAAACCGGGGACGGGGCTGCAGGCGGAGGCTGGGGCGCTGGAGCCGCTCTGACGGCCTTGGCCAGGGAATTTCAATTTCGAATGAGGCTGAGGGAGGCGGTGGCACAGCGGCCAGACGGGGAAGTGAGATGCAGGAGGAGGAGGAGGAAGCCCGCCAAGGAGGTAGAAAAGTCCTACAGGCGCTGCCGGCAAAGTTGGTGCCGGGACGGAGCAGCGCTGGATTTTTTTTTGGCGGGCTTTGCTGTTGTCTCTGAGAGTGAGTGAGGCGGCACTGGGGAGCCGCCGCCCGCCGCTTCCCTTCCTCTCCTCGGCTGCATCCGGGAGGTGGGCGAGCGAGCGGGCGAAAGGGACGCGGAGTGAGCCTGAGGGGGAAGTAGGCGAAGCGCAACAGCCGCTCTCTTGATGGAGCCGGGTTTCTCTTCCCTCTTCCCCCGTTTTCTCCTCATAGACACTCGGGAGGGTGCCTGGCTTTTGCTCTGCCCCCCACCCCCGAGCCGTCCTTTGGCTTCTCAGTTCCGGCGGAGCTGCTCCCCGGGGGGCGGCTGGGAGGGAGGCGGCGGCGACGGCACGGGTTCCTGCTCTTCCCACTCTGCCGCCGCCTCCTCTCAGCCCCTCGTGATGTAGGGCTCCAGATGGAGTCACCTCGCGGTTTGAGTAGGTGGGAGGGGAATTTGGGGGGGGTTTCAAGCCTCCTCTGCCTGTAGTCCCGGTAGGGAGAGGCGGTGGCGAAGACGACAACAGCGCGGGTGGGGGGAAGAGCAGCTCTGAGGCGAAGATGCACGTCCGCTGGGGCTGCCTCCGCCTTCCTCCTCGGGAAATCCGCTGCCCTCCCTCAGCGGGAGGGGAAGGGACTCTGGCGCTGAGGAGGGAGGATGCAAAAGCAAAGCAGGGAGTTGGCGCTGCACCGCATGTTCCTGCCCCTCTCCAAAGCATGGGGTGGGTTGCAGCGTGTGGCATCCTGCCTAGCGGGGTTTGGGTGTGCGCAGGGCGGGAGAGGGAAGCCCTCTTTCCATCTGCAGGTTTTTAATCCCAGCAGTGGCTTTCTCCTTCCTGCCGAAGGTTTAGTTGAGCCCCCCCCCCCCGGAAGCCATCGATCCCCACCTTTTGTTCAAATTTCCCTCGTTTACATCCCCTCCCACACACGCGCCACGACGCAGGAATGTGATCCGCGTGGGGGCGTGAATGAGCTTACATTATTACAAAAAACAGTAATAATTGAATGCAGTGACAATAATTTATGATAATAAAGAGTGGACACATAGTCCTATAGACACAACCGGCCCTTTGAGGGTGACCAAACTGCTGATGCGGCCCCCGATGAATTTGAGTTTGACACCCCTGTTCTAAGCATTCGTAAAGCAGTACCTTATGCATGCTTCCCATATGGAGTTTTAAGCAGGAATATGGATCACATCCAACTGTAGACACTGAGACAAGAGGCAGGGTAGCAGGGCAGACCAAAGATTGCAATAGGGACTGCAGCAGCAAGCATGTGGCAGATAGAGAAGTACTGGGGCTAGCCAGGAAACTGCAGACACCTGCCATATTGTAACCAGCTCCTTTGTACCTGCTACCTGTTGTGTAAGCTAAAATTATGACCCCAGTGGATGTTGGATGTTGGGTCAACATTATAGCCTCCTATCAATTCTGGTATTCTGTAACGAAGTTGCTGAATAAATATTTTGCAACTCAGTAAACATGGGTGGGTGGGTAAATCAACTATGTTTCATCGTTGTTTGCTCTGCTTTTCCTGGTTGCTAAATAATCCACTCCTTTCATGTTAGGGATATCAGAGCTGAGGGTACCTTTTTCGTTCCCAACCTTCGAGTCAGCTTTCTTGTTTACTTAAGGCAGAGGTGTCCAAACTTTTTTCAAAGAGGGCCACATTTGATTAAGTGAACATGTGTGAGGGTCGACCAAAGGGGGTTTTTTTTAGGATTGAAGTTGTTGAGCTTCTTTTGGGATTTCCCCCCGAAGTTGTTGAGTTTTTTATTTAGGATTTAAGTTCTTGAGCTTTCTTTACGATTTCACCCTAGGAAATAAACTGCCACAGGGGCCGGATTAAACCGAATGGTGGGCCAGATGAGGCCCCTGGACCACACTTTAGACATGCCTGACTTAAGGACTCCTATAAATCCAGATGGCTCCAACTCATACACAGCGAAATGAGATCTATTGGTAATGACTTGGAATCTATATAAATAAAAATGTAAATGTCTGTTTGTACAAAGTCTATGCGCTCCAAAAGTTCTTGACCGATTGCTTTGAAATTTTGACATAATGTTGCATACGAATAGGGGAGTGTTTCTGTATAATTAGATTATATAGATGTCACACCTGTGGCAGGTAAACCCCTGTTTTTTGCAAACAGAGCACCATCTGTTGGGCGTCGAGATTATATAGATGTCACACCTGTGGCAGGTAAACCCCTGTTTTTTGCAAACAGAGCACCATCTGTTGGGCGTCGAGATTATATAGATGTCACACCTGTGGCAGGTAAACCCCTGTTTTTTGCAAACAGAGCACCATCTGTTGGGCGTCAAAGTAACACATGCTATACTAAATGCATCAGTGAGGAAATGCATCAGTGAGCAGAGGCTGCTGGGAGCGGCTGCCCAGGCGGCTCCTTCTCCAAGGGCGGCGGCCGGATCTTGCCCCTTCGCCCGGCGGGCCCCAGCAGGAGCATGCGGTATGTAAGTTGGAGAGAGGGAGAGGTCAGGGTGCCAGGTGCCATCACACAGGAGGAATATGATGTCACCCGCTGATGAAAAAAGAGACAGGGGTATCACAACGTCATGCGACTGGTGTGGGGAACGGCGACAGTGAGTGAAGGAGGCCCATGGGTTTGGGGAGCTTGAATAGGATGGGACGGGCGGGCGGGATTTGCCAGAATGCCCGTGGGTAGGGGAGTCTTTGGGGGGGAATTAATGTCTACAAAATGAAGGGGGACTATGAAACAGCGGGGAGGGGGACTTCTCTACTTTCAATACAACCCTGCTGTCTGTGTCTTATCTATCAACGAAACTCACCATTTGGATCCCTTCCAATTGGGATTCAGGCCTCACCATGGGACTGAAACTGCTTTGGTCGCACTGGTCGATGATCTCCGGCGGGCTAGGGACAAAGGTGAGAGCTGTTTCCTAGTACTGCTGGATCTCTCAGCGGCCTTTGACACCATCGACCATAACATTCTTCTAGACCGTCTAGAGGGGCTGGGAGCTGGGGGCACTGTCATACAGTGGTTGCGCTCCTTCCTCCTGGGCCGTGTTCAGAAAGTGATGGGGGGGTAAGTGTTCAGACCCCTGGCCTCTCACTTGTGGGGTGCCTCCGGGTTCCGTTCTCTCCCCCATTCTTTTTAATATCTATATGAAGCCGCTGGGAGAGATCATCAGGGGGTTTGGGCTGGGTGTTCATCAGTATGCAGATGACACCCAGCTCTACCTTTCTTTTAAATCAGAACCAGTGAAGGCAGTGAAGGTCCTGTGTGAGTGCCTGGAGGCGGTTGGAGGATGGATGGCGGCTAACGGATTGAGGTTGAATCCTGACAAGACAGAAGTACTGTTTGTGGGGGACAGGAGGCGGGCAGGTGTGGAGGACTCCCTGGTCTTGAATGGGGTAACTGTGCCACTGAAGGACTAGGTGCGCAGCCTGGGAGTCATCTTGGTCTCACAGCTGTCCATGGAGGCACAGGTTCATTCTGTGTCCAGGGCGGCTGTCTACCAGCTCCATCTGGTACGCAGTCTGAGACCCTACCTGCCCGCAGACAGTCTCGCCAGAGTGGTGCATGCTCTGGTTATCTCCCGGTTGGACTACTGCAATGCGCTCTGCGTGGGGCTACCTTTGAAGGTGACCCGGAAACTGCAATTAATCCAGAATGCGGCAGCTAGACTAGTGACTGGGAGTGGCCACCGGGACCACATAACACCGGTCCTGAGAGATCTACACTGTCTCCCAGTATGTTTCTGAGCACAATTCAAAGTGTTGGTTGTTGTTGTTGTTGTTTAGTCGTTTAGTCGTGTCCGACTCTTCGTGACCCCATGGACCATAGCACGCCAGGCACTCCTGTCTTGCACTGCCTCCCGCAATTTGGTCAAACTCATGTTCGTAGCTTCGAGAACACTGTCCAACCATCTTGTCCTCTGTCGTCCCCTTCTCCTAGTGCCCTCAATCTTTCCCAACATCAGGGTCTTTTCCAAGGATTCTTCTCTTCTCATGAGGTGGCCAAAGTATTGGAGCCTGAGCTTCACGATCTGTCCTTCCAGGGAGCACTCAGAGCTGATTTCCTTAAGAATGGATAGGTTTGATCTTCTTGCAGTCCATGGGACTCTCAAGAGTCTCCTCCAGCACCATAATTCAAAAGCATCAATTCTTCGGCGATCAGCCTTCTTTATGGTCCAGCTCTCACTTCCATACATCACTACTGGGAAAACCATAGCTTTAACTATACGGACCTTTGTCGGCAAGGTGATGTCTCTGCTTTTTAAGATGCTGTCTAGGTTTGTCATTGCTTTTCTCCCAAGAAGCAGGCGTCTTTTAATTTCGTGACTGCTGTCACCATCTGCAGTGATCAAGGAGCCCAAGAAAGTAAAATCTCTCACTGCCTCCATTTCTTCCCCTTCTATTTGCCAGGAGGTGATGGGACCAGTGGCCATGATCTTGGTTTTTTTGATGTTGAGCTTCAGACCATATTTTGCGCTCTCCTCTTTCACCCTCATTAAAAGGTTCTTTAATTCCTCCTCGCTTTCTGCCATCAAGGTTGTGTCATCTGCATATCTGAGGTTGTTGATATTTCTTCCAGCAATCTTAATTCCGGCTTGGGATTCATCTAGTCCAGCCTTTCGCATGATGAATTCTGCATATAAGTTAAATAAGCAGGGAGACAATATACAACCTTGTCGTACTCCTTTCCCAATTTTGAACCAATCAGTTGTTCCATATCCAGTTCTAACTGTAGCTTCTTGTCCCACATAGAGATTTCTCAGGAGACAGATGAGGTGATCAGGCACTCCCATTTCTTTAAGAACTTGCCATAGTTTGCTGTGGTCGACACAGTCAAAGGCTTTTGCATAGTCAATGAAGCAGAAGTAGACGTTTTTCTGGAACTCTCTAGCTTTCTCCATAATCCAGCGCATGTTTGCTATTTGGTCTCTGGTTCCTCTGCCCTTTCGAAATCCAGCTTGCACTTCTGGGAGTTCTCGGTCCACATACTGCCTAAGCCTGCCTTGTAGAATTTTAAGCATAACCTTGCTAGCGTGTGAAATGAGCGCAATTGTGCGGTAGTTGGAGCATTCTTTGGCACTGCCCTTCTTTGGAATTGGGATGTAGACTGATCTTCTCCAATCCTCTGGCCATTGCTGAGTTTTCCAAACTTGCTGGCATATTGGGTGTAGCACCTTAACAGCATCATCTTTTAAAATTTTAAATAGTTCAGCTGGAATATCATCACTTCCACTGGCCTTGTTATTAGCAGTGCTTTCTAAGGCCCATTTGACTTCACTCTCCAAGATGTCTGGCTCAAGGTCAGCAACCACACTACCTGGGGTGTACGAGACCTCCATATCTTTCTGGTATAATTCCTCTGTGTATTCTTGCCACCTCTTCTTGATGTCTTCTGCTTCTGTTAGGTCCTTACCACTTTTGTCCTTGATTATGGTAATCTTTGTACGAAATGTTCCTTTCATATCTCCAATTTTCTTGAACAGATCTCTCGTTTTCCCCATTCTATTGTTTTCCTCTATTTCTTTGCATTGCTCATTTAAGAAGACCCTCTTGTCTCTCCTTGCTGTTTTTTGGAAATCTGCATTCAGTTTCCTGTATCTTTCCCTATCTCCCTTGCATTTTGCTTGCCTCCTCTCCTCCGCTATTTGTAAGGCCTCGTTGGACAGCCATTTTGCTTTCTTGCATTTCCTTTTCCTTGGGATGGTTTTCGTTGCTGCCTCCTGTATAATGTTACGAGCCTCCATCCATAGTTCTTCAGGCATTCTGTCCACCAAATCTAAATCCTTAAACCTGTTCCCCACTTCCACTGTGTATTCATAAGGGATTTGATTCAGATTGTATCTTACTGGCCCAGTGGTTTTTCCTACTTTCTTCAGTTTAAGCTGGAAGTGTTGGTACTGACCTTTAAAGCCCTAAACCAGGGGTCCCCAGACTACGGCCCGGGGGCCGGATGCGGCCCAATTGGCCTGCCAATCTGGCCCGTGACGACCCCCGCTGCCGCCGCCGCCCACTCTTACGGCGCGCAGCGCGGCAGCGCTCTTCCGGGTCGGGGGAAAAAGTGCCGAAAATCCTTTGTGTGCATGCGTATGGGCCTCTCCCGACCCGGAAGAGGTCATTTCTGGTGCACTTCCGGGTCGGGGGAGGCCCATATGCATGCGCACAATGGATTTTCTGCGCTTTTTCCACCCTGGAAGCGCGCCGCCGCGCCAGTAAGCGCCCGTGCGCATGCGCACGGGCGCGCACTCCCCCGCCCGCTGGCCCGCCACGTGATCGGTGCGGTGGGAACCGGCACAAACGCCCGTAAGTCTGGGGACCCCTGCCCTAAACGGCTTCGGTCCTGTATACCTGAAGGAGCGTCTCCACCCCCACCATTCAGCCTGGACACTGAGATCCAGCACTGAGGGCCTTCTGGCGGTTCCGTCATTGCGAGAAGTGAGGTTACAGGGAACCAGACAGAGGGCCTTCTCGGTAGTGGCACCCACCCTGATGTCAAGGCAATAAGTAACTACAGTATTTTACTTTTAGAAGACAACTGAAGGCAGCCCTGTTTAGGGAAGTTTTTAAATGTTTGATGCTGTACTGTTTTTAATATTCGATTGGAAGCCGCCCAGAGTGGCTGGGGAAACCCAGCCAGATGGGCGGTGTATAAATAATAAAATATTATTATTATTATTATTATTATTATTATTATTATTATTATTATCACGTCCAATCTTAGACTGAGCCACAGCAACAAGTGGCCGGGTACAGCTAGTTACAGGTATGTAGCCGTGTTGGTCTGACGTTGTCAAAACAAAAACAAAACAAAAAATCCTTCTAGTAGCTCCTTAGAGACCAACTAAGTTTGTCATAGGTATGAGCTTTCGTTTGCATGCACACTTCTTCAGATACACTGAAACAGAAGTCACCAGACCCTTATGTATAGTCAGAGGTTGGGGGTATTACTCAGAAGGGTGGTGGGAATGGGTGATTGACCGATAGGAGTGGTAAACCTGTTGATGACTGTTAACGACTGTTAATGACTGCAATTGGTCTTGCTTTTTCCTGCCCTGCACCCCACTTCCTCCGCCCCTGTACCCAGCCAAGGTCAACAAATTGATTTCTCCTTGCCAGAAGAGCAAAGACTGTTCTGGGGCAATGTTTGGACAATGTTTAAAACGAATACCTTTCAACAGTCCCGGTTAAGGATTAATGAAGCACTTTGCTCACATTGCAGTTTGCAGTTTGCATAAATACTGTAGCAGATCATGAAGAATCAGAGGCTTTCTCACAGAAAGGAAGGTTCTGCACAACTGCTGTAAGTACAGTATCTGTCCTCTTTGGGTGCCTCAAAACTGTCACTGTTTTGCGGGGGAAGTTCAAGCGCATACCAGAACCTTTCAGGCTTGCACAGTTAAAATGGATTAAAGTGTTCTGTTGCTCTACTGCAACAAATCCATTGCTTTGGGAAACAATGGGTAAAAATGCACTTAAAAGTTTGGGGTGAGCAAATGATTAATTGGAAGATGTGTAAAAACAGCATAAGCAAATCAGGATGAGTGAAGGATAAAGGCTCGTTGACATGCAGGCCAAACATAGGGCAGTATCCAGCCAGTGTCCCATCAGTGCTTGGATTAACGTTTGCACAGTGGAACTGTTGCTCAAGTTTAAATATTTGCACTGACTAAACACGTTCCTTCCTTCCTTTGGGGATCACTCGTAGCTGAGTAAGATTGTCTTCCATAAACACGGTTTTAACAATGGGTCCGTAAGTGACTGTGGAGACGAATTCTGGATCCACACGTCCTTCCACAGTGGGGACATTGGTTTCCAGGCGGGAGCTGATCATGGTGTGGATTTGCCAAGCGTGCCTTCCTCTTAGCATGTTTCTCCCTTGAGTCCTGAGATCAAGTTTCTTCAAAGCCCATGACACCTTTGGTAAAGGCTGTTCTCCAACTGGAGCGCTCGCAGGCCAGTGTTTCCCAGTCCATAGTTGAACTACCATGCAAGCAAATCAAGATGAATACAGAATAAGCAAACTCATCTGAATAAACCGGGGGATGGGGCAGTCAAATACTGCTTTGCAAATACTGTACCGCATTTTCAAGTGCGTATCTTTAAATCTGCCTATTCCCCTGAAAAAAACCTGTCCTTAAGTGACTTCTTGCTGTCCATTTTCAGGGCCAATAGGAGTGATACTTAGAATTTTTATTTATTGCACTACTCAGAACCATACATAAACTTACTTTAATGTCCTCGTCGCTCAGGATGTTGGGTAATTGCAAAAATTTCCCCAATTTTCCCTTCAGATTTTGTGCTGATTGTTCATGTTTGTGCACATAAACCGGAGAAATGAAATCATGTTTTTTTGTTTCCAAGTTTTAAAATGATTTCTTTGCACTCATGCATGAAAAGGGAAGTGAACATCATCTGGTGCAGAAAAGCATATGCATTTCCAAGATCTGCAAGTATTATAGAGTTTTCTAATGATTTAGAAGAAAGTAAACATGACTATATTGAAAAGAGAATGTGATTACATGGAAAGAGCATGGGGGAAGGGGCAGAACAAGCCATAGCATCTTCAGGCAGGCCTAGGAATGCCCGCTGCCTGAAACTCTGGAGAGCAGCTATCAATCAGTGTAGACAATACTGAACTAGACTGAACAATGGCCTGGCTCGGTTTTAGATAACTTCCTATGCTACTGTAAAGCATGGGAGTCAAATTCCCAAAGCGTTGGGAATGTACCAGCCCTCTCTGGCCAGGGCTGTCTTAAGGTCTCTGGCATGCCAGGCGGCGGGGGCGGGGGGAGCCTCACAGTGGGGCCACACTGTGCCGGAGGCCACCCGCCTGTCCTATGCCAGATTGAGTGGGGGAGGGGCGCCGCTGCTCTGCGCGGCCTTCCTCCCTTCTCCCAGCGGGCCGGGGTGCCTGGGCAAGCTGCGCCGCGCCGGGGCCTTCTCGGCCGACGTCGGCGCTTGCTGGGTCCACGGCCGTTTCCTTCCCGCCAACAGGCCGCTGCGTTTCATTGGTAGAGGTGCTGCCATGTGGCGTCGCCTCTACCAATGAAACGCAGCGCTGGGGTGAGGGATGACCCTGGTGCTGCAGAGCGGAACAGGGTCCTAGTGCCCCTGTTCCACTCGCTTACCTCCCTGCTCTCCCAGTGCGGCTGGTGGAGGGAAAAGGGAGGCCGCTGCGCAGCTTCCCCACTTGCTAGGGTGCCCCTCAGCACCCCTCAGCACCCCCTGATCACCCAGGTGCCCTGGCGCAACGCGCCACTAGAGTCAATGGGCAAGCCGGGCCTGTCTCTGGCCAATGCCAGCTCTAAAACACTAAATGCAATTTAATGTTTATCACTGATAAGAAGTGACAGCCAGCAGTGTGATGCAGTGCTTACTCACAAGTAGATCCAATGAAAGACATGACCTCCTATTTCCTTTTCGTTTTCGTTTTCTTTCCTGTATAAATCTGTATAGAAGTCCTCAAACACTTTCCTTATTTCTTTAGGTCTTTCTACCACCCTCCCCCTTATTTTTAATTTGTTAATTATCCTTTCGCTTTTCCTTTTCTTTATTTGCCAGGCAAGTAACTTGCCTGGTTTGTTGGCCCATTCAAAGTGTTTATACCTCCAGAATTGTGCTTCTTTTTCCATTTCTTGCTCTATTAGATTTTCGTACTCTAATCTTAAAATTTTAATCTCTTGTTCTATATCATTTTTTTTAAACTTATATAATAATTTCTCCTTCCTTTTTATCTCCTCCATTAACTCTATTTTCTTAATTTCTTTTAATTTCCTTTCAATTTTACTTTGCTGGACGAAATACCCCCTAACCACCGCTTTTCCTGCATCCCATATTGTTTTCAATTCTACCTCCCCGTTACAGTTGAGCTCAAAATATTCCTTCATTAAATCACGTGCTCCCTGTACAACCTTTTCGTTGTGCAGTAGGAAGACATTCATCCTCCACCTTCTGCTTTTTTCTTGTTCCATTTCCTCTAAACAGAGGGTTACTGGGCTGTGGTCGGTCAAAGTCTTGGGGAGTATCTCTACTCTCCCAATTTTTGTTGTTAATTCCTTAGACATCCAAATCCCGTCTATTCTACTTGCTGTCTGGTGCATGGAGGAGTAATAGGTGAATTCTTTTTTAATCGGGTATTTATGCCGCCACGCATCGACCAAATCTAGATTTTCCACCATATTGTTGAAACTTTTGGGGAGTTTAATTTCTTTCCTTTTTCCCCTATTTACTGATTTGTCTAATTCTGGCTCTTGAACCCCATTGAAGTCTCCCATGATCAATATTTTTTTTCCATATGTTCAAATAGTTTCTCTTCCATGACTTGGAAGAAACTACCTTTGCCCCCATTGGGCGCATATATTCCTGCAATTAGCCATTTTATTCCTTCAACTTTTATCTCCACCATTATTATTCTCCCGTCTTGATCTTTCCATATCAAATTTGGTTCCCATTTTCTTTTAATGTATATCACAACTCCTCTTTTCTTTTTATCTGCGGCTGTCACAAATGCTTTCCCCAATTTTTCATTTTCCAAAATCTTTTCGTGTTTTTTATTAATGTGCGTCTCCTGGAGACAAATTATATCCCAATTAGGTTTTTTTAATACATGTCCCAATTTATTCCTCTTTTTTTTATTATTTAGGCCATTCACATTCCATGAAATTGTTTTAAGCTTCATTTTATTAAATTCTCAATTTTCAATTTATTATCAATTTATTTGGCAAAAGAAAGAGAGAAATTAATCTCTCTTATTAATAAAAAGGAAAAAAAAAGAAGAAAAGGGAAGAAAACTTACAGTTTCCCACTCCTTCCTTCCTTTCATCCACTAATACAACAGAAAACGGAACAAAGAAAAAAAAAACAAAAAAAAAAACACCAATACCACAACAGAAGAAGCATTTGTTTCGGGGGAGATTCTAGTATCCATTATTCTTAGAGGTGTAAAATATTGTTTCCCTTAACCCCCCTTGTGACTCCCATTGTCAGTTATTAAATATCTCAAGTCTCTTGTATCTGTCCTTCTTCTTCCTCTTCTACCTCTACCTCGTTTTCCTCTTCTTTGGCGCTAGCTTCATTTTCATCTTCCAGGCTGCTGTCTAGTTGTTCTTCTGCCGGTCTCACCCTTTCGCCACCTAACTCCTGCCAGTACTTTCTCCAGAAAATGTCCGCTTGCCCTACTGATCCAAACTTTCTCCGCCTTCCTTTGTAGAAAAAAGATAATCCCTCGGGATATTCCCATCGAAATATTATATTTTTCTTTTTTAGTGGTTTGGTTAAGAAATGGTATTTCTGTCGTTTCTGAATCAGTCTTGGCGGAATTTCCTTCAGGATCACTATCTCTACGCCGTTTATTTTCATTTTCTTTCTCCCTTTTTTCTGTAGGATTTTTTCCACTAGCCATCCGGCAGTGAAGGTGACCAAACAGTCTCCCGGCCAGTTGTTCTCTTTCGCTTTCTTTGAGTTCACTCTGAAGACTTTTTCCACTCTTTCCTCAATCCCGTCCTTCTCCACCTCCAGCCAACGTGCTATTTCCTCCACAATTAATTTCTCGATATCTTCGTTGTCTTTCTCCGGGATATTTCGAAACCTCAGCGTCTTCTCTCTTAATTTTAATTGCATCATCGCAAGCGCATCCAGAGCGGCCTCCTGTAATGCTCTTTGTGTCTCTAAGTCTTTCCTCATCTTTTCCATCTCCTTTCTATCCTCTTTCTTTTCTTTATTTGCTTTCTGGATGCTATTTTCTAGTGCCAAGATTTTATTTTTCATCTCTTGAATTTCTAATTCAGTTGCTTGACTTTTAATCTCCACTTCTTTCAGTTCATTTTTAATTTCAGTCCTTTCTTTTTCACTTTGATCCATCTTTTCTTCCATTTTGTCAACTTTTTCCTCCAAAGATTTCACCCTGTCACTCATTTCTTTTTTTATCTCCGTCAAGTCCTTTTTGACCTCTCCTATATCACTTTTCAGGCTTAAAATGAGCTCCCTCAAGTCCATCTCTACCTCCATTGTGGAACTCCTTCTTTGTTGTTGACTTCCTGTTCCTGCTAACTTTGGTGGCATTGTGATTTTTTAAACTGTTATTCACTGTAATTACTCTCTCAATCCACCAGATGGAGTCTGCACCTTGGCTTGCTTAGGATGGACTGTCTCTTTAAATTCCTCCTCTAGCGTCGCTATTTAATTCAGTTGAAAAAGGGCTGTCTTTCCAAGTTCTTCCTCTGGTGTCGCTGTTTTAAGTCACAATAGGTCTTAAACTCTCCCTTAAATCACCTCTCTTTGTCTTAACTCTCCCCCTATTTCCGGCTTCTTCTCTTAGCTTTTTTGCTCAGTCATCGTTAATACAAAGCGCCCACCATTTTTTTTAAAAAACAAGTCTTTTAGCAATCAGTCTTTCTCTCATGTAGCACTGTAGCCCCTCAGAACCTCGCTCCTTCTCAGCCACTGCTCTCCAATCGCTCACCTCTCACGCAGTTATCTTTCTCAATCCTTTCTTCTCAGGCAAGGTTCAGTTGCATGCATTGTTTGATATCAACATACGGAAGACTTCACTTAAAGCAGCTTCATAGACTTTAAAATCTTTGTCTTACTTCAGATTTATTCCGGCAGCGCCTTTTAAGTTATTTATGCTGTTTTCTCCTCACAGACTCTAGCTCCCTCCCCCTTCTTAGTGCTTTCCGTTCGCGTTGCTCTTCCCTCCTCCTTAAGCTCCTTTGAAGCACCTTTTAATCTTACCTTGAACCGGAGCGTGGGTTTAACAAAGAGCCGTGAGGAGGATTCCCCCCCCCCAATGAACTGAGATTAAAAGGCGTCGCTCTTGCAGGCTTTATATTAAGGAAGCTGGTCTCAGCGCCTCCGTGTCCAGGTCTCCTCCTCTCCTCAGCTTGCAGCGAGGGATGCCAGGAGCTCCTTTCAGACACAACCGGCTAATTCAGTTGGAGATCGCCTCCCCAACCTTTTTGGGGGCGCGGAATGCCGCCAGCACCCCTTTTTCCTTAATAAACTTTACCGAGGCTGCAGAGCTCTCGGCAAGAGCGCGTTACGCGTCCCGCGGCAAAACCGGAAGTAATAATAAGTAATGCCAAATTGTCAAAAATTATGAAAGAAAAAATGGGGAAAATGAATGAAAGTATAAACGAGTCGGAAATTAGAGAAGTAATTCAAAAAATGAAAATCGGAAAGTCCCCAGGGCCCGATGGCCTACCAATAGAATATTATAAAAAATTAGAAGATACATTAATGACACCATTGAAAAAATTAATTAATGAGATTTTAGAAAAAGGTGGGACACCGGACTCCTGGAGAGACGCAATTATAACTCTAATACCCAAGCAGAATAGTGATTTGGAATCTCCAGCAAATTATAGGCCCATATCCCTTCTAAACAATGATTATAAAATCTACGCAGGAGTCCTGGCCAATAGGCTAAATTTAGTCCTAAAAGAAATAGTACATGAAAACCAGGCCGGTTTTGTCAAAGGCAGACAAATTAAGGATAACATCAGAAATATTGTTAACATTATTGAATATTTGGAGAGTAATAGAGGGAAACAAGCGGCAATATTAACAATTGACGCCGAAAAGGCCTTTGACAAGGTATCGTGGGCATTTCTTAAGAAAGTATTAGAGGAACTAGGACTCGGAGAAAGGCTGAGAAGAGCAATAGGGACAATATATGAAGATCAAAGGGCAAGAATTGTAATAAACGGGATAACATCAGGAGAGGTTAAAATCTATAAAGGCACAAGGCAAGGGTGCCCCCTGTCCCCCATATTATTTATTATAGTTCTGGAAGTTGTGCTAAAGAAAATAAGAGAAGAAAAAGAAATAGAAGGGATTAGATTGGGAGCGAAAAGATATAAAGTTAGGGCATATGCGGACGATTTAATCGTCACCACCGAAAATCCCCTAAAAAGCATCCCTAAAACATTGGAAAAGATTAACGAATTTGGGAAATTAGCCGGATTTAAAATAAATTACAACAAGAGTGGTATCTTAACAAAAAATATGGAAGAAGCAGAAAAGAAAGAATTACAAGAGGTAACTGGCATTGAAATTAAGAGAAAAATAAAATATTTAGGAATCCACATGACAGCAAACAACATAAATTTAATTCAAGACAATTACGAAAGAACTTGGAAAGAGATCAAAAGGAAAATGGAAATGTGGACTAAGTTAAAAATTTCGCTGTTAGGTAGGATTTCCATCATTAAAATGAGTGTGTTACCGATGATGATGTTTTTATTTCAAAACCTACCAATTTTGGCAGGGTCTAAATGCTTCGAGATTTGGAAAAAAGATATCAGTAAATTTATTTGGGATGGAAAGAAGCCGAGGATCAGATATAAAGTATTAATTGACAAAAAGGAAAGAGGTGGACTAAATTTACCTGATCTTAAATTATACCACGATGCGGCCGCCCTGTTCTGGCTAAAAGAATGGATTGAGCTAAAAGATAGTGAAGTTTTGGACCTGGAGGGTGCCGGACTGGGGTTCGGCTGGCATTGGCACCTATTAAGAGAAAAACTGAATGTACACAATGCCTTATGGAATAATATCATTAGGAAGTCAATTTATAAAACATGGGTAAAATATAGGGGGATATTGGAACCAAGGACACCACGGTGGATATCACCTAAAGAAATAATCTCAGTTAAAAGAGTGAATATGGAAAGTAATTGGCCGATATATAATGAATTAATAGAGGAGCGGGATGGACACCTAAAATTAAAGGATTATAATGAAATTAGAAGACATTGTAATGTGTGGCTACAATATTTTGAAATTAACGAAAGATTTAAAAAAGATAAGACAATTGGTTTCGAAAAGGAAATGTCTAAATTTGGGAAAATAATATTGGAAGGGGGAAATAAATTTATAAAAAAATTGTATGAATTGATTCTGGAGTGGGAGACTAAAGATGAATTAACAAAAGACGTAATGGTTAAATGGGCGCAGGATGTGGGCAAACCAATAATGTATGAAAGTTGGGAAAAATTGTGGTTAAGGGATATTAAAATGGTTATTAGTTATGATTTGAAGGAAAATATTTATAAAATGCAATTTAGGTGGTATCTAACCCCGGTGCGCCTGGCAAAGATATACAAGGGAAACAACAATACCTGTTGGAGGTGTGGGGAGGAGACCGGAACATTTATACATGTCTGGTGGTGGTGTAAGAAAATAAGAAATTTTTGGGATGAGGTATATAAGGAGTTAAAAAAGATAATTAAGACATCATTTAAGAAAGAACCGGAGATATTTCTTTTGAGCATGGTAGGTGAAGAAATTAAGGCCAAAGATAGATGTTTGGTAATGTACAGCACTATAGCCGCCAGAACTCTAATTGCACAAAATTGGAAAAGTGACAAAATTCCAAATATTAAAGATTGGCTGATGAAATTAGTGGGATATAAGAATTTGGCTATTCGAAATGGGATATCAAAAGGATTGGGTAGGGAAAAAGCGGGTAAAAATTGGGAATCTTTTGAATCATATATGAAAAATAAGGTAAAATAAGCGAATCTGGAGGCAGAGATATGAAGGGCAAGGAAATTAAGGGGCAGGAGGAAATTGTATTAAGCATGCATCAGAACAAAGAAAGAAAATCAACATACAGGAATGACTGGAAGTCACCAGGGTGGAGGGTATGGGGAGGGTATTTAAGTTTCTCTTAACAAACTTAATGGTTAAGATGAATTGGACCAGAGTCCATAAATTAGGGGGTTGAGTATGAATGACTGTCTGAAGAGATATTTGATTTGTTTATTCATTATTTGTTTATTCATTATTTGCTTCTATTTTAAATTTTCTGTTTGATGATTAAGACTCTTACGTTAAAATTTTTGTTATAATTATGATTTGGATACTTTACAAATATTATTTGGATTCTGTTATGTCTTATTCACTTTGTTGAAGTGATTGTTTTCGAATATAAGGTCTTTCTTTATTTTCTTTTTTTGTATTATATTAGTTTTGTTTTTCCTTACTTTGACGTTACACGTATATGTGTGTGTTTGTGAGTGTGTGTATTTTAAACAATTCTAAATAAAGTTTATATAAAAAAAAAAAAAAAAAAAAAGAAAGACATGACCTCCACCTTGCTGTTTTTAATTTACCTCACAAACTTGTGTTAAGCCTATAGCAGGCTTCCCCAAACTGCGGCCCTCCAGATGTTTTGGCCTACAACTCCCATCATCCCTCGCTAACAGGACCATTGATCAGGGATGATGGGAACTGTAGTCCAAAACATCTGGAGGGCTGAAGTTTGGGGATGCCTGGCCTATAGCTACCCAGTGTAGTTTGAACTTCTTTTTCTAGCATTTTAAACCTAGGCTCTAGATAGATAGATAGATAGATAGATAGATAGATAGATAGATAGATAGATAGATAGATAGAGATGATAGATGCAACTTCAATTAAAATATATAGAACTCACCTTATTTTCCTGATTGTAAGTTGGTTTTAATATAATATATAATAAATAAATAAATAATTTATTATTTGTACCCCGCCCATCTGGCTGGGTTTCCCCAGCCACTCTGGGTGGCTTCCAACAAAGATTAAAATATAATAATTCTTACTATATAATAAAATTGTAAGACTGTCATCATGCTGCAGTTTAGGTAGCTGCCAACTGGTGGCTTTGACAATTCCAACGTAATGGCAGAATGGCAGACAGGCAAGTGAGCAAGAAGCGGGCAGCCCAGGTGAGCCATTTAAAGGTGGGTGGTAGGCGTGTCAGATAGCGATTTGGCAAACCACTCCCCCTCTGTTAAACATCATGCCGTTTAAAGGAGGGTGGGAGGTTCCTCAGAGAAGTGGTTTGCCAAACAGCTCTCTGAAGTGCCTGCCAGCCTCCTTTTAATAGAGGTGAGATTGGGGCTAGTTGCTTGAGGTGAACTGTGAGGGGAGGGTGGTTGGGGGAGCTGTAAGGGATAGGTGAGGGGATGGGTGAAGTGTAAAGGAAGGGAATTGGTCAGGTGTAAAGGAAAGAGGGGGTGACTAGGTATGGGGTGAGGCAGATTGTTAAAGAGACTAAGCATCCCCTAATATTTTGTAACCCAACCTGTGAATTTATGGTGAAGGGGCAGTGAAAAAAAGCTCCAGTAAATGACAATAATTATCATTTAGGTGAAATTGCCGTCCCATTTTTATATTGCTGTTTCCCCCCCCCAAAAAAAAATAGATTCAAATCATTACACATTCATTTTTAAGGCTACCTTGCACCTGCAATCTATATTGCTTCAACTCTAAAATAAAAGGTGAACATGTGAAAACTTTCACATTAAAAAAATAAATGTATGAATTTTATGTTTAAATTGTGAATATTGTGCTAAAAATCCAAAATGATTTTTTTTAAAAAAGTAATATTGAATAAACTTTATAAACAATAAATACATGTAGTATTTTAAACTCTTAAAGTCATCAGGTCTGCAGTCCTGGTGACTGGGTGATATTTTCACGGCTAATTGGCTCACAAGAGCTTGCTTTTGGCTAACCTGCAATAATTGCATGCATGTCACTTTAAATTACCCAAATCCTATGTGCAAAACCGCACAGTGGCACCAGGCATGTATCCCCAGGCAATGCTATATTTGCACACCTGAGACTTTTCATAATAATTTCCTGCAATAAATATTTGTTATTGTACTTGGGGATCAAAGTTTGAGTTTGGTTGGGTTGTTTTTGGTTTATTTATTTCATTTGGGTATGGGGTTTTTGGTTTTGTTTGAATTTCTAGATTTTCTGAATAGTTTTTTGAGATTAAGCTTCTTGCAGGGGAAATGCATTTCAATCCCTTCAAGTAACCAAAAATGAATTGCTTTGTGCATACTCCAGCAGCGGTAGTTTGCTCGTAGCAAAACTCTTTAAAGCACCCCTCCACAACCTACTGCCCTCTAGACATTTTTTTTTGTACTACATTTCCCATCATTCCTGATCATTGGCCATGATGACTGGGGCTGCTGACCAAAAGATCTGGAGGACACCAGGCTGGTGGAAAAATCCATTGCTCCAAGTAGTGTCTGGGTGACATGATACAAAAGTCATTGAGTGCACTTGTATCACTAGAGTTCTCATTTACTTTATTTATACACTGCATTTATGTGTCAGCTTTTTAACAAAGCACTCAAACGGTTTACAACCTGAGAGGATCAGTCACATTAATAGAGGATAAGTTTATTAACAGCCACAAGCCATGGTGGCTATGTTCTGCCTCCACTGTCAGAGATAACCTGTTTGTGAATAGCAGTTGCTGGCTGGAAATCACAAGTGGGGAGAGTGTTGTTGCAATCGAGTCCCGCTTCCATACAAGGGCGTAGGAAGGGAAGGGTGATGGGGGCGCTCTGCCCCGGACAGCGCGATCCCGAGGCGCCATGGCAGCTGCCCGCCCCGCCCCCAGAACGCGCATCACGCCCCTCCGGGCGGCGCCCGACCCCCAGAATGCGCGCCAGCCCCGCCCCCCGCCCCCGGCAGCCAGAGCATGAAGCTCCTCCAGGGCTTCCATGAGCACCTGGTTTTCCACTGTGAGAACAGGATGCTGGGCAAGATGGGGTTTTGGTTTGATTCAGCAGAGCTCGTCTGATGTTCTCACTGGCCAACCATGGACATTGTCATATCGTTCACATTTATGCCATGCCGTAGGCAGCTAGACCTGCAAAGCAGGGGTTGGCTCCACACCATGTGCACACTAACATACCCTCCAACATTTCTCCGATGAAAATAGGGATGTCCTATTCCATCACCATCATTTTACTATTTATACCCCACCCATCGGACTGGGTTGCCCCAGCCACTCCAACATATATAAAATCATAATAACACATTAAACTTTTTAAAAAAATACCCCACTTCCCTATACAGGGCTGCCTTCAGGTGTCTTCTAAAGGTTGCATAGTTACTTATCTCTTTGGCTTGGGGGGGGGGTTCACATAACTCCATACCCACCAACATTTCTCCAATGAAAGTAGGGACGTCCTAAGGAAAAGCGGGACATTCCAGGATCAAATCAGAAACCGGGAGGTGTTCTGTAAATCTGGGACTGTCCCTGGAAAATAACCAACATGTGCATATCTATATTGCAGATAGATGTGTTCATATTATGGCGTTGAGCAGGGGTCAGCAAACGTTTTCAGCAGGGAACCAGGCCACTGTCCCTCAGACCTTGTGGGGGCCAGACTATTTTTTTGGGGGGGGACGAATACCTATGCCCCACAAATAACCCAGAGATGCATTTTAAATAAAAGCACACATTCTACTCATGTAAAAACACCAGCCGGGCCCCACAAATAACCCAGAGATGTATTTTAAATAAAAGGACACATTCTACTCATGTAAAAACATGCTGATTCCCAGACCATCCACGGGCCGGATTTAGAAGGCGATTGGGCCTACCCATGGTGTTGAGATATCCATTGTGTTTAGAGTGGAGCCAGTAAAGTGCATTCTTGACTAAAGTTTGACAACGCATTGTGAAATGCTTCTTGCATCTTCCTCTCATGTTGACCTTCAGGATACGAGCTGACTCTGAATGGGAGCAAGACCTGTTTTGAGTTGTTGCTAGTGCTCAGGGCCGTCTTGAGCAGATCGCGCGCCCTGGTGCTGAGGGGCGGAGATCGCTCCGCCGCCCGCCCCGCCCTCGCAGGGCGCAATTGGTTGCCGCGCGGCGCCCTCCTTCCCAGGCCAGCGCCCAGCTTACCAGCCCTGCGCCATGGTGCACTGCGCCACCGGGGGTCTACGACGAGCCGGGCCTGCTGGTGCTGTTGCTACTAACACATTTTGTGGGAAGTAAAAATCTCTCTCTTTCTCTCAATTCGCAGAAGAACTGACCGGAAGAATGCGCTCTGCCATCTGTCTCTGTTTGATATTGGCCAGCCTCTCCAATGGGCACCACCTGGGTCCAGATGAACAGAACAGCACACAGCTAACTACTAGGATATATCCAAATGTTGGCAGTTTTGCAATTAAATTTATTAGTCTGGCTTCCTCAGCCTCACCTGATAAAAATATTTTCTTCTCGCCCATCAGTATTGTCTCCACCTTTTCCGTTCTTTCACTGGGGGCAAAATCTGCCACACGCACTCAGATCCTAGAAGGCCTTTGCTTTAACCTGACAGAAATTCCAGAGAAGGAGATACACCAGGCGCTTCATAATGACTTTTCCACGCTCACTCGCTCAGATTCTGGGTACCAACTCGAGCTAGGAGACGCTCTGTTTTTAAGGGAGGGCCTGGAGGCATTACCAACCTTTCTGGATGACATCAAGGCTTTTTACTCTGTAGAAGTGTTGCCCGCGAAATTCCAGGAGCCAAAAGAAGCCGAGAAACAAATCAACGATTATATAGAGAAGAAAACCCATGGGAAAATTTCGGAGGTTGTCAAGGGTCTTGATCCAGATACCTCACTGGCTGTAGCTAACTACATATTCTTTAAAGGTACACTTAGGGGCGGGGAATAAATTCAACTCCGTTCAGATTTTAAGACGAACCTTCTAATTTGAATTTTCCGAAACCATGCGAAAGCTGAAACGCAGCAGTCCTTTGAAATTTGCACTTTGCTTAGAAGGGGCTCATGGGCTCAGAGTAAATCCCATCTCTTGGCATTCCAGTCAGATGGGCGAGGTAGAAATAATAAAATAACTATTATTTATTATTATTATCAGGGAGAATCCTTTGCCTGTGACTTGAGGCATGTATCTGCGGACAAAGGCATGGAGTGAGCTTCTTCCCCTAATCCCCCCTGTGGGCTTGGATCCCACATTTGACCCCCGTCAACTAAACAATTAATTTTCTTTACTTTCTTACTGTATAAAATGCACTGCTCTGGTACAGCTTTGTTGCTATAGTATTTGTAGGGGCATGTGCAAAGTGCCCACCCCAATGTCACCAGAGTGTGCAAAAGACCAGAGAAACAGTAAACACTTCCAAGAAGAGTCAGTTGCTTTACTGACAATAATGCAGTTCCAGATACATGCAGCAGATACCATATTTTTCGCTTCATAAGACGCACCTGACCATAAGGCACACTTAGTTTTCAGAGGAGGAAAGGGGAAAAGCCCCGTTTTGGGGGGATCAGCTCACAGTTGTTGAGTTTACTTTGCAAAGGGAAAAAATCCTGTTCAACTCACAGTTCTGCAGCTTCTGATAATCGAATCAGCCAGATAATCCAATCAGCCAGTCACATGTTGCTGGGGAAACAAACAGCCTCCCTCTGCAGAACATTCAACAATGGAGGCCTGGGCAAGGGAACGGGGTGGGAAAGGAAGCTAGCTTCCCTTATCTCCCTCCCCGATCTCTTGCAACCAGCTGCTGAGCAGCTTCTTTTCAACACCCCTCTTTCCCTCTTGTTAGCCTTTAGCTCTTTTTTTAAAAAAGAGCACAGGGACCACGCATTCGCTCCATAAGATGCACAGACATTTCCTGTTACTTTTTAGGAGGAAAAAAGTGTGTCTCATGGTTTGAAAAATATGGTGCTTCCCTTACAGCATACAGACCACACTCTGACCGAGAGCAAATTTGCCTCTAAACACAGCAGCATTTATATTGTAGTTTATGCTGAGTCATTCTCACATGGTTGCTGGCTCATTCTCACATGATGAACTAGCTGCAGGTACAGGCAAACACACCCCAGTTAAAAAGCCCACCAAAAGCAATCATATCTTGCCCTTTTTTACTCTGCATGCATAAACATACATCCACAGTATTCAACCCTACATAGCAGTTCAGGAAGCTGAGCTGCCGTCTAAAGTGCTGCAACACTGCGATGGGAAAACAAACTGTGCCTGTCTATGAACCTCCTGACATGCTAAAGAATCATGTAGCAACAATCTCTGCAAGAGAGAGAAAACACCAACATTGCAAATAAGATTCAAATGTTGTGATTTGAATGAACTGTGTCATCTCTCCGTAATGTGGCGGTGGCCTCTTCTTTTCTCTTAAGGTGCCTGGGAAAAACCTTTTGATCCAGCTCACACAGAAGAAAGGGACTTCTTTGTGAATGAACACACAACTGTCAAAGTCCCGATGATGCACAGGTTGGGCTGGTTCCAGTATTACTATGATGTTGAATTACATTGTCAGGTGCTACAAATGGACTACAAGGGGAGTGCCACCACATTCTTTATTCTGCCAGATTCCGGAAAACTCAAGCAGGTAGAGGAGGCTTTCTCATTGGATACTTGGACCAAATGGGCAGTAAAGGTTCGACGGTAAGTTTTGTGTTGCTTCTTTAATGTTTTTGTTAGATATATTTGTAACCAGTCAGTAACTTAGGGCGAAGCTACATGGGTCAGTTATAACGTTAAAATGCATTATAAAAATGTGACACCAGAGGGTGCTGTAGAGCAGCGATCCGCCGGCAATAGGAAATTGTATTGAGAGCAATATTACGGGGGATTTTTTTACAGCGTTTTTACAAATCAGTGTAGATCCAGCCTTACTGTCTTGGGTTACCACACCACTTACAAGGTAAAGGACTAGATGTGGGCCATATAATATAGGAAAGCCTTTCTGAATGTTAGGACTACTCTTACTTTGCCATTATATTTTTGCCTTATATAGTACAGGCATCTTTTAGGCTACAGCTCTCATCAGCCCAGCCAGCCGGGCTGTGCTAACTAGGGCTTATAGGAACCGTAATCCAAAATACATGGTACGTACCAGGATGGTGACGGTTGCCATAGTTGGACAAGGCTCCAAGCACATTGAGTCTCAATGAGAACATGTTTCTATCAGATCTGCTCGGGATCCGTAAGATGCCCTTTTAGATGTCAGCCATTTGAGCAAATAATTGAAGTAATTTCTTGTATCTTTCTGTTCCTGAAGTGCTACAGCATCTGTGTTCCTTCCAAAGTTTAATATTTCTGCCAGCTATGAACTAAAGGAGCCCCTCAGCAAAATGGGCATTACTGATGTCTTCAGTGATCAAGCTGATCTGACAGGAATCACTGGGCAGCCTTTGAAGGTGTCAAAAGTAAGTTGAAAACAAATATTCCCATTAGTCACATGACCTTGTCCCCCCCCCCCCAAAGGATCTTGTTTTATTTGGGCAAATTGAATTAATTGTGCTCCATCTCCTTAAATTATTATTATTCATTAAATTTATATACCAATCTTCATCCAAAGTTCCCATTAAATTTGTATACCGCTGTTCATCCAAACATAAAAATACAAAATGAGAACACAAAATACATAATAAAACGAAAACAAACCAATAAATCCCCTCCAACATACACATTTAAAAGGGGTATAAGATTTTAATCACCCAAAGGCCTAGTTTAAGAGGAATGTTTTTCCGGCACCTAATGAAGGCACCAGGCAAACCTCACTAGTAGGTGCTGCTAGGGATGGTAAGCAGAGACTCCCTCTTACAAATCTTAAGGACCATATTGCCCAATAATACAAGTTGTGACACACCACAGAATTAAGGAGATGAGGACCAGAGAAAGTGGACATATTGAAGAGGAAGGAGCTATACAACCTGCTCGTGTGAATGGGAGATAATAATAATAATAATAATAATAATAATAATAATAATTAATAATAATTAATAATAATAATTTATTATTTATACCCCGCCCATCTGGCTGGGTTTCCCCAGCCACTCTGGGTGGCTTCCAACAGAAATATTAGAATACACTAATTTCTTAAAGATTAAAAGCTTCCCTAAACAGGGCTGTCTTCAGATGTCCTTTAAAAGTCTGGTAGTTGTTTTTCTCTTTGACATCTGGTGGGAGGGCATTCCACAGGGCAGGGTGCCACTACCAAGAAGGCCCTGTAACTTGGCTTCTTGCAGCGAGGGAACCGCCAGAAGGCCCTCGGCACTGGACCTCAGTGTCCGGGCAGAGCGATGGAGCTGGAGATGCTCCTTCAGGTATACTGGGCCGAGGCCGTTTAGGGCTTTAAAGGTCAGCACCAACACTTTGAATTGTGCTCAGAAATGTACTGGGAGCCAATGCAGGTCTTTCAAGACCGGTGTTATGTGGTCTTGGCGGCTGCTCCCAGTCACCAGTCTAGCTGCCGCATTCTGGATTAATTGTAGTTTCCGGGTCACCTTCAAAGGTAGCCCCACATAGATGAAATTGAGCACAACTACGATAAATAAGTGGGACACGGGTGGTGTTGTGGGTTAAACCGCAGAGCCTAGGACTTGCCAATCAGAAGGTCGGTGGTTCGAATCCCCGCGATGGGGTGAGCTCCCATTGCTCGGTCCCAGCTCCTGCCAACATAGCAGTTCAAAAGCATGTCAAAGTGCAAGTAGATAAATAGGTATAGGTACTGCTCCGGCGGGAAGGTAAATGGCATTTCCGTGCGCTGCTCTGGTTCACCAGAAGCGGCTGTCATACTGGCCACATGACCTGGAAGCTGTACGCCTGCTCCCTCAGCCAATAGAGCGAGATGAGCGCCGCAACCCCAGAGTCGGTCACAACTGGACCTAATGGTTAGGGGTCCCTTTACCTTTATGATAAATAAAATAAAAGTTACATTTGGCAGGATTAAAATCTAGCCATAATGTAGGCCCAGAGCAGGTGGCATAAGTGTTGGATACTACTGGGGTCTTGGCAGCTGCCATAGGAGACTAAGTATTGAAGCCAGGCCTTGTCCACCCTGTTCTTTTTTTATTTGAAGATGTGTGTTTGAAAAAGGACCATGCCATATGCTGTCTGACTATGATATTCTCTTCAGCGTTAGCCTCCTCA
The DNA here is from genome assembly GCF_963506605.1 of Zootoca vivipara. Lineage (NCBI taxonomy): Eukaryota > Metazoa > Chordata > Lepidosauria > Squamata > Lacertidae > Zootoca > Zootoca vivipara. The sequence continues at coordinate 20,354,751 of NC_083276.1, forward strand.
GTGCCGACAAAGCTCACGTGTCACAGTGGCCTGGGTGGGCTACTTCAGAGTAACGACTCCACACAGCTCTGCATTTTATGCTTTTATTGGTGCTGTGTATTTACAGTGCTGAAAGCAGTGCTATTTACAGATAGTGGTACATGTTGTCAGTCTTCCGCAGAACCTCCGAATGGCGGTTGGCGCGTTTTCTTCCAGCAAAGTAATCTTGGCATACCGAATCTCCGCCCCCTGCGCTTTTTACGCAATTCCGGAGTAGCTGGGATCGGCCTCTTTCCCACCGTTTCCCTGCTTCCCTGTTCCTTTCCCCGGCGGTGCCTGTGCTCCGCTAAGGTACTCGAGCTCCTGTTTCCACTTCCTGAATCACCACTCGAAGTCTCCCCCTCCCCACTGGAGGAGGAGCTGGTATTCAGGATGGGAGGGGGCTGCCGGTACCTCTTATCCCTCACATCACGTTTCTGAACATTAGGGTTCGCCCAAGAGTTCTGATACCCTTTTGAGTCCCTGCCTGCTGAGGGTCTCATTTGCCCTCATAGGCATTTATTGTGATTGGTTGCACCAACCCATGTGTTTTTGTGATGTCACCTCAGCAAAGTTACTCATTGACAGAGGGGGAAATCACATAGACTGCCAGAGGTAAGCGGCAGTGAAGACAAAGGCCTTTCTAAAAAGCATTTCCTTCACAAATGAAATCCTTTTCTCCTCTCCAAACTCTGATGTCTTTCTTTGTTCTTCCTCAGGCTACCCATAAGTCTGTGCTCATCGTGGATGAGAAAGGGTCAGAGGCAGCGGCAGCCACTGTTATAGAAGCCATACCTATGTCTTTGCCTCCGACCATAGAATTCAACATGCCTTTTTATGTGCTAATGTATGAAACACAGACCAACTACACATTATTTGTTGGCAAAATAGTAAATCCCACTCAGCACTAAGTGTCAGTGAATTCTGAATGCAGCTCTTAAATAAAGCATCTTGGCAACCCCAAGTTAATGTGGAGTCCTTCTCTTTTTCCAAACCAGAGGCAGTGCAAAATGATGTGAGAATAAAAAGGAGTCTCCAACTACAGTACTTGTTTTCTGACTGTTTTCCATGCACCCTTCAGAGCATAAGCAGTTGGTGTTCTGGTATTGTTTTTGCAACAAGCCAGAGGTTGAATCAAACATTACAGCCCCCACAGGAGCACCAAGAAGAAGACTGTAGTGTTTCCTGCGGTTTTTCAGCTGATCAGATACAATCTATACACTTCCTACATGGGTCGCCATACATCTGGATTTTCATGGACATTTCAGCGATTTCAGCCCAGGCACTGTTTCCGATGGCAGAATCCCAGCTATGTCCAGGAAATTCCAGGTGTATGGCAGCCCTACAGGTGATGGTGGTTGTTGTTATTGCTTACATTTATAGCCCACCCTTCCTCCCAGAGGAGCGCAGGACGACAAACACACAAACAGTAAAGCATATAAAAACAATTCCAGTACAGAAGCAGGCTATGAAATATGTCTAGTTGAAAGGCTTGTTGGAAGGAGGTCTTCAGTAGGTGCCAGAAATAAGATGGAGTCGTCATTTGTCTAATGTTTAAGGGGAGAGAACTCGCAAGAGTAGGTGCAGAATGTACCTCCAAATTAAGATAGGATCTGCAGGAGACCCTCACATGCAGTAACTGATTGGGTACATAATGGGTGGGACTATTTTTTCAGGTTACAACTCCTATCATTCCTGATTGTTGGCCATTCTGGCTGAGGCTGATGAGAGTTGGTTGGTGTCCAACCCACACCTCAAGGGACTCAGATTACCCGCAACCTGACATGGATCATCTTCATGACACTAATTCACAGAAGTAGTTTTCAGAGGTGCTCAGGTTTGGGGTGGGGTGGGGGTGGGGAAATAATATTTGAAGTATTTAATGTTTCAAGAGGAGCCCTGCTGGGTTAGATTCAGTTCTCACAGTGGCCAAATGATGAGACACACACAGAAATGCAGCTGGCGCATCAGCCCCCGCAACTGGCATTCTAGAAGCCATGGATAGCCTCATCTGCATGAATAATAGCACCATGAGCACAAATCGTCATGAATGCAGAATAAAAAGGAGATCAAGAGAGGCCCCAAGAATCTGTTACCACAATTTCTCAACAGTCACCAAAACTGCAATCTTTATTGATTTTTGAGTGAAACCAAAACAATTAAACTTGCTCCTCTCTTTTTTTATCTGTAGTATAAACACCCCCTATCTCCTAAGAGAAGGCTTCTGGTCTGAACCATGGAAATGCCCCCTTTTATTTCTCTGGCAGCTGTTTCGTCTCAGCCCCATCTTCTTGGCCATCCCTGTCTTTCGCCTCATTTATCTTCACTACTGTTCAGCGGTGACTCGTGTTTAATTGCTCCCCATGGCATCATCACATCAGATTATGATGACAAAAATCGCATACATAGGTCTCTCTTCAGTCAGTCAGATCCAGTGGTTGTCTGGGGGGCACAAAGGAGAGCGTAGGAAGGGCCCTGCTAGATCAGACCTAAAACCCATCTCATCCAGCATCATGATCCTACAGTGGCCAATCTGATAGCCATGGGAAGTTCACAAGCAGGACTTTCTGCAACTGTGCCCTGCCCAGATGTGGTTCCCAGCCACTGGCATTCAGAGGCACAGGACCTCCAGTGGTGGACATTCTCCATGATTTTGCTTATCATTATTATATGTTTAAAGTCATCTAAATTGGAACAAAGGAGTCCAAAAACAAGAAAATGAAAGCAACTGGGAGAGAAAAAAGGGGGCTTGAGCGGTATGCACAATGAATATTAACATACTTGTTTAAAAGATGATGATGATGATGATGATGATGATGATGATGATGATGATTTTAGATTCATGGGAAAAAACAGGAAAGTAGATGATTGCACTGGTGCCAAAAAAAAAAAGTCACTGAAATCACCCACGCCTAAGTCCTGCTGTATCCAACGGAAGTCAAATCTGCCTCACCTTCATTAGGTTTTCTTTTGGATCAGATAATATACTTCCTAAGCAATTTCGTACTATAGCGCCAAGCCAGGAGCACAGCATCCTGTAAGTACATTGCCAACCCTGTCACTTGTGTGGAATAAATCATACTCACATGGAGCCAGCTCTTAAAACTATACTCCAGTTTCCAGGGACAGGATTACTTCAATGGCAGGTGCGCGTTGGACAAATAAATCATAGCAGTATTCATCTCCCAAGCTTGGCTTCCTACCAGTGACACCTACAGAGACTACACATATGCTACCTTGACTGTCAGTTCCTTTGCATGCTGGCATCCATCTGTTTGAGAAGGAATATGCAAGGATAGCTACACTATACTTGCATCAACAACGTTTGAAGAACCCCTTCGTGAAGTGAAGACACGAGTCGGGAGTTGATGCAAGTGAGCTGTGCACATAGCAAGCTGAATGGCAAGCTCAGCAGAGGCTCTTTTTATTAGCAGAAAATACAGAACAAGGCAGATACATTTTTGGACTATGACCTTTACACATCCTCTAACCACAGGGTCGTGAGGTGACACAAGGTGATGTCAGTACCTGTTTCCATAACCTCATCTTCCTCTTAAACAAAGGTTAATCGAAAGTAGACAGAGGCCCCCGGCAGGGCATGGCAGACCACTAAGAAAGCAGAAGGTTAGAGAAAGTGTGTGGTGTTCCGGCAGAGCTAAGGTCGGATATAGGGTATGACTCTCTGACAGCTGTGGCTCGTCTGCGGTTGGGAGTGTGCTCCAACATGGTGAGGTTATCCCATCACCTCCCTTGCAGTGAAGTGTGCTTCAAGCCTTGCCGCCATCCTTACATCTTGTTCCCTCTCATGTTTGTGGTAGACCACAAACTTGACATGAGTCAACAGTGTGATGCAGCAGCTAAAAAAGCCAATGCAATTCTGGGCTGCATCAATAGGAGTATAGCATCTAGATCAAGGGAAGTAATAGTACCACTGTATTCTGCTCTGGTCAGACCTCACCTGGAGTACTGTGTCCAGTTCTGGGCAACACAGTTCAAGAAGGATACTGACAAGCTGGAACGTGTCCAGAAGAGGGCAATCAAAATGGTCAAAGGCCTGGAAACGATGCCTTATGAGGAACGGCTTAGGGAGCTGGGTATGTTTAGCCTGGAGGTTAAAGGGTGATATGATAGTCATGATATATAAAAGGGTGTCATATAGAGGAGGGAGAAAGGTTGTTTTCTGCTGCTCCAGAGAAGCGGACACGGAGCAATGGATTCAAACTACAAGAAAGAAGATTCCACCTAAACATTAGGAAGAATTTCCTGACAGTAAGAGCTGTTCGGCAGTGGAATTTGCTACCAAGGAGTGTGGTGGAGTCTCCTTCTTTGGAGGTCTTTAAGCAGAGGCTTGACAGGCATATGTCAAGAATGCTTTGATGGTGTTTCCTGCTCGGGAGGGGGTTGGACTGGATGGCCCTTGTGGTCTCTTCCAACTCTTATGATGCTATGATTCACACACACATGGCTTCATTGGCAGCTGAGCTCCTGGGCTAGTCAGTTTGATTGATTCGATTGATTTAGATGCCCCCTTTCTACGGTGAGCTGTGCTTAAAGTGGTTTACAACCACTTATCAAAATGCAAAACAGTGAGGCGTGGAGTCTAGGGGGGAGAAGGAAATTTACAAAGCATGCCTGCAAATTCAAATAAGACCAGAATTCAGAAGTTTATAACATACAGAACAAATTCAAGACTAGAGAAGATATAAATACATAAAAGCAAAGCAGAAAAGAAAGTTCCAACTGCTGGTGCAGCACTTCGAGCACTTCAGCAGCCTGTTTTAAATACAGTTGAGAGAGAGAAGGGTCTTCTCAGTAGGCTAGGTGATTTACAGCTGCCTCCTTTATCTCTCCTTCAGAGGAGACCAACAGCAGCAAAAGGGAAATGCTGGGGAGGGCAATGATGACTGGAGACATAGAGGTGGGTCTTCGTTTCTCGACTCAAAGCTATGACTTGGAGGCTTCCCTGGAAACCCAATGAGGAAGCAAGATCTGCAGGAGTGTTAATGCTGTGAGGCCCACCCCCCCTGCTCAGGTTGTACATGTGTGTAAATAAAACCGCATATCCTAAAAGCACCACAAACTGCATCAACCTTCATTCCAAGGAAACCGAACCCAGGTCAGCACTGGAACTCCTGCAGTCTCTTGATGCTCAGAGATGGGGGTTTCCACTTTATGTTCTCTGGGCAGCTTGCAAACATTCTGTTTGCAGCACTGGCTGAGAGAGAGGGGAAAGAGTGGCCGTGTTGGGAAGAGAGAAGGGAGAGAGAGTCAGGAAGCCCTTTCTCCTCCCTCCCATCCTCCTAAATTCCAGAAACAGAGCCAAAGGACCATCGATCCTCCTGATTGGCTGGCTTGCATTCCAGAAAACATTTTCTGGCTTCTCTTCAAATCGTATCAATCCTTTCGCCTTTTACAGAAAACATTTTGGGGGAACCTTGAAATCCACAGTGGAATCCAGTACATGCAAAGTTTGTTTATCTCCCTGATTTTCCTTGCTTCTGATGCTGCAATAGCAAGAGCTACCAGGGAGTGTAAATGAGCAACTGACACAATGCTTGCGCTTTCTCTGCCAAAAGTCACAATGACCATTCTAATTTGTGTGTGTGTGTGTGTGTGTGTGTGTGTGTGTGTGTGTGTGTATGTGTTTTCCAGTTCTTTTGCCTCTCACTGCTCCTGTGTCCTCCCCGCCCCCCCCAAATGTCTCTATCATGTTCGTTCTTTGCATTTCCTCTCTGTACCAGCCATTCTTCGCAGCCTCCCACTCTAACGCCCACACAGCAACGATTCCTTTCCCAGTACACAGCCATTTGTACAGAAGGTGGACTTCTCGATCTCTGCTCTTGCAGAGCCTATGCTATTACATTACACACCTCCATTTGATGGGCTTGTTCAGGAAGAAGAGGAACAGGTCCCGTGGAAGCTGAGGCAGCCTCTCACATTCACCTCCACCAACATTTAGACGTGTAGCATGATGCTGGCAAACAGCACTAGCTCCAGTTTCAGGGGGCCACTGCTAAGGACACCCCCTAGTTCTAAACCCCAACTGCAGGTTTTATCTAGAGGTGGGTTAGGGCTGGATGATACCTGATTTTCAACATTGTGACAGATCACCAGCTATACATTGTGATATAAAGGTAAAAAAGGGTAAAGGACCCCTGGACAGTTAAGTCCAGTCAAGGGGGACTATGGGGTTGTGGCGCTCATCTCGCTTTCAGGCCAAGGGAGCCGGCGTTTGTCCACAGACTGCTTTCTGGGTCATGTGGCCAACATGACTAAACTGCTTCTGGTGAAACGAAAGACCGTGACAGAAGCCAGAGCGCACAGAAATGCCATTTACCTTCCCACCGGAGTGGTACCTATTTATCTACTCGCACTGGCGTACTTTCGAACTGCTAGGTTGGCAGGAGCTGGGACAGAGCAACAGGAGCTCACCCCGCTGTGGGGATTTGAACCGCCGACCATCTGATCAGCAAGTCCAAGAGGCTCATTGGTTTAGACCGATAGGTCACAATGTCTGAAATAAGGATGGAACTATGCAGGGGCAGGTGCGTAGCAAGGGAGGGGAGGGGCGGGGCGGGGCGCCCCTGGCTCCAGTCTGATGGGGGCAGTGCGGGGGCAGCGCCGCCAGCCCCTGGCCCGCCCCTCGCCTCCTCCAGCCGAGCACGCCCTTGCCGCGGCCACCCCCAGCCCTCATGCACCTGCCACTGCCCTCGCAGAGCTCACCTGCCGCTGCAGCCGCCCTCATGGAGCTCGCCCGCTGCCGCCCTCGCGGAGCGCGCCATCTGCCGTTGCCCTCACGCACCACCGCGGATGGACTTCACGTGTGTGGACATGCGCAGTCCGGCCTGGTGCATGCATCGTGACATCACGGCGCGTGCGTCAGGCCACGTTGTGATGTCACAACGCACGCGCCAGGGCAGTCTGTTTATGTACCGCCCCAGGCAGCCAAGCAGCACTGTTCGCCACTGCGCAGGGGCAAACAGCAGGGCTGGTGTCAGGATGCTGTCAGCAGCTCCCTGCTGGGTGCTCAGAAAAGTATAAAGACAAGGAAAGGTTTCTTACCGTCCTTTTTCATTTCATTATTTACAGAGAGGCTGTAGAACCCAGCCTCTTGGATAATGGCATTGTCCTGAGTGACTCTCCACCCCTGGCTTTCCCACTTCCTCATTTGGGTGCTGCCACGTGTCCTCTGCCTTTGAGCTCTTTGCTCTCCTACTTTTAAGGCTTGCCGGGTTCTGGGAGATGGGGAGTCTGAGGTGCTTTCTGGTGACACCATGTCAGCCAGCTGCCTCTCCGCTTCTGTCCTCTCCTCCTCATTTCCCATTATTTCCCAACTTATCCCCTCATCCGCCTCTGAGTTGTGACCTCCCACAAATCCCTGTTGTAAATCTATACAGTACTGTCTTCTTCCTCTTCCTCCTCCCTGGAAGGGTCAGGATGGGGAGGCAGTCTCCACCATTCCTCCTCTGCCCAGTCCCTGACAGCTGGGTGATATCTGGTTTTCAACTTTGCGATATATCACCATCTAAACATTGTGATATACTGATATATCACAATGTCTGAAATAAGAATGGAGCTGTGTATAGGCACTGGCCAACTTCACCCTTTTCCCCGCATCGTGATTTTTGCATAGCGCGCTCACATACAGACCATGATTTGATTCGCAATATATAGTCAGGTCCAAAAATATGAAACCGATATCAAAGCATGGACTTCAAACCGGTTTGGGATGATATATCAATACATCGCCCAGCCCTAATGTGGACTTATCCACTAGCCGTGGCTGGGACACAGCTGACCATTTTGACTGCCCACAATACCTCAGAGCAACATGATTTTCCCAGGATCCATCCCAGGATTCCAGGGCTGCATTCCGATTCCCACATACTGTTGAAATGGGAGGGTCCACGAGGATCATCTAGTCCAACCCCCTGCAACACAGGAACCTTTTTTGCCCAACGTGGGGCTCAAACCCACGACTCTGAGATTAAGTGTCTCACGCTCTACCGACTGAGCTATCCCAGGGGTATGTAAGTCCCTCTGAGCTCGGCACAACTTGCTTCTTTGTCAACACATAGAGGGTCGGTAAATATTTTAAGGCATGACTAAAATGTAAAAGAACTTCTCTTTTACATTAGTGGAAATTGCAGGGGGGCGTCAAACGAATGCAATGAAATCTGCCGAAGTACTAATTTTAGCACTGTCAAAGATTACTGCATAGATATTTCCTAGAGTGAGGAAGTTGAAGAAGTCACCTCAACCTGCTCCCAGCTAAATTGCCCTTCTTCTTTTTGGCAGCTGGGCTGTGTGCCAGGGTGGAAATTTCAGACCATAATAGATGAGGCCGGTTTTACAGGATTTCCTACACCAGGCATTCGTTCTACCCTTAATGCAAGTTAGTTGGAGCCTCTTGGATGCTATAGCTGTGTTTTAATGAGTGAGGCCATCCACCCCTACACTGCAATCCTGTAACTCAGTCACTAAGCATTTTGCAACTCAATGGAGATGGCTGTGTGGGCTCACAACATTTCACCATTGTTTGTTCTGCTTTATCTCATTGGTAAATAATCCAGCTAGCCTTGCAGAGGGCCACTTTACCTCAGAAGGAAGACATTTTAGGTGCATAAAGGCACATGCATATATTCATAAAATGATTTCTGGTAAATTTTTGAAGTTGTTTTTTTTTTTGGCGGGGGGGGGGGAGTTAACAGAATGCTTGGACCAGTTGGACCTATGCTCTGATCCAGCCTAGGCGCTTCCTAGGCTCTTCATAGCCCTCCACTGATGTGGCTTCTCAGCAACTGGTATTCAGTGATATATTGCCTCTGAAAATGGAGGTTCCTTAAAGCCATTGTTTTATGTTCCCAACAGAATGGCTCGATTGCTTAGAGCGTGGTGCTGGCAACAGCAAGGTTGCAGGTTTGATCCCCATAAGGGACAGCTGCCATATTCCTGCATTGCAGGGGGTTGGACTAGATGATCCTCAGGGTCCCTTCCAACTCTATGATTCTATGAGATTCTATTTGTTAAAATTATACACTGCTTGATTAGAAAAAGAAAAAAAACCTCAAACCGGTTTACAAAGAGCCACCTGAATTTAAGTCATCTAAGCTTCAAAGTCTCAGCGTTTTCTTCTCATAGACTCGAATTTTTACATTTCTGCTGTGCTATAATTGCTGTGTGGCTCCATCCTATGCCACTCCAACAAAGTAAGACCTGTATATACATTAACACTTGGGAACACGGAAGCACCATCTGTTTCCAGGCATAGAAAGGGATGTAATCAAACTGGTTCCACCACTTCCAATTGCAAAGGACTTCCATGACATCTAGTGGCGCCAGCTGGATCTGAACAAAAGCCATCTGCATTTCTCTTCCAATAACTGAAAGGATGCTAAGGAGCTAAGCCTTAACGTTAGGCGATGATGATGATGATTTATTTATACCCCGCCCATCTGGCTTCATTTCCCCAGCCACTCTGGGCGGCTTCAAACAAAATATTTAAAATACGATAAAGCACCAACCATTAAAAACTTCCCTAAACAGGGCTGCATTCATATGTCTTATAAAAGTCATATAGTTGTTTATTTCCTTGACATCTGATGGGAGGGCGTTTCACAGGGCGGGCGCCACTACCGAGAAGGCTCTCTGCCTAGTTCCCTGTAACTTCGCTTCTCACAGAGAGGGAACCCCCAGAAGGCCCTCAAAGCTGGACCTCAGGGCTGAACAATGGGGGTGGAGATGCTCCTTCAGGTATACTGAGCTGAGGCTGTTAGGCAAACTAAGGCCCAGGGGACGGATCCAGCCCAATCGCCTTCTAAATCCAGCCCACAGACGGTCCTGGAATTAGCGTGTTTTTACATGAGTAGAATGTGTGCTTTTATTTAAAATGCATCTCTGGGTTATTTGTGGGGCATAGGAATTCGTTCATTTCCCCCCAAAAAATATAGTCTGGCCCCCCACAAGGTCTGAGGGACAGTGGACTGGCCCCTGCTGAAAAAGTTTGCTGACCCCTGGTTTAGGGCTTTAAAGGTCAGCACCAACACTTTGAATTGTGCTCGGAAATGTACTGGGAGCCAATGTAGGTCTTTTATGACTGGTGTTATATGGTCTCGGCGGCCGCTCCCAGTCACCAGTCTAGCTGCCGCATTCTGGATTAGTTGTAATTTCCAGGTCACCTTCAAAGGTAGCCCCACATAGAGTGCATTGCAGTAGTCCAAGCAGGAGATAACTAGAGCATGCACCACTCTGGCGAGACAGTCCATGGGCAGACTATAATGAGGTGAAGCAATGTTCAGGGTTGTTTTGTGGGAAACTCCTGAGGACTATGATCTCTGCATTTTGTACTTGGCCGGGTCACCTGCTTCTTGGTCACAACTTAAAATCATCATTCTGTGCCTGAACCATCCTGAATATTCAGTGGAATCCTTTGCATGTGCTACCGTATGATGTATGAGGCTTTCACCTGTAGCTTGCAAAAGTCCACCCCACCATACAGATTACAAGAGCCTCTAAATGGCATCTTTATTTTTTACAATTGCAATTTATTTATTTATTTTGCCATCACTGAGTAGGGTTTTCTGTGCTCTTTCCCAAATATTTTCAAGAGCTTGTGAACTACGAATTGATGGAACCATCCCACATTTTTATGCTCCCATCAGACATAATCCAGACAGGTGCATTTGCCCTCTGCTGCAACTTTTGCAATGTGCAATAAAATTCTTTTTTTTTTTTTAGTTCACCAAATGTTGTAGGAACAGAACACAATTATTGGATGACAAATGTTCTGTCAAGGGCCATTGCACCATTTTTTGGAATTTGTTTAATAAGGAGGTTTTTACTTTTGGATAGAATATCATGAAGGCAAATTGGCCAGAAATACTAGCAATGCTAGAAAGAGTGCATGAAATTATTCTCAAAGACTATGACAAGATTTCTCCTACTTTGGTCTAATGCAAAAAGTCTTGTGCAGCATTTCTTGTTGCTCTAAACGAATTATGTCTTTGTTAGTGATTTTCACTCACTTTTTCTCATTCTGTTTTCACCTGTTCATTGTTCATTTTGCAAGATTTGCAGATTCCGGGAAATGGTGCAATAATGTTGGGTGGGTGGCTGCCATCCAAGAATTATGTGGTGTTCATCCAAATGCTTCTGAAGATGCTTCTATCCCTAGCAGATTATATAAGGCTTTCAAAAAATTGTTTTATCCAGTTCGTTTTAGTAAAGTTCAATATTGCACAGCAGTGGCCTATGTATTTGAATGCATGCTTTTAAAAGAAACTGCAGGGTACAATTGAACTCAGTGCAATTTTAGTAAGCGTGGAACTTCAGTTTCCCTAGAAACTGAATAAGCCTAGAAACGAGGCATAAATCAAGCCATTTAAAATGGCATATCCAGCTGTTTTCAAAAGATACATATTTTTAAAATGAAATGGTATTTAATCTTAAAGCTTTTTGCCACCAGCTTTTGATTGTGAGCCCCCCTCCCGCTTGTAAAAGGTTGCAGCCGATGTGCTCTAATGCTTATTGTTAATATTGCAACTGGGTTCAAGGCCCATCTTTTCTAAAGACTCCAGATCGATTTTATCATCCTAGTCTCTCCACACAGAGATGATGGTTCAGATGATGGTGATGAAGAAGTTTAGTGGAGAAGGCACCTGCTGAATTTCTATTGGCAGAAAGGGGCAATAACACAGAAGGCTCAGGTTTGTGTTGATGTCAAATGAGCCCCACCAATTTGGGGCAACCAGCAATGCTCCTACAGTGGTACCTCTAGTTACGAACTTAATTCGTTCCGGAGGTCTGTTCTTAACCTGAAACTGTTCTTAACTAGAGGCCTGCTTTCGCTAATGGGGCCTCTTGCTGCCACTGCACCGCCAGCACACGATTTCCATTCTCATCCTGGGGCAAAGTTCTCAACTCAAGGTATCTCTTCCAGGTTAGCGGAGTTTGTAACCTGAGGCGTTTGTACAGATAATCTCAGTGGTCAAGCTGGGATTCAAGGGTTCAGGTGGTCCCCAAGGTAGCCTGGACCCAGTGTGCAGTAAGGAAAGGTGAGCTCAGTGCTACTGAGATAGGCACACTAGTTGTCAGAGACACGCCCAGCACAGAGGAATTTCCAGAGGAAGAGGAATTGGCTGCACCTGAGTCTCCGCCTCCAGAGGCGGAATTGGCTGCACCTGAGTAGCCAAGAAGTAGGAGATGGAGCAAGTGATTAGAGCAGAGGTGGGCCAGCAGGAGGAGGGGGAGGATGTGGCGTATATCTGGCCTTGGGAGGGGTCAGAAGCCAGTCGAGTCAACTTACTCCGACGGCAAAGGGTGAGCTGTGGAAGCTTGGACTGCTGTAAGCCTGTTATTGAGAAACTAGTATCTTGAAGCCCGTTAAATTAACGGGTGCTAGAACATGCAATTCCCCCCGCCCATTCCCCCCTCTCTCCCCCTCCCTTCTTTTCTCCACCCACACGTGCCAGGACTCTCCTGGGCTGCCACCGGCGCTGCTCCTCTGTCGCTGCTCCGCCTCCTCCTCCTCCTCCGCTGCTGCGGTCCATGCCTAGGCAGGGGAGCGGGGAAGGGGCGGCCAGGGCCCTCTTTCCTTCCTGCCCTCCACCTGGGCTCGAGCCTGCTTTTGCGAAGGGTTAGCGGGGAAGAATGAGCAGCATCCCTCCGCTGCCACCGGCTTCTTGCTGAACGCAGCGGAGGCACGGGGTAGCAGATGAGATGCTTCACGGAGCAGGGAAAGAGGGGCGGGCGGCAGGTGGCTGCCACCCGCCCCTCCTTCCCTGCTCCCTGTCAAACATCTCCTCCCCCCCGGGCTGCTCTTCCTCCCCCCCATGCGCTGTCCCCGCTTCTGTCTGCCTCTGACCCTGCACCGCGAGGGAAACGGTAGGCAGAGGGGTGGGAGGGAGGGATAGAGCGTGTGTGCGTGACGCCCGCTTGCTGCTGATCATCGGGGGGGGAGCGTAGGAGAGAAAAAAAGGGGGGAAAGCAGCCTCCTTCTCCTCGCCTTTCCCAACCCACCCAGAGCTGAGCCCGCCACACGCCGGGTGGGGGGAGGGGTTGGGATGCGGCGATGGGGTGGGGAACGGCGGCGGCGGGAACGCGCACTCGTATCTCAATCCCTCACGGTCCCTTCCCCTCTTCCCCTCGCGCCATTAATAGGAAGGCGAGGCGCGGAACAGCAGTTTGGAGGGGAAGCCGTTGAGGGAGAGAGAACCGCATTTCCCCCCCCCTGGCTCTGTGTGCATCCAGTCTCTGCGTCCAATCCGTGTCCGTGGGGCACATGCTCAGTAGCGCGGAAAACGGGACACACGGAATCTGGATGCAGAGACACAGGGACTTTATTATATAGGATAAACCTCAGCTACTTCAACTGCCAGCATTCCGTGTCTTGTGTGGGAGAAGCGCTAAACCTGACACTAGTCTGCTCTTTCTCTCTGGGCTGCGACTGAGGAAGGTCCCCATTGCAGTGATTCTGGGTAATGCAACTTAGGTCACACGCTACTTCATTGGTGCTCTTTAAGAAGGCCATTGCCAGCACATAGGTTAAGGGCTTAGATGCTTGGATTGGCTTCCCTTTTGCTACAGGATCATTTCAAGGTTCTTTATGAAGCCCTTCACAACATGGTTCCAGGACCGCCTTGTTCTTTATATCCTGGCCCAACCACTGAGATCTTTGGGGGGGGGTCTCCTTTGACGGTCCCCCGTGGCTCATAACTACTAGAAGGCATGAATGCATTGTATTGGGCCCAAGCCTGTGGAATTCCCTCACCCCTGAGAATTAGGTCTTGCTGTTCCTGACTTTTTTGCTCCCACTGGCATTTCAAGATAGTGTTCAGTTTTATAATAAACGTTTAAAATGCCTAATAATAATAATTTACAATAAACACTTTAAATTGCCTAATAATGATGATAATGATAATAATAATAATTGTCAGGGGGTCTCCTTACAGAGAGCCCCCACCCATCATTTTCACCAGCTCATCACCCAGCGTCAGCACAAGTAGCGAGTCAGAGGGGAGGAATGAGGAAATGAGCGGAGTGGAGAGAGGGCTGTCGTATGCTACAGAGCCCTTGCACCGCTCTGAGGGAAAGCTAAAGGAGGAGGAGCTGAGACAGCCATCGGACACAGGGTGTCCGTGAGGCGCACTACTACCCGTAGGGCAAGGGGGCGGAATTTTAGGGTCCCCAGGCTCTTATGTTGGGCGAAGACCAGGAAGAAGCCGTTGCGAGGTTCTGATACGGACTGAGCAGTCATGTTTCCTGATACTCTTGCACTGTAAATAGCATGCACAATAAAACTCTGAAAGAAAAGACGGAGTGGAGCGTCTTTACTCATGAGTAGCCACAGCCTTCTCTGACAATAATAATACCCCAAGATTGTTTGTGCAAGGGAAGCCAACTGTGGGAGAAGTGTTCTTTCAAAGCTCTGAGATGCATGTTCTTGAGAATCAGTGCTCAATACCTACCAAAACCGTGCTGTTCTTCCAAGTATGTGGACAGGAAACCAACTTTGGTCTTGCCTTTCAGAAGTGTTTACGTTAAACTTCTTGAAAGCCCTTTCATGCTGTTGTTCTTTTGACTCCACATGCCGCTTACTGGAACCTGTCTGGCATTGCAGCACTTCCTTCTCTGGAAGTCATATGTCCTGTTTGTCCTTTAGTTAATTTGCAACAGACAAAAATATGAAGCTACACTTTGGAACAGCAAATATTTACCTCAGGATCTCACTCATTTGGAATTAATAACATTGCAACTTGATTTGCACGGGAGTCAGAAAAGTAAGAGAGAAGCTGTCCCATTGGTAAGATTTGCAAATCTAAATGCATTTTAAAAGAATATAATGGAAGGGAGGTCAATTGAAAGTGGTCACTAGTTAATTCACTGCTGTATTTTAAACACTGAGGGTTTGTGTGTGTTTTAGGGCAGTTCAAAAAGTATCTCCTACTTTTGAATGCCTTAAGGGAAAATGTGAATAGCTCCACAGGGATTCTCCTCTGTATTTTTGAACTTTTTTCTTGTTCCAAAAGCAATCCCTATAAGATTGTCTATAGTGGTGGCATTTCATTGGTAAATCCTTAAAATGTTTGGGATTAATGCCTTACATTACAAGCAACGATGGAACTGCACCATTTGCTTGGAATACCTAGCTGTACCAAAAATAGGAAGCTGCGATATACCATGTTAGGCTGTTTGTCCACCTAGCCCAGTGCTGTCTACTTTGACTGGCAGCAGCTCTCCAGGGTCTCAGGCAATGCTTTCTTAATGCTTGCCATGTGACTCTTTAAAACGTTCTCAGACTGGTATCCCTGCGTTGTTTACATTCGAGCTAAGCAATATTTAAAACCAAGCTCTTTTCTTATTCTGCATTCACACATCTCCTTCTTCCTCTGGGAGCCTTGAAGGAGGGAGACCCTGCTTTCTAACCCACATTATTTTGAATGTGCCTCTAAAACAGACCTAGTTCAGGTCTATTCCAAAGTGCACACCTAGAACACCCCATTTTTAATTTTTCATCTAATCAGAATGTCATTGTTTTACCTATTTGAGACTGGCATTGCAGGGGTCTTTTCATTCACATTCACATTGTTCAGCCTCAGACTAAGACTTAAAAACTTAGTCACTAAGTATTTAATTGAAGAATTAAGCTCAGCAAGTGGCTTGGGTGGCAGCATTTCTCTTAGTTTAACCAGCAGATTGCCGCAAGGATAAAATGTGGGGGAAGCCTATTTAATCTTAGGCTGTGTACTCACCATACACAGTTTGTTAAATGTGCTGGGAATTGTAGCTCTGTAATGGGTAAACTACAGTTCCCAGGATTCTTGGTTTGGGAATGTGCTCTAAATTTATAATGTGAATGCAGCCTTAGAGGAGCCTTTTCTGAATTTGGATGCTCAGAAGTTGTTGGACTCCAACTTCCATCATTCTCAGTTAGCATAGTCAATGGGCAAGGCTGATAGGAATTGGAGTCCACCAATATCTGGGAACCCCAGGTTAAGGAAGCCAATCTTGGAGAAAAGATTAGATATGAGTATGATGCATGGGATAAAATATACCCTCCAACATTTCTCTGATGAAAATAGGGATGTCCTATTCTGTTGTTGTTGTTGTTGTTGTTGTTGTTGTTGTTGTTGTTGTTGTTATAATACCCTGCCCATCTGACTGAGTTGACCCAGGCACTCTGAGTGGCTTCCAACATATATAAAAACATAATAAAACATTAAACATTCCAAACCTCCCTCTACAGGACGGCCTTCAGATGGCTTCTAAAGGTTGTATAGTTACTTATCTCCTTGGCTCAGGCATTGCATAACTCCATACCCTCCAATGTTTCTCTGATGAAAATAGGGATGTCCTAAGGTAAAGCGGGACATTCTGGGATCAAATCAGAAACCAGGATGGCTTCTGTAAATCTGGGACTGTCCCTGGAAAATAGGGACACTTGGAGAGTCTGAAATATACTGTATGTCTACTGGCCTTTTGTTTGACTGCAAGAATAAAGCATTTTCATCCATTTCTCTGACCTATTATCATTTTATTCACCAGAAAGAAGTTCATTGCTGTACTCCAACATGAAATCTGCCTTTTTTCTTGTCTTATTTGAACTGTGGGCTGGCATGTGCTTATCAAATGAAACAGCTGGTGTTTCAGGGGTGGAGACAGAGCAGAGTCTCATCCTAAACCTCTGGCCTTTCAATGACACTGATAAACTATCCCTGCATAATACTGTGCCAGATCCATCTGGGGAAGAGTTTGTGCTGGAGTCCTCCATGCGCAACTTCACCGAAAAGAACACCAATTTTGGATTCAATCTCTACAGAAAAATAGCGCTGAAGCATGACAACAATGTGTTCTTTTCCCCATTGTCCTTGTCCTTCGCTTTGGCAGCCTTCTTGCTGGCTTCTGAAGGAGAGACGCACCAGCAAATGATTCAGACTCTAAACCTCCACCTTCTGGATGACAAAGAGAACCGGCTACCATCTTTGTTCCAGCAGCTAAGCGTCAGCCTCGCCAAGAACAAGGACTTCACTCTTTTGCAGGACAGCTTCTCTTTCGTCCAGAAAGGCTTCCAGATCAAAGACGTCTTCCGCAACTTGTCCAAGCGATACTTCGATATGGAGTTCCTGACGGTTGATTTCCACAACTCTACTCATGCCAAAACTGCCATCAACCAACATGTGAAACAAAAGACTAGAGGGAAAATCCCTAGCTTGTTTGATGCAGTCGATCACCAGGCTAGAATCATCCTGGTGAACTGCATTCTCTTTAAAGGTAACGATTATTGTGATCATAAATATCTTTGCTGTTTTTTGTTTCGTTTCTTAAGAGGTGAACAGAGATGTGGTTAACAGCTAGGTTTATGGAAGAGTCTTTCTGCCTGCCATTCTACATTACCAGCAAGACCAGACCCTCCAAGTGTCCCTATTTTCCAGGGACAGTACCGAATTTACAGAAGCCATCCTGGTTTCTTATTTGATCCCACAATGTCCTGCTTTTCCTTAGGACCTACCTATTTTCATTGGGGAAATGTTGGAGGGTATGGAATAGGATGTCCCCAGGGCTTTTTTTCAGCCAGAACTCACAAGGACTCAGTTCTGGCCCCTCTTAGGTGGGTGCCATTGCCATTCTAAGAGAATGAGGGAGGTGTTCAGGGTGAGTTCCAGCACTTCCTTTTCTAGAAAAATAGCAGTCAACATTTCTACTTTCACTGGAGAAATGTTGGAGGGCATGCAAGTCTTATCACCACAATCATTCCTTTTCTCTCATCTCTCTTGTTCCTTTATCGGCAGCCGAAGGGTCAGCTGCTTCTCATTAAGGGGCTCTAGGGACCAGCTGCCCATCCCTAGACTAGGGCTACTCCAGAGAAATCTATGTATCTGAAGCTAGCATTGTTGCCATAAATGCCCCCCAAAAGCAGTAACGAAATTTATAAAACAGGAGTGACCAGTCACCTCTCACCAATGTAGTGTAGCTATGTGAACCTTCGAACCACACTCAGGGTGAAGTTGGGTTCTGCTTGCAATCTGCTTGCAATCTTCCATGCAGGCAGTGGAAGTTGGAAAAGGAGCTCTCCCCCCCCCCCACCCCATGTATTTCAATGAATTTCAGGAAGTGAAAATAGGATTCTTAAAATGTGTGCATGTCCACTGCAGCTCTCCCTGCAGTTTTCAATGTAGGAGCTGGTCCTCTCATAAGAACATAACATAAAAATACAAGAGGGGTCCTGCAGGAACAGGCCCATGACCCATCTAAATGCAGCATGCTGGTCTCACAGTGGCCAAACAGAGGCCAACGGGAAGCCTGCAAGCAGGATGTGAGTGCAACAGCAGTTGTGATTCCCCGCAACTGGTATTCACAGGCATACAGTGAAAGCAGAATATTAGCTGTCATGACTGGTAGCTATTGATAGCCGTATCCTACATGAATGTCTCTAATCCTCTTTTAAAGCCATACAAGTTGGCGGTTGTCACTGTCTCTTGTGGGAGTGAATTCAAAGTTTAAAGATGTGCTGCTTGAAGATAAAGGTATAGGTAAAGGGACCCCTGACCATTAGGTCCAGTCGTGGATGACTCTAGGGTTGCGACGCTCATCTCGCTTTATTGGCCTAGGGAGCCAGCGTACAACTTCCAGGTCATGTGGCCAGCATGACTAAGCCACTTCTGGCAAACCAGAGCAGCACACGGAAACGCTGTTTACATTCCCGCCGAAGCAATACCTATTTATCTACTTGCACTTTGATGTGCTTTTGACCGAGCTGGGACCGAGCAACGGGAGCTCACCCCGTCATGGGGATTCGAACTGCCGACCTTCTCATCAGCAAGCCCTAGGCTCTGTGGTTTAACCCACAGCGCCACCCGTGTTGTGTCCCCACCCCGAAGATACTAAGGAGTTTTCCCCCACAAGATCAAGTGATGGCCATGAACTTACATGACTTTCAAAGAGGAAGCTGGTGGGTCTGGCACTAGTTCGGCATCCTGTTCTTACAGTGACCAGCCAGATGCCAATATCACTCTTCTCAATTGTGATTCCCAGCAATTGGCATTCAGAAGTGCACTAGCTCCAGCCATGAGGTACAACATTGCCATCGTGCCTTGTAGCCATTGAGAGCCTTTCTGCTCCATGAATTTGTCCTAATCCTCTTTCAAAGTCATCCAGGTTGGTGGTCATCAGCACATTTCTTGGGATGCCGTATAGATGCGGACCCACGTGGTCTCGTTGCTATTGCAGAATTTCGCACAGCGGCAAAAATCAAGGCCGCCTGCGTCCTCCCTCAATTTCTGTCGACCCTTTTAATAAGTGGAGAAAAAGATTGCAAGGAATGTTCCCAGCCATTGGGTGTTGCTTGTCAGGAATATTTTCAAAGGGCTCCATGGCAACCCAAAAGACACTGCAATTAAATATCCCCTAATTTCTCTCTTCTATATTTTTAGCTCCTGTTCTGATTTTTCACTCCTTCACTAATTGTTGAGTTGCGATATAAAGTGTACTGAATAGAGAAAAAGAAGCTAGAGCTATCTTGAGCACATGGAGGCTGCAGAAGCTCTATTGGCTTTGGTGGGCTTTAAGCAACCTACAAATATGCAGGATGGCACCCCTTTTGTGACTGAAAGGGCAAGCCTGGGAGGTCTAGAAGGTGACTCGTAGAGAAGAAGAGAAACTATGTGGAGTGGGGAGGAAAAGATGTCATAGAATCATAGAATCGGAAGGGACCCTGAGGATCATCCAATCCAACCAATATGCAGTTGTCCCTTCTGGGGATCAAACCTGCAACTTATCAGCACCATGCTCTAATCAACTGAACTATCTAGCCAACTATTCAGGGTGGAGACAAACAAGAGTCTTTTGAAAGTGTTACGATAACCCAAAGGCCACATTCCTTTCTGGGCAATTTTCCAGGCAGGACCAGAGGCAAAAGTAGGAACAGTAATGAATGTAAACCTTATTTTTGTACAATAAGCTAGTTCCTGCACATGCACACACACACCCCATCTCCATACTCTCCCCCCCCCCATATAAGCCTGAGGCATCATCACACTTCAAGGACACCTTTCATCCCGACAAAAATATGTATGAAGTATGGCCAACGGGGGCATGGCTTGGGAAGGAGGGCTATACACCAGGAACCCTATTAGAAAAGCAGTGATCAACCATGCCAAAGTTACACATGCTTTCAAATCCCATTCATTTCAGCGGAAGGGTTAAGCACATGCTGAAATGGCAATAAATGGGGACTTGGCTTTGTCTGGATTGTCCCTGAAGGTTCCTGCAGCTGATGTGGATTATGTCAGCGTTATAGAATAAATGGTTGTGTTTCTGTGATCTATTCTCAGGCAACTGGCTACACCCATTTCCTCCCAAGCACACAGAACTGGACACCTTCTATATTGACAATTACAGGACTGTCCAAGTGCCGATGATGTCCAAGACGGAGAGGGTTGCCATCACAGTCGATAAGAGCTTGAGCTGTGTTGTGCTGAAGCTGCCATACAAAGGGAGCGCACACATGCTGATCGTCATACCTGAGAAGGGTGCTGATTCTATGTCCATTGAAGACCATTTAACAAATGAGCTGGTGGAGTCTTGGCTTAGGACCATGAATAGCAGGTACAGGAAATGTTGTGCTTTTTGTTGCTAAGATGCTAGATTGATGCAAGCTAGAATATTCAAAGGAGAAGGAAAGAAAGAGGGCAATGTACCTGAATAAGGAAGGAAAGGGGTTTAACTATGATGGGTCCCTGGAGCTTGTCACCTTTTCCGCAAAGACAAGTTCATTGCTTTTTCTTCTGGGAAATGATCAAGCACAGGAACACAAAAACAGGTGTGTGTGTGTAATTATATATATATATATATATATATATATATATATATATATATATATATATACACACACACGCACACACACACACACACACACACACACACACACACCGTATATATATTCATTCCTGTATTTAGGCCCAAACTTCCTACACTATGCAGCAATGATGGGAACCATAGAAGTTACATTTCCCATGGCTCCTGACATCACAAATGAACACTTGTATGAACAAATGAACTACCATTAAGAGATTTTATATGTCTGTCAAAGCCCGCATTCTCTGAATGATATAGTTGACTCTCCTACACAGGGGTTACATTCTGGGGATAGTGCATAAAGCCAAAATCGTGTATAGTCAAAACACTCCCTGCGCCTCTGAACACCTTCCTAAGGCCACCAAACACTCTCCTTATACCTCAAAATGCTCTCCCAAGTTGAGTGCAATGGGGGGGGGCGATATCACCCCCTCCCGTGCCCATCCTCTTTTTTAAATTATTCACTCAAGTTAAATGTGTATAAGTTGCGAGTCAACTGGATCAGCAGATATGCCAAATCTTTTATATGATATATTATACACATTGACAGTCTTTTAGATGATATATTTATTATACAAATTGAATGTGCAGTCTCCAAGAGAAGAATATGCACACTGACCAAGCAACACTAATTGCTTTGCATATTCCCTGAGTTCATTCAGAGAGTATGCAGACTGAGATGGCACTAAACAAAATCCCTTGCTTGTAGAGCCTCCGTATGTCCGGATTTCCCTGGACACAGCCGAGAAACAGGCTTGAAAATGGAGTCCAGGGGGATTTCTGTGAATCGGCAAAATGTCTGGGAAAACCTGGACCTATGGCAAGCAGGGTTTTATTTTTTAAAAAAAACACTTCAACAAACCCAGAAAAGCCCATTAAAAGCTCAACAACATCAGCAGAAAAAACACACAACTGAGCAACTTTGACTCCCTACCTCACCCCCACAAATGAAAGCTCAACAACTTTTGTCCAGATTTTCACTTTGGGCAATATGGGAACTGTACCTGTTTGTCAATGTTCATTTATGCCCATTCTTCATAGCTGTCCAGTCAATGTGCACAATGAGCAGTTTTTTTATGCATATTCTCCATTCAACTTACATTCGTCACCAAATATTGTTTATTTGCATTACAGGAAAATGGACATTTACTTTCCAAAGTTCAAGCTAGACCAGAAATACCACATGCATCAATTGCTTCAAGATCTGGGAATTAAAGATCTTTTCTCCAATGAAGCAGACCTCAGCCACCTCACAAATGAGAGAGATGTAAAAGTATCCCAGGTAAGTGTGACCACTTTTCCTGCATAAAACTGCATGCTATCCCATTTCACAAGGCACAACTGCCCCAACGTTGAGATCCAGGCACATGGCTGTGTGCCATTTGTTCAGTATCAGTGTGCTGGGAAGAAGATTGGCATTGCCAGATTAGACAACGCTGATCACCCATTTAAAGCAATCAAAAGTGACGGTGCTTAGATTGCTTTGGTGGTCTGCACGTATCTCTGACCTACCCAATAACTTGCAGACTCCCGTGCTGGATTTGAGGCATTTTCACTTTTGCAGGACCCAATCCCAAAGAGTCCTCTGTGTGCAGAAAGTTGTTGCAGTTGTGTGGATAACCACCTTTGCTGGAATGGGACAACATGACTGCAATTAACATAGAAGGTTTTTTTATATATTAATTGCAGTGATGGAGCAGCCTTGAGAGACCAAGAGAGGGTGCAGTTTAAGCAGAAGTTTGGTACCTTCTCTCTTTGCCATGGTGCTGGCAAAAATCACCTTTCTGAACTTGCTATCTCAGCCTTTGCCAACCTGATGCCCTCAGTCTAGATGTTCTGTAGTCCAACCCCCCAAAAGTGAGGGAAGCATGTTGGCAACGGTTGTGCTATTTGAAGCTGCTTCAACGATGGCTGGAGTCCTGTTCTCATATAAATCTCTGACTCCCATGAGGGTTACCCAGCATAGCGCCCTCCAGATATTGGACTACAACTCCCATCAGCTCCAGATAACAATGGCCAATGGAGATCAGTGTTGCATGAAATGCAGGCCGCTTTACTATGAAACCTCATCCATTTCCAACGTTCTTAGGTTCTCCAAAGAGCAGCTATTGAAGTGGATGAGTGGGGGACCGAAGCTGTAGCTGCCAGTGGGTCAGAAATCATGGCATACTCGCTGCCGCCAGTCATCCGGGTGAATCGGCCGTTCCTTTTTATGATCTATGAAACGAGCATAAATGCATTGCTGTTCCTTGGCAGAGTTATCGACCCTACAGAGCTGTGAATAAAAGCCACACATTTCTATTTGGTCCATCTTCTTTTAGTGGTCCTTTATGGGTCAGGCATGCCTCTTTTCAAACTGTGTTCATTGCATTTCCTCTTCCAGAAAAAAAAGCTGGTGTTTGGAACCACAGCACATGGGGAAGAGATCAGCTTTTTCCTCCCTACTAATAGTTCAATTGGAGACAGCTGCTCTTTGCCCCTAAAGGTGCTGTTTGCAACTCCACTAGCATCCAGTCTGCCAGCTCTCTCATTAATAGATAATAATAATAATAATAATAATAATAATAATAATAATAATAATAAATTTATTTATTTATTTATTTATTTATTTATTTATTTATTTATACCCTGCCCATCTGACTGGGTTACCCCAGCCACTCTGGGTGGCTCCCAACAGAATAATAAAACAGAATAAAACATTAAACATTAAAAACTTCCCTAAACAGGGCTGCCTTCAGATGTCTTCTAAAAGTCAGATAGTTGTTTATTTCCTTGACATCTGGTGGGAGGGCGTTCTACAGGACTGGCACCACCAGCGAGAAGGCCCTATGCCTGGTTCCCTGTAACCTCCCTTCTTGCAGTGAGGGAACCACCAGAAGGTCTCCGGAGCTGGACTTGAACAATGGGAGTGGAGACACTCCTTCAGGTATACTGGGCCAAGGCTGTTTAGGGCTTTAAAGGTGAGCACCAACACTCTCGCAAAATACTGTGGCCATTGTTCTTCTACCTAGGTTCACATGCTCTCCAGCCAGATGAGGGGAGTGGGGAAATGCCTACCCCGCCTCTGGGAGAGCACCATCACTTAGCTCATTCTTTGAGATGCTGATGAGCAGTGAACTGCCCAGCTAAAGCCACTACCTTGACAGGGACTAGTTTGAGCTATCCCTTTTACATTTAAGCTTCACAGATATAAGAGCTGAGAATATGAAGCGACCCGGGGGGGGGGCATCCAGAATGACCCTCTCCCAACTCATGAGAACTTCACATTAAGTGCCAATGCATTTGCATGAGGACTTTTTTTAAGGATCACAAACTGATGCGGACTCGTGGAAAAATGAACTGAAGAGTGGATGAGAAATGGAGAGGAACTGAAATCGACAGACGACCATCCTTAGTGAAGGGTAGGAGGGGATGAAGGGGGAAAACCAACTAACCAACCAACCAGGAGATGGGGACATCATCCTAATAAGTGGGAGGGAGGTGTGGTGGAATGTGATAAATGAGGATAAGGCAACCTGAGGATGAACTAGCTAATCTCCTGAGGCTACTGGTCCAGGTGCTTTGCCATGCTGGCTCACTACATATGCTACAAGTAAGCATATGTTAACGCTCCATGTCACTTTAAACCTGGGAGGTAGGAGATGGGGACCACCCCACACCTGCTAAGGCTGGGCTGCAACACCCCAGAAAACCCTTTCAGTATTAGACTGTATTGATGCTGCACCAAATTTTCACGTTTGGTTTTTGCAGTGATAGTTCCTGTTTTGTAGGTACAAATATTTTGATTCCTCCCGTCTTTTCATGCCAGTTCAAAGACATTCCTGTCCTACCTATGTGCTGCTGCTGCTGCTGCTGCTGCTGCTGCTGCTGCTGCTGCTGCTGCACTTGGACCCTCAAATATTTCCAAAAAGGCACCAATCTTTTGCATGCTGAGAGGGAATCATAGATCAGAGTTGGAAAGGAGCCTCAGGATCATCTAGTCCAGGCATGTCCAACAGGTAGATTGTGATCTACCAGTAGATCACTGGACGTCTGCGGTAGATCACTGGTGATCATTGGCTCCCCCCAAAGCAGCAGAACAACTGTGGCTCCCCTAAAAAAAAGCTCAACATTTTACCTCCTCCCTGAAAAAACTCAACAACTTTGACCACCCCAAAAAAGGGGGTAGATCACTGCCAGTTTTTAACTCTGTGAGTAGATCGCAGTCTCTTGGGAGTTGGCCACCCCTGATAGTCCAGCTCCCTGCAATGCAGGAATATGCCGCTGTCCCTTACAGGGATTGAACCTGCAACCTTGGTGCTATCAGCACCACGCTCTAACCAACTGAGCTATTTGAGAACCAGCTAGATCGGGGTTTATCTCCATACAACTTCCTTTCCCTATCTAAAATTACTGCCATCACCCAAACCACTAAGCTGTCCTTTGCCCTGTAGAAGCCACAGTTGCAACTTCCCAGGGTGAACCTTAAATCCATTGCAATGCCATTCTCCACTGAGCTGCTGGGCATTTCATGCATTGGCCCTGTGTCGCCCTGCTGGTGCAGCATCTTCTACCTTATCCATGTGGCTCCCATTTTTAATATTTCTTGCCGAAAGATTTTCTCATACCCATATCAGTAAGTTACAGGCAGGGATCATGACCATTGTGCGTGAAGGCAGTGGCCACACCGCAGGACTCTGTGACCCGGACTTCCTCTTGCTAGCCACACTGGGAAAGCCAAAGGCACCTGGTTTGCAATTCAGACTTCTCTATATTGTGTGGTGCAGTTCTCCAGCAAATAACATGCACAGAAATACATATACAGTACGGTGGTGAAGTTTAAATTGTTAATGAAAATATATTAATGAAAATCCTACAAAAGTGCATTATATTAGGGGAAACCGTTCTGGGAAAAGAATTGTATTGGGCAAGGTTGTACGCAAAAATGTGTGTACTGGGAGAAAATTGCACGAAAATGCTGATGAACCTCCATGAAGACTTGAAAATAAATAAATCAAGAAACTTATGTGGAAAAACAAGAGAAACCGAAACTAACCCATCCCTAGTTGCTATATCAGCCTTTGATTATAGAAATGTAAAATATTACGCTAGTGTTAGGCCTGGAGCCAGAGCTGCTGGTATAGTGAACATAGGACCCATGTCTTTATGTCTCGGCTGCACTTCTCAATTGCAAAAATTAGATCTCTCCCCCCCAAAACATGCAAGTACTTTCATATCCTACGTTTTATTGTGCGTAAAGCATTCATTATTCCACATTGTAAAAAGTAACCACACACATATTCATTCACAAATTAGATTATCTTTATCATACACCAATATATTTAAAAAAACAGATTTCTGATATCAATATAGTTTTGCTGATTGCATTTCTGAAATAGAGAAGCTGACAATAGCTTCATACAGTCTCTCTCAAGTATTGGCATAAATAGAACTTTTTAAATAGAACTGCATGTTGCAGGCAAATTTTGATAGAAATGTTAGGATGAATACAAACAAAATGCCGTTGACATAGCTAAAAGCATGATAGCTTGAAATAACAACTAATTAAAAACTAGATTGCATTATTTCTAAAATGTTGGATAAAGAGAAACTACAACCTGAAATACTAGAAGTTAAAACAAAGTATTTATACAACGAAACTGAGATATGAAACTCATGAATAATCATTTGTATGCATTTTGGAGGTATTTGTTCTTATTAAAAGGTGAAAGGAAAACCCTTTTGAGAATTTGTATACACCAGGTAAGCAATCTTACTTAAAATTATAGCACAACTGTATTGTACATGACTACTCAATATTTCTTTGCCCATGCTTCCAGGTTCAATACTAAAGCTTTTTTTTTCAGAGATAAGATGTTACTTGGTCAGTTAATCCTATATGCAGATCAATTACACCTATATGGTCCTATTTCCATAGCAAAGATATAGTAGGAGCCCTACACTCATAAATAAGTATATTTTAAAGTAGGGGGCACTTGTATTCCAATTTGAAGAACCTGAACTATTAAAAGGCATAATTGAGAGGGAGGAAGGGGAGGTAAAACCCTGTCTCTTTAGCTGCAGCAGTTTTAAAGCACATTGCTAAAGTAACATTGAATTAAACACTTCACTTACAACATTGGAATTCTGCACATATTACATTATTTCTATGAAGGTATTTTACAACATAGGAATTTATTTAACTGACAGAAGATGTTAACATCGTGAGATGCAGTCAGTCTCTCCTCTCTGGTCCTCATTGTTCAAGATTTTACTCCAACTCCTGCCAATCCTTCATCCACGTTGCCTCCAGGGGTCTTTGGTGTGCATCCTTTTTTTCACCAGCTCTAGGAGTTTGACTTCCTGTTTTTCCTTCAGGTAAATACAAAAGAACCCAAATCAAACAAGTCAGATTGGAATAGCATAAGGCAGAACTGCTGAACTTCACTGCTTTTAAGTATATCAATGGGGGGGGGGAATATTGACTTAGTACAGTCATATTTTATAATTTCTTTCCTATGGATTTTGTGATCCTCAACACATTTATTGCAAGGTAAAAACCCAAAGCCATTCTCCTCTCTTGACTAGAACAAGAAGATATGATATCCGTGCCTCAACTTTGGTGTCTCACGTGCCCCATCCCTGCACCCCTCCAACGTCACCTTGGCCACCATAAAGGCTTTGGTGTACAGAAGTCTCTTGTTTGGCTTCCCAAATGCAGGTGGAATTCTCCCTCACGTGAAAGAACTTGCACATCCGTTTCTATGCAGAGAATCAATCAATGAATGCATTCTTTGGTATTAATTCCATCATTCCATACTTTGAGTGTGGAAACTCGTATATGCTAAACAGAGGCACACATTGGGGCCTCAACTGAGGCAACAGAGAGGACTAAATCTATTAATGCAGAGTATTTTATTAGAAATATGAGCTATCACAGTATTATTTCTCATCAGTTTTTAAAACTGATCCAACAGTTCAAAGTAGGCAGGATGTGACCTGCTTCTAAATTTCACGCTGGTCCATATGGGGCTCTTAGTCAAACTGTGCCTTGGCAATACATTTCTTCCTGATTCAAAAGAGGAGCCACAGAGCATAAAAACCCATTAAGTATCACTAAATACAACATACAGTCTACGGTGGGAACTATGGCATGGCAGTGGTGAGGGATAAGAATGTTCTGTTCCCCACCTCCCTGTGCATATGCTCAGGGTCATCTGGAAGGGCCATTTCAAGTGGTTAACTGGCTATTACATCTTTGTTTCTCCCAGCTAGAGGCTGATGCCTTGGCAGCCGACTAAGACTGACTTTCTAAACTCTTTGGCTGGGATCCAAAGAACTGCACTTCTAGTCCTGCAGAGCTGGGGGGAAGTAGCACATTATAGCATGTATCAAACTGCTTGGAAACTGGGGTTTTCATAAACACTCTCCGTTGCAAAGCATAGGTCTGTGTTCCTTTTGTTCAGTGAGGGGGGGGGAGTCAACAACTCCACTGGGCACACCCAAGTCTAACCATTAGGTAGGGTTGCCAGACTCAATAGTGGATAGGACTTCTGTGCCTTTAATTGCCCTGCTCTCTTTTGAGTCTGGAAACCTTAAAGAGAAACCAGCAGACCCTTTGTGTAATTTCCAAGCAAAGGGTCTGCTGGTTTCTCTTTAAGGTTTCCAGACTCAAAAGAGAGCAGGGCAATTAAAGGCACAGAAGTCCTGTCCACTATTGAGTCTATTAAAGGCACAGAAGTCCTGTCCACTATTGAGTCTGGCAACCCTACCATTAGCTCACTTGATCTTAGCCATAAACCACATATTGGAGGCATGCACACAGACACAGACAGACAGACAGACAGACAGACAGACAGACAGACAGACAGACAGACAGACACACACACACACACACACACACACACACACACACCTGCCTTTCTCATCTGATCTGTGTTGATCAGAGAAGGAGAGGGCTTATTGTCCCCTTCTACTTTTCAGATGATTGATCTGAGAACTGAGGAGGAATGATTTGCATTCGGGGGGGGGAGCTGAAAAGAGTTATTGAAATCTTTCCACCCATGCCACTGCCATCATAGATGGAAATCACCCACTCCTTGATTAATCTGGAGATGAGATGATTTGATCACCCAGCACACTTTGGCCCTGCTCTCTGGCTTTGCGATGGTGAGCAATTTCGCCCCTTTCTCTTTCTATCCTCACTGTTTAACAAATCTCGGGGGGGGGGGGGAATGACTCCTTCACTGTAGTTCTACACTGATCACAGCAGATCAGAAACAGGAAAGGGCACTCAGAGCTGTACTCCCAAGTGTTAAGGACTCAGGAAATGTTAAAACATGCCAAAGTCCTCCCTCCTTTTCTGCTCTGCTTCAGTTGAGGGAGGGGTGCTTCAAGAAGAGAGGGAAGGAGGGTTTTTCCTCAGAGGTGGTCCAGGGGGTGATGTGCAGCTCAGACCGCTGTATTTTCCCCACAGCTCTTTCCACAGATTCCACTGCCAGGCAGCTGACCCAATTAGATGGTGGTCTTGGGGCCAAAAACAAATGTGTGGGTGGGTGGGGGGGGATCAGACCCAATCTATGGGGCAAAGTAGTTTGCCACTCCTGTACTTTATCATGTCTTCAGCAAGGACTTGTTTCCATAAACTGTGAGAAAATATGACCTAAAAGCAACCACCTTCCTTAAACTTAGATGGTAATAGAGCTCGGCCTAGAAGTCAAGTCCTCCCAACTCACACTGTGTCTTAAAGTATACATGAAAAGAAGCATTATAGATCACTGATATGTGAACAACTCACTTCTCATTAAAGATGCCTGTCTTTTGGGAGCAGATGTTAAATTACTGGAATTAATTAGAATAATAATAATAATAATTTATTATTTATACCCCGCCCATCTGGCCGGGTTCCCCCAGCCACTCTGGGCGGCTTCCAACAAAACAGAAATTCTAAAATACAGAAATCCATCAAACATTAAAAGCTTCCCTAAACAGGGCTGCCTTGAGATGCCTTCTAAAGGTCTGGTAATTGTTGTTCTCTTTGACCTCTAGTGGGAGGGCATTCCACAGGGTGGGTGCCACTACCGAGAAGGCCCTCTGCCTGGTTCCCTGTAACTTGGCTTCTCGTAGTGAGGGAACCGCCAGAAGGCCCTCGGAGCTGGACCTCAGTGTCCGGGCAGAACGATGGGGGTGGAGACGCTCCTTCAGGTATACCGGACCGAGGCCATTTAGGGCTTTAAAGGTCAACACCAACACTTTGAATTGTGCTCGGAAACGTACTGGGAGCCAATGTAGGTCTTTCAGGACCGGTGTTATGTGGTCTTGGCGGCCGCTCCCAGTCACCAGTCTAGCGGCCGCATTCTGGATTAGTTGTAGTTTCCGGGTCACCTTCAAAGGTAGCCCCACGTAGAGCGCATTGCAGTAGTCCAAGCGAGAGATAACTAGAGCATGCACCACTCTGGAGAGACAGTCAGTGGGCAGGTAGGGACTCAGCCTGCGTACCAGATGGAGCTGATAAACAGCTGTCTTGGACACAGAGTTGACCTGTGCCTCCATGGACAGCTGTGAGTCTAAGATGACTCCCAGGCTGCGCACCTGGTCTTTCAGGGGCACAGTTACCCCATTCAGGACCAGGGATATGTTGCCATGTACTTCAGCACTGTATGCCCATGTGGTAAATTATTATGCACACTCTCCCCCTAACCCATATTGCAGTGATTCATCTTACAAAGTAAAGACACCTGATTCCTCTCCAGATATATATTCAAATCTGTTGCCATGTAGGAGTGTAAGAGTAAGCTATTATGTTGAGAGAAAATTTCTAAAGCCCTTCACAATGAGCAGACACACAGAGGATAATAAAACCAAGCCCAGCATAACAGCATAATAGTAGCAGAACAGATTCTTTTGTTAATCCCCATGTTTATGATTCAGGGCTGCCGTCTATTCTAGGATGACTCATTTAACGCAAACTCATTTAGCAATGAGTCTGTATGTGTTTCCTTCTTGCCGCCCGAAGAATACCTCCCCTATGTGTGGTCTCCTGCAGGTCTGAGGCACTTGCTGGATGAAACCTTCCACATTCTACCCATGTGCTACAAATGAAATTCATGGGCCTTCTGTAGCAGAGGGCTGATTCAGATATCTGGGGATTCCCAGTGCTCCGAGCTAAG
Organism: Zootoca vivipara; assembly: GCF_963506605.1. Classification (NCBI taxonomy): domain Eukaryota; kingdom Metazoa; phylum Chordata; class Lepidosauria; order Squamata; family Lacertidae; genus Zootoca; species Zootoca vivipara. The sequence goes on from NC_083276.1 coordinate 20,385,767, forward strand.
TAGTACCAAAACACACACATGTTGGGGTGCAACCATGTAATAACACTCATATTTTCAGGTGGAAATAATACATAACCAGCAAAACCAGATTAAATCTCACATTTCTCTGATCCATAAATGGAAAATATTCTCATCATAAAAGCTAACTAACTAAAAATTCAAGGATGTAAAATTAGCCTTTCACTTTAAGGCTGCATAGCCTTAAAATTGTGCCCTAACTTTAGTCGATCACTTACAAGCTAACCTTCCGCGAATGGCTTTCTTTACTCCCGTTGCTCTTCTGATCAACTGAATTACTTGTATTACGAGAGGAAGATGGTAAGGTGGAACCAGAGGAGAACGCAGCAGTCCCACTGGGGTTGCTGGAGCGAGTACGGAAGGAATCATCTGAAAGACAAGGAGGAAATGTTAACACAGTAATTGGCAGTATGTGGGTGCAGCTGTTGCTACCAGAGCTGTGATTTTGTTAGCAGCTTGTACTGAATGTTTATAAAAATCATGTGTGCTTGTTTATTTATTTCATTTCTTAAAAAATATTTTTTATTGAATTTTCAAAAATTTTACATTTCAAATTAATTATCTTTTATTATACCATACCTTCTCTGGCTTCCCTCCCTCCCCTTATTCACCATTCCTGCATTAGTGTATCCATCTAATTCTGTTCTCCTATGTTACATCACTTCAATATATGTTATACTGTTGAATTTACTTTAATATTGCCCATGTTTTCAACTGTGCACAATTATTTTCAATATACTCAACAAAAATTTTCCACTCCTCTTTAAATACCTGTTCTTCTTGCTCTCTTATTCTACATATTAGACCTGCTGTTTGTTCAGTCTGGCCAGCGCTAAAGACAATGGGCCCCAAATGTCTCTGAGCTCACAAGGGGAAACTAATAAAAGAAATCTAATAAACACATTCCCCCCCCGCCGCCCCCCCAAAAAGTAACCAAGCTGCTTACCTGAAAAGGAGAACATAGAACCTTTTCCTACTGCTGAGACGGGAGTATATCCTGTTGAAGAACTTTTGCTGAAGGGGTACAAAAATATGTGATGATGTTATAAAGCATAACCACCATTAGCCATGGGCAGGCCCTCCCCCTCGCATTTCAGAATGGGCCCAGATAAATAACAAATAATTTCCCTTCCCAAATGGAAAAGAACTTGCATGATTTAAAATCCTATTCTAAGCACTTCTACCAAATCTTCTCCCATGAGCCCCTCCCACCCCCCACCTTTCCTTCCCCCTTCCCCCAAATGTGCCTGGTGAATTTGCAGCAACGAAGGCTGACACCAGTACCTCCATTATGTATTTATTGTAAAACATTTGTATCCTGCCTTTCAGTTCAAAAATCTTCATGGAAGCTCACATCAGAAACTAAAACAATCTATAATACGTTAATAATACAAAGGCTTTAAAGGAGGGGAGAATCAAATTAATGGGTCACAAAATACAGTAGAGACATAAAACAACTGCAAGACATAACAGTGCAAGGATATCCTAATGGTCCATAAAGATCAATACTGAGGCTACTGGTGCTTGGTCTTAAAGGTAAGATAATTCTGCAACCTGGATGCCACTACAGAGAAGGACCTGTCCTGCATCCCAGCCAATCGGAACGCTGGTAACTGACAGATATGGAATATGTCTTCCAATGATGGACACGGTACATAGGGTGCTTCACATGAGAGAAAACAGTCCTTCAGGTATGGCCCCAAAATGTTTAGGACTTTATACATAGTGACCAGAACCTTCAATTTGTGCCCATAAATGTACTGGTAACTGATAAAGATGGCATGGCCCAGTTGCGATTCTAGCTGCCACATTCTGTACCAGCTAAAGCTTCTGAACACTCTTTAAGGGCAGCCCCACACAGAGCATGATCCAATCATCTCAATTTAGAAAACATGGAATCATAGAATCATAGAGTTGGAAGGGACCACAAGGATCATCTAGCCCAAGCCCCTGCAATGCAGGAATCTTTTCCCCAATGTAGCACTCGAACCCACCACCCTCATATTAAGAGGCTTGTGTTCTACCGACTGAGAACTAGGGCATGTGAGGTAAGGGTGCAAATGGTATACTAACTGAAACTTTGCAAAGGCAGTCCTGTAAAAATGACTCCAGCAGCACTCCAGATGTCAAACCTGGTCAGTAGAAGTGCTACTCCATCCAGAACAGGCTGTAACTTTCATCCCTGACCAGTTCTGCTAAATGACCACTGTATCATTACAGCGTACCACTGTTCTTGCAGATGGAGGAGAAATCAACGTGAAGTTACATGGGGATTAGAATGAAACTTTCAATTGGTTACACACTTCTCCGAATTTTGCAGTGTGGTTTTTGATCAGACATATGCACAAATTGTTTATTTTTTCAGACGAGAGGCATACAAAATGCATATTAGGAAAAATGCATATAAAACAATAATAGTTTAGATGTGCTTTTTAAAAAACTGCAAAAAAAACCTGGGAAAGAATAGACTGCTAGCCAAACTAATGCAGAATGGGAAATTGTCTGATCCATCCTTCCCTAACTGTCCATCATTTCTCTAGAAATCAACTAAAGAATAACAGCATGCTACTAGTATACAACTAGAGAAAGATAGGTATGTTTCCATAAAGAACAAGCTAAGTGGTCTATAGCAGGGGTCCCCAGACTTACCGGGCTTTGGGCCGGTGCCCACCGCGCCGATCACACTTACTGGCACGCTGGCGCGCTTCCAGATCGAAAAGAATCGCCGAAAATCGCTTGTGCGCATGCGTATGGGCCTCCCCCGACCCGGAAGTGCACCGGAAATGACCTCTTCTGGGTCGGGAGAGGCCCATACGCATGCGCACAAAGGATTTTCGGCGTTTTTTTCCGATTTGGAAGCTCGCCGCCGCGCTGCACACCGTAAGAGCAGGCGGCGGCAGCGGGTGGCAGGGGTCGTCGCGGGCCGGACTGGGAGGCCAATTGGGCCGCATCTGGCACGCGGGCTGTAGTCTGGGGACCCCTGGTCTATAGGATTGCTATCTCTGTCACAGACACATAGAAAAAATAAATATTACATACCTGGGACACTTGTCTATGTTTCCATATTTTGACTGCAAGGCTTGACTACTGAAAGACTGGCTTCGAACTAATTTTGACTTTTTCACTTCTTTGCCTAGGGGACAATTAAAAAAAACCAACACAATTTCTTGTGGGCTTATTACATTTCTCATTTGTTTTACTACAGCAGTCCCATCAGGTTTGTGCCTCCTCCTCAGCACAACATGAGACTGAAAATGCTATAGCAATACACAGTCTATAATTTGCTGGCAACAATATGAGGATTCACACTGCAGGGAAAGAACAATTGGAACAGAGACCTAGAAAAGCATGATGGGAGTTCTGGCAATCAGTTTTCATCATTGCGTGTAAAGGTCTATCTATAATTTCATGTGATTTTTAGTCAAAACATGTAAGCAGTTACCCAAATTTACAGGGCTTGATATAACTGAAGGGGACTGAGCAAAAAAAAAAAAAAAAGCTTGTACGTGGCCATGAAACCTAAGGAGAGATTGTGGAAGCAAAGCCAGCAGGCAGGTTTCCTGAAACCCAAACTGTCCAGTTAGCTAAAGGACAAGGAGGATGTTCAAGCAACAACTGCAGAGGGGTGGGCAGCCACAGGGAATATAGAAGCTATGGTTGCATGGACACCTGTTCCTAGCAGCGTGAGACTGCAGGGACATTCACAGAGCACCTTTGGATCTTGGAATCATGCTGTTTGCTATTTGTTCAACTCTGCACTGGCAACTTGAGAATGAATGGGTTTGGACCCCACTCAGCTGTCTATCCTGCGGTTTTCTACCTGTGTTCATTGTGGCGTGGACATATATTTTAAAACAGGCAAAAGGTGTTGTTGTTTCTTCTTACCTGCTGCAGCACTTGGATTTCCGGAAACAGACATTGGTATAGTTTTGGCCAAAGTTGTTGATGCTTTACTGTCTCTACCTAAAACAAAGGTCATTTTAAGCATTCTACTCAGATTAACTGAAGAGGTAAAGACTGTGCAATATGACAGTCTCTCACAACATCTTAAACACCACACAACCATATTGAAACTCAGACGGGATAATACATTATCCTGGAGTAAAAACTGTCACGTGTCCCATCACTGTATCAATGCCATGCTTTCAATCACAGTATAAACTGACTATACTGAAGAGCACTATCTATTGCAGATTTTTTTGATATGAATTTTCCCTACTACAGGGCATGAATTGGACTAAGTGCCCCATGTTATTTCTTTCAGCTCTAAGGGACTGACCATTGAAACTGATGCATGAAGCACTTAGGAAAGTGTGGTTTGGGGTCTAGAGCAGATATAATGCTGGCTCCCGGAAAACCATGGTTTTACACCCCTTTTGCTTGTATTTAGTTTTGATTCAGATTTGTCATGACCAGTGGCTAGTTCAATAAAGTTATTTGGATTGGATTGAAATCAAGAGCAAATATGTTCCTTCCTTTTCTATTCTCCAAAGTGATTCCTCCCAACTTCTCTTCCAGTACTGACTATGGTTTTGTGCTACCTATGCAGGACATGTTCTCTTATAACTATTGTTTGCAAGCCCACTTCAAATTAGAATTTCTGAGCCTGAAAGGAACACAGCTTTCACTAACAATAGTTTGCATCAATGCACATGTAACACAAAAACATAGTCAGGCCTAGTAATGGAAGAGGGGCTAGATGGCTGTAGATCACAGGGGGCAGGCAGGAGGCAGGGTCAGAGGAAGTTATCCAAAAGGACATTTTCAGATTCCACAGATCCAAAAGCCTGGCACCCTGCTACTCTGGAACCATCTGCTCTAGTGTATTGAATGAGGTTTTGCCTGGTAACAGCAGAGAACAGGATCTGCCCCAGTTGCCCACTCCAGTCATGCAAGTTATTGATTGTATGACCCTGGCCAAAGAATTTCCTAAACGTTGGGTTGTAAGAGTGTGCAATGCTTTGACATGCATTTCTCACACTAAATTAGTAGCAGCAGCCAGAAGATTAATATCGCCATCCCCTGTGTTTGTGAATGTAACCCAGTTTAGAAATAGTCCTTGCCACCTCCACCTCAGCATCCTCCACGCCCCATAGAAAGAAATTAAGACGCCTCTGGGAAAAGAAACAAAAGAACACTTACGCTTCTTTTCATACATTTTATCGCTCATACTGGTAGACCTGCCCTCATTTTGCTGTTTCTCTTTTTCTAATTGTTCCTGTTGTGGAAACAATTTAACAACAGTAGTAATGGAAACTTAAAACCTAAAATTTGTGGGCTGCAAGCTGCAGACAGGCATGCTTCCACAACCCAGTCAGCTTCAGAAGAGAGAAAGATGCAGCCTGAAATGCCACCAATTATAAGTAATAAATTATTTATTATTATTGTTATTATTATTATTATTACTGGTTAAACAGCCGTTTGCTCATAGCACACTCTCCCCAGAAATTGTCCCTCCCCAACTTGAACTCATGTGCAACCCAAACCTGAACTCATGACCTGGACATATATGGTGAAATGTTTGCGACTGCTGCAAGAAAACGGTTTTAGCACAGAGACTAATAATATAACCTGAGAGTCAAGATGTTCCCAGTTAAAATATTGCCTCGGTCATGAACAGGGACAGGTCTGCCATGCAGCCGGGTGAAGCAACCTCACCACTGTCCACAGGGAGGATAAACGAGGGTGTTCGAATAGTGCAGCAAAGTGTCGTCCTCAGTAGGGTGTGCCATTTGGGCTCCATTTCACGCAGCGAAAGCTCTTCTGCTAGAACTGACTATGAACTCTGATACCCTAGGGCACTATTCCTTTATTTGCATCACAGTGCCAGCCTACCATCAAAAGCTGCTTGCCAGGAAGGATGGAGCTGCCACACTAGCTTTCTGGCAGGTGGGCCACTGTTGCTTACCAGGAGACAGAGGCAAAGGGGCAAGGCAGCAGAAAGGGTGGCACACTGCAAACACACTACAGTCAAACCTCGGTTTGCAACCGCCTTCGTTTGCGACCACTTTGGTTTCCGACCACCGCGGACCGGGAAGTGTTTACATCCGGGTTCCGCGGCACTGTGCACATGCGCAGAAGCGTGCATTGGGGAGCGACCGATTCGGGGAGCATCCGTGCATCGGGGAGCGGCCGTTTCGGGGAGCGACCGCCTCCGCGGAACGGATTGCGGTCACAAACCGAGGTATGACTGTATTAGGAGTGGCAGATTGGCTCCGTCAGTGTGTCTGCAACACCCTGACCTCCCCACCACTTTGCCCTCCTGGTAAGCAACAGGGACCCTGCCTAACCCAGCAAGCTGCTTCTGTCTACCTTGCAGAATTGCTGTATGGGTTATTGAGATAATGTTAGGTTACACTATATAAATATTATTATTACTGCTAAAAGAATCACAAACTTGCTGTAGTTTTACAGGGCATTTTCTCCTGCCAGTAATTTGAAATCTATATATGTAGACTGCAGCTGCTAAAGGCTCTGTCCATTTCTTCCTGTACCAGGACCTCCTCTCAGACAAATAAGCACTGTGACATAGTATGTCTTGAGTTACATATATGGAGAATGTTTAGGATTGATTGTTCTCTGGCCCTGCTTTATCAGGGAATTGTTTTAAATCTTCACTCTGGAACCACTGGAAAGTCTACATGATACTCAGCTTAATGTCTATCGTAAACATACCATTTCCAAAAGTAGGTGCTCCTCTCTTTCTTTTTGCTGGTCCAACAGATCATTTTCATAAAACCTCTTCTGAAACTGTTTGAAGGTTGAAACAAACAAGCCATCAGTGATCATGCCAATCGTTTCAGCTTGTTATTTCAGGTTATCATCTTAGAAGATACTTACAGCATCCAAAGAGGTTTCCATTCTGTCCAGTTCCAGCACCATCTATTTAAAAAGTTTAATTATTATTTTAGGTTGTTTTAATGTTTTGTTTTTTAAAAAGCCAGTTTGATCTCCTAACAGGAATCTTGAAATATTTGTGGGATTTTCCACAGAGATTTTCACATAAATGTGAGTAAAGGTATTGAAAAATAGAAAAGGAACTAACTAGCAACATGGGTTAGAGCAGGACAACTGGTCCTGTTAGCTAGGGATCATGGGAGTTGTAGGCCAAAACATCTGGAGGGCCGCAGTTTGGGGGTGCCTGGGTTAGAGTCTCACTAAAGTTTTTCATGTGCAGACATTTTGCATTGTTAGAGTAGAACAGTAAGACATTATAGTAAGGAAGCCTTACTATATTACATTATAGTATTCTGTCATCATCAGCATTCTCTGATCTATTGAAATCTAGATGAACACAACTGAAAATAATTTCTAACAATTGTGAAATTTACTGTCTTTTACTGTCTCAGCTCTAGATACAGGCACTAAATCACAGTTCACACTTTTGCAAATAAGTAAAACATATTCAGAATTCTTCCCACTATACTATATACAGTAAACACAATTTTAATGAAGTTAATGGTCATGACTAAGGCCTATTAATTTCAATGGGTCTACTCTAAGTAGGACTTAGTTAAGCACAACCCAGTGGGTTTACTCTGTGTGTGACTAGCATTTCATACAACCCCAGGAAATTACTAAAATGTACTTGCAACATGAAAAAAATACTGGATGAGTAAAAGAAGAAACCACCCCACATACTTTTTTAACAATGCTCAGAACATCTTTGTCTTTCTCCTCACACAGAAGTTTTCTTACACACAGTTCTAGCTGCTGCAGTAAATGTTTATCTGTGGGAACCTTGAGAGTAGACTTCACTTTTGGCAATAAATAACAAAGCTTCATTCTACAGAGGGAAAAGCAATATTTATATAGGAGGAAAGTAAAGATCTGGCAATAGGTTAAGAAAAACAAACAGTGTATCTCTCCTTTATTAGTATCCCTTGGTTTATGTACATAGGAAGACAGGAAGCTGCCTTATACCAAGATATCTTTGATCCATCTAGCTCAAAATTGTCCATGGAGACTGATAGCGGCTTGGTGAAAAATAGTATGGTGCACAACATACTATCCCAGCCTCTCAAACTTAGGTCTCCCAGATGTTGCTGGACTACAACTCCCATCATTTCTAGCTACCAGGTCCAGTGGTCAGAGATGATGGGAGTTATAGTCCAACAACATCTGGGGACTCAAGGCTGAGAAAGGCTGCTCTATCCTATATATTTTGTTTTGTTTACTCTTTTTAAAAGTGTACATCCACCTTGACCCATGCCCTTGACCTTCTGCCCTGTCACTTCAAACGCTCTCCCTTTTCTAGGTCAAATGATTCCTGAGTTCTCGATTGCAAAGGAGCAGAAAGTACTGTCCTTTTCTGTAGCTTGGTCCTGTCTACCTAATATAAGGTTTTAGGCCTCTGAGGCAAGGACCATGCTATTTATGTGTCCTCTCAACAGTACAATAGACACTGTACACTACAGGAATGCTAAACAATACATGTTATGAGCTGTTAGAGAGTTATATTGTTCCATCACTTAATAGCAACCAATTTCTGCTGACCTGCTTTTTAATTATCCTTTCGTGTACAGTGTAGGGCAATAAAGTAATAGTAAGGAACCAGTAAAAAAAACTGTGATCTCTGCTAAAATAAGGTGATGTAGTAACAATCTGCTGAACATTTCGGAGCAATGGGACATGCCACTTTGGGCAGAAGCTCCCTTCAAAGCAACCACATATGCGATCCTTTATGTATGTGAATTTGTGTAGATGTGTCCACAAGTCAAACAAACCAGCTGGTTCACCAGCCACAGCCATTTCTGGGTAGAAAGAGCTTGACCACAATAATCCATGCTCGAATAACTTCCTGTTTGGACTACTTCAATGTACCGTGTTTCTCATATTATAAGTCATGTCTTATAATCTTTTTTTCTCAAGAAAATAAGCCTATGGCTTATTTTCGGGGGTGTCTTATTATTTTTTAAAAAAATTACAGTATGGTACCTCCCCTGTCCGGCGCCCGGAACTGGCTGCTGCTGCGCTGCTGGGCGCGTTGTCGGCGCTTCAGCAGGGCACGCTGCTGGGTCCCGCCGGGTCGGGGCTTCACGCGGCGCGCGCTGAGGCTCTTGCCGGATCCCAGCTCGGAGCAGCGCGCGCTGCGGCTCTTGCTGCGTCCCGCCGCCGGGTTGGGGCTTGGAGCAGCGCCAGCGCCAACCCAGCGGCGGGACCGGCGGGACCTGCAGCGCGCGCGACAGGAAGAGGAGGGACCAGCGAGTGGCAGCCGCGGCGGCCAATGAAGGCTCGGCCGGGTGTTTTTTGTCGTTGTAGCTGCGTCCCGCTTCGTCCCTCCTCTTCCTGTTGTGGCTCGGTGCCCGGAACTGGCTGCTGCTGCGCGCGTTGTCGGCGCTTCAGCAGGGCACGCTGCTGGGTCCCGCCGGGTCGGGGCTCCACGCGGCGCGCGCTGCGGCTCTTGCCGGGTCTCGCCGCCGGGTCGGGGCTCGGAGCAGCACGCACTGCGGCTCTTGCCAGTCCCGCCGCCGGGTAAGCGCTTGGCGCGGTGCATGCTGCTGGACATTGTGGAGGGGCAGCAGCAGCCGGTTCCGGACGCTGACAGGCATCTTCCTCTTCCATGGCGCCATCCAGACCTGCTCCCACCACTACGGCTTATTTTTGGGGTATGTCTTATATTTCTTCAACTCAGGAAAATCCTGCCATGGCTTATTTTGTAGGGATGACTTAAAATATGAGAAACACGGTACTTTAAGATGACATAGAGGCTTCAACTGCTGAGGAATTCAGCTGCCATAGTATTAGTTCAGTTCAGTTAGTTGGAATCATGTGATGCTGATTCTAGAAGATTTACATTGGCTATCTACATGCTTCTGGGGTGAGTTTGAGGTGCTGGTAACCTATAAAGCCCTAAAAGACTTGGGGTCCAAAGAGCTGGAGGGACCCCTCTCCCTGTATCTGTCTGCCCATGAGCCAAGATCAGGAGAGGAGGCCCCTCTTGACGTTCTACCATTGAGACACGTACATCATGCAATGAGACATAAAAGTGTCTTCTCTGCGGTGACACTCCATCTATGGAATGTCATTCTCCTGGAAACATATGGAATGTCATTCTCCTGGAAAAAACTGACATTTTTACTGCCAGAGAAAGATTCATTTGTTTCCCTGGGCATTTGCAGCAGTCTCATGGTTTTTGTAATTTTAAAGTTTGTACTGCACTCTAAGTTATACTTGTTCTTTGTTTGACTGTTATAGTGTTTTACATATTGCGGGGGGGGGGGGGTTGCAATTTTTACTGTACCCAGCCCTGAGATCTTATGATGAAGGGTGGGTTAGAAATATATTTAATACGGTATAACGAATACACAATAATCATGACAAGCTCTGCTACACACCCATTAGGGACTTGCTGGAGTGTGGCCCTCATCTCCATCTGCTTTTTTTGTGTCTGAAGTTGTCTATTATAGAATCCCTTTCAACTTCAAAAAGTTATTTGCTCATCCTTTTTATATTATCTGGAAGGGTACATAGAAAACCACTTCAGCTTCTTCCTTGTAAACATTTTTCACACCTCTCTCCTCTTATATTTCCTTCTCTCCTCCATATGCCTCTGGGCAACATCATGCCTATTATATATTTTAATTTCTGTGCTACTTAATACACAATTTGCCAAACAGCCAATATCAAACCTGCTTAAATCAGGAGAAATATTAGCTTCAGACTTCAAAAGACTAAGGATTGCACTCAGAATAGATAGCCTCTTCTGAGGAAAGCCATGCCACTGTTACACAACAGTACAAGATATTGCAGCATTAATACTGAGATAATATTGGGTAACAAACAAGGTGGTGTAGAGGTGAATTCTTGCCACAATACTCAAGAATTGAATGCAAGGCTTCCCAAACAAACTGCCAACCCACTCTATATAACATCGATATAAAACATCTTGAACAAGCCACAAAGATTTTTTTTAACACAACTTGTGCAGTACCTCACGTTTGCAACTGGATCATGTGTAAGCTCAAGCACTGGGAGAAAGAAATATTCACAGAAAAATGATTTGGAAAAGAGTTCTATGATGAATTCACAGGTATCTAAAAAACGCAATCTGTTCCAGTAGCTTTTTCCTTGGCCCAACTCTGAAAAAAATATTAAAAGAAACTGACAATCACCATATGTAGATTTTCATTTTATTTTATTGCACAAGAAATGCATAGAAATGCAATATATAATCTCAAAGTTAATTTAATGGGATGAGCTCAATACAAACTGATCCTGAAAAATGTTTTATGTCATTTTCAATAATGTGAAAAGATTAGTCATAAGTCCTGTCAAGACTCAAGACATAACACTGTTAATCTTTTAAATAAATCTGAAAGATCAAGAGATGACCGTGGGCTCTCTCCCCTTTCTTCCTGTTCTCTAGCATGAACTCCACCAGGGTTTAGCATTAGGTTTGATCTTCTTGCAGTCCATGGGACTCTCAAGAGTCATCCTTATAGCAACCCTCTAATAAGGTAGGTTAGGCTAAGATATGGTGACTGGCCTAAGGTCACCCAGGGAGCTTCATGGCTGAATGGGGATTCAAACCCTGCTCTGTCAGGTCCCAGTCCAACACTCTGACCATTATGCCACACTGGCTCTCTCACACCTTTAGCTAAGAGATGGGGAACCTAAAGCCCTCCAGAGCTTATTAGACTCAGCTTCTCACAGTCCCAAACCGCGTGGGTCACTGATGAGGGATGGCAGAAGCTGTACAACCATGTCTAGGGCCACAGGTTCTTCATCCCTGCTTTAACTGAAGATATGACTGAACCTGGGACCTTAAGATTGTAAAATTGTTTGCTGCACTGTAAAGATGGGAACCTTCCCCTCTTGTACAACTCTACATATAGTTGCCATCCCTTTTTCCAAATTACACTGCTGTCCTCAAAACAAAGAGAAAATCAGGACTTACGCTCAATCAGTTTCTGGATGACTTCATGCCTCTGTTCTTGTTTGCGATTGTAACGTAAATATACACACAGGGTTCGAGCAGCTGCTTTTTGGACAGGTAAAACATTCTTCAAGAAAGAAAGGAAATACATTTAATCCTACAGTCTCTGTAAGTATTCAGATAGTCACATTGTTGATTGAAGAGCATTCAGGATAATTAATGGCTAATGGTATGGAAGGGGGGTGAAGGGAGAAAGTAGAAAGCAACTGAAGAATTGGTACTTAGGAAATCTGAAATGCACTTAAATTGAATTTGCCACTACTCCCCAAAGCCTAATCCTTAAAACTTGAATCTCAAAAATGAAGCAATTTCAAATGTTTGTGTGATAGCGGGTAGTAAATTCTCAAAATCATTCCCAATTGATTGGTTTCTTACTGAATATATTGCGTTTTACAGCTTATTTTATTTTGCTTATTTTTGCAATAAATAACATATGCTAAGAACATTCATAATGTGACATTATTCCTACAGGGAAATGATCGGGCAGGGAGGGGAGCAGGGAAATGTGTGAAGTCAGTGCAAGTTTTTATTTCACTCATGAGCACATGAGTCAGGAAATGGGGGGAGGGAAACACTTCTCTTTAAATGCAGAAGACAATCTGCCCAATCCACTGAAATGAATGGAGTAGGCTTTGGAGTTATGCTTCTGAACCACTAACCTTGCAGCAATCAGTAGATTAAGACAGATGCCTTTGAGGCCTTCATCCAAAACATACAAGAAGCTGGCGTTCCAAATGAGTGGATTTAGAATAGAGGTGGAAATCCTCTGGGAGGGCCGTCTTAAGCATAACCAGCGCCATGGTGCAAAGCTCCCTCCAGAGGCGCCCCCCCCTTTTCCAGAGTTGTCCACATTTTTTTAAGGAAGACGGCACTGCCAGTGGGGCTGGAGAAGGCGGGCAGCGGCTGGAGGGCGGCTCCTCCGGCAGGGAAGAGGTGGAGGCTGGATGCTGCGCCTCCCGACTCAGCTGACCGACTCAGCTGACTCAGTGGCCACGGCAGACGGAGGCTCTGGGCGCGGCGCTGCTTCGGCACAGCATGGCAGAGGCGGGCGAGGGCAGCGAGCTGATGCTGGGAGGTGCAACGTCCAGCCTCCGCCTCTTCCCTTGCGCCCTCCAGAACTTGGCGCCCTGGCGCCCCGTGCCACTAGCCTCTATGGGTAAGACACCTCTGCCCTCTGGGAAGCTTTAAATAGAGCTCTTTCTCTTTTTGCTGTTTCAGCACAAGTAGTAGAGTTTTGACCACATTCCACTTTACTTTTAATTTTCAGAAGTTATGCTACCTGCTGAATACTTCAGTGACAAAATACACTTAATAGTAATGAAGCACATTAAAATAAAACAAAATAAAGTTATCATGCTTCACACTGCTAACAAATGTTTTTCCACCATCTGGCATTTCATACTGCTGTGTCGTTTACTGTTTAAGGTTGAAATTCTACATCCAATTACCTGGGGATAAGACCCCTTGAACTCAGTGGGGTTTACTTCAGATTAGATAGCATCCCTGCTCAGAGCAGGAGAGTGAAAGATCCACCACTGCACCTGAAGCTCTGGCAGATAGTGCCAGCAGGGTGGAATCAACTTGCCAAGTTTGTCTGCAAGGCCATTTTCCCCAAACCACGCCCACCCACTGACATCACTCCTGACACATCTAACGGTGCTTGGGCATTGTTACATTCTGCATTGGCTGCACACCCATTCCCAGCAGTGGTGTGAAGGCAAACTGAGCAGGATTTAATCTCTGCTCATCCCACCCCTTACCACACTAGTGGCCAAAATTGCAGAAACCTTTTGGAAAACGTGTATTTCTGAGGTTTGATGGCTCATAACACCACTTCTTTTTGGAGTAATGCCATCAAATTATATATCAGCCCTCGCTGAGCAGGGCTGCTATCTAAGCTTGCTTTTGCCCTTCCCATTTCTGAAGCCAGTTGTATCGCTAGAATGTGCCACAACATCACCTAGGTGACCTCAAAGATCATTTCAATTTCAAATATTCTGATTATTTCTACTTTTTGTTAAGTATTTTTGGTTTTTTACTTCATTTAGGGGGGCAACTGCCCCCCCGGCTATGCCCATGCCTCCTATAATATTTCAGAAGGAAGTACAAATAAGTAAAATAAATAAAGAGAGAGAGAGGTCACAGGGAACTCACATTTGTCATAATGATGCTCAACATTCTATGCAAAAAACGATAATAAATTTGATCACTTGAGATGACATGAGGCAAGCAGGCATATTTTTGTAGTAGCTTCTCATGAGTCCTCCATTTCAAAGAGGTTGCTGCTCTCTGCTCCGCTCTTGTTAGCGCTGGGATCAACTCTGGGAAATTCAACAACTAAAGAATGGCAAGGATCCAGGGGACGGGAGAAGAAATGCAAATTATATCACTGAACAACAAACTGCCATCTTTCAAATGCACACAAATTCTACTTACTCTGCCATATGTGGTCTTCTTGACATTCACTGTGGTTCTCCCCCACCCCCAATTGAATTCTTCCTAGAGCAACAGAGCAGGGGGCTACAGCTGAAAAGGAGGACCGGGACTCCCACCCAGTGTACACACAAGTGCTCTGCATATGCACATGGGCTCGTTGGGTCCCAACCAAATCCTCAATGTCAACTCCATAAATAGCTTAGTTGGTGTGAGTTTGATACTTGGGCCATGTCTACCAAGCAGCAGAAGGAGTAATCTTGGTTGCTTTGTGCTACAAGGTGGTAGTTAGTTGCCCCAAAGAGGCAATTGGGAAACACTTCCAATGCTCAAAACAGGATTCTGCCACCTTACCTTGCTCTCTGTTCCAATGTTTTCTCCTCCAGTAGACAATAGTTCAAGAATTTCAGGAAGGTAGCCTATTAATGCATCTAACACCTAGTTAAAGAAAAGATGAGTCGCTGACATTTATGTGACTAAGACATATCATTAACGTTACATCTCTCTAGTTTTCATTTTAGTCTTCTCCACAGGACTACAGCTGCTGCTGTGTGGGGAATTGAAGGGGAAAGGAAAATCCCCACCCTTATCTGTAGGAGCCAGGAGGCAGTGGTGAAGGTAAGACACTATACAAGTCTACAGTCACTGACTGGACAGTTAGTTGGCTGTGGCACAGATGAAGGCTGTAAACATCAACAGAGATGCCTATTCAGTCAGCAACGGTATGTTCGTATGGTGCTAAAACATCTTTTGTCTCCCAGAGCAAATATCTGAAAGGCTGTCACATGGAAGAGAGCAAAATCTTGTTCACTGTTGCAGAACCAGGTCTAATGTGCTTAAGTCACAAGATGATTAAGTTGGCTGAACATTAAGAAAAACTTCTTAACCAAAATAACAGTTTTACAATGCAACCAATTACCTAGGAAAGCAGTAAGCAGACCCTCCCTGGGGGTCTTCAAGCAGAGGCTAGACAGCTATCTATCTCTTAATTTCTTGCATCAAACATTGGTTAGACAGAGGCCTAAACCCCCTCCAATTCCACAATTCCTCTTATTTCCAACATGTATTAAAATACCAAGAAACCATCAACATATCTATCAAACAATTCTTTTCTCATTTGAACATGCTTCAATCTGCTCATTTTCTTCTTCTTATAACTTACCATATTTTTGGGGGGGACTCTGGTTTAAGAAAATGGAGGGAGATGTATCCATGTATAAGACACCCCCAAATCTTTGACATTATTTTTTAGGGGGGGAAACCTGGTCTTATACATGGAAAAATAGAGTATATTCTACAGCCTGACTTCATACATTTTGATTTACCAACATAAATTTTGTGACACAACTAAACACTTCATTGCAAAATGAGTTGTTATTAGTGTTAAGTAGAGAATTCTTACTGATGATTCCTGAATATGATTTTTAACCTAGCCTATAAAATATCAGTAGTCTCTCACTGCTTTGTGCCACCATTTATGATAAGTGATGACTTGATCAAACCCAAGTATTCTACAAAGGTATTGAAGGATAGTTAATCCAAGATTGACCCTACTCTGGTTTAATGTTAATCTGCGAATCAGTACTGTTTGAATGGCACTTCTGTGTTTACTGTACGTTAGTTCATTTGGCTCCACATTTTTTAAACCTCTCTTGGGAAGATGACATATGGGCTTAAGTGAAAAGAGTTCAGTCATCACTTTCAAATAAATCTTTACTAAACACTTATCATGTTCTTTATGACTAGACCATGCAACAAACAGAAATGATTCATCCCACCAAGCCTTTCTTACTTAGTGTTGTTATAGTGTCATTTAGGATAATTGTAAATGATCTTAACGTAAGCAACAAATAAGGTAGGTTATTATTACCTCTAATGACTCATCCTGTAATAGGGCTACCAGTTCTTTATGTATTACATACACATCAGTATTTAAAAGCTTAGCAACCTGAAAAATACAGAACCGACAAAACAGGGACATTAGCCTTCTTAATCTGGTCATATTTATTTTTCAACAAGGTCTGAATAGCCAAAAGGAAACAAGGATATAGACTAGATCTCTAATACCAACAATCATACTTAAGAGAGTTGAGGTCATGTCCTTTTCTCACTATTAAGCAGTGTGGCATCACAAAGTAGCACAAACAGCACACTTTCAAATTGTGCCCTGGGGTACTGACATGACATTTTGCTTCTTTTTACATTTCAAATATCCAATATTTTTACACAGCCAAATATTTTAGCCTTCTGCCATGTAATTCCTTATTAACTTAAAATAATATAGCTGATCTAGTTGGTCACATATACTACTATACTAAACACAGTTTTCTCACTTTTTCCTCATTCCCAACCGAAACCATAGGTTGCATTCAGCTAGGTTTTACTCAGAGTTGACCCACTGAAATTAATGAGTACTGTACATTTACTTTGAGTAAAATATAGTTGAAAACCACCCCATATATTTCCACCATCCCATACAGGTCCATGGAATGGTGACACTGACTGGACTGAATCACAAGTAGCTTCTTGGTTAGGCAATATAATGGAAACTTTAAAAATAAAAAGTATATATTAATGAATTGTCATCATTTGATAGATTCTATAAAATGGATTGGTTGATCACCTATAACTTTTTCTTATGAGGATGTCAAAGCAATAGAAAATTATCTGGCTCTCTGGATGAAACATACTTGTTAAGAGCTATGATTATTTACTATCAGAACAGAAAGAGGGATCTGTAGTCATCTGCAGAATACTATATATTTAAAACATATCCAGTAGCAGAAATATGTAGATTACTATGGTACAGGACAGCTGGTGTAATCCAAGGTGGTAATTAACACAAGGCACCAAAGATACAGTATGTATTTTTAAAGTCTAATAGGCAATTTTTCATTCATATGAAAAGTGCTTCAGATGAGTACATAAAATTATTATACAGCAACAGCCCATTAAAATGCCAGGTCTTACAGTCCTACATAAGTTATGCAGAAGCATTGCCAAGTACACCACTCCCACCCCCTCTCACATCTGTATCTAATTCCCTTCTGTTTTGATTCCCTCTTTCCCCAGTCATTGTACTGTTTCTGTCTGCTGACAAGGAAATAGAACTCTCCTTTGGCCCAAATTAATTTTCTAAAGCAAGACCCTCAGATTTAAAACTTACACTATGCTGGGTTAAATCAATTAAAGCATCGTGCAAGAAACTTTCCTTCCCTCACCTCCCCCACATGCCTCTCTCCATTCCCCTCCTGATTTGCTTGGAGGGGTTGGGATAACCCCCTGAGCAGATTTAGGGGTGTGGGGTACATGGAGGGGGGGAGAAGGAGGGGAAGAATGAATACAGCCAACAGCTTCATTCAGCCTTTATTGGCATAATTTAGACAATAAAAACCATAAAAAACCATGCATAAAACATTGGTTATACAGACATATATGCAGCCCTCCAGATGTTCTGGCCAACAACTCCCATGATCCCTAGCTAACAGGACCAGTAGTCGGGGAAGATGGGAATTGTAGTCCAAAACATCTGGAGGGCCGAAGTTTGGGGATGCCTGGCTTTATTAATCTGTTGTCCTTTACTTCCTGTGAACTCAAACTAGCTTTAGCAAGAAATATTTTGCACATACACAACTGGAAAAATCCAAAGTCCTAATAACACAATTTGTGTTGAAAATGAGTTGCTCATGGCCTCATGCACTTTATTTGTTCATAATGGAAAAAGTATACATGGATTTATATTCTATTGTATTATAAGTGTTATACATAAAATACACCTCAATGCAGTCATAGGAAACAACCATAATCCAGTAAGAATCCAAAGTTAGTAAATTATAAGTTGCACTGGTTTCAATTAGGGAGGTTAGCATACACTAATATGTTAAAGATGAACATACCAATGAGATTGTATACAATGAATAGTTGCTGAAATTAATCTGAGGAGTATGCCTTGACTTACTTCATAGAAGCCAATAGCCATTGTGTGCCTGACTAGGACTTCAGGGTCATGACATAGACAGAAGAATGTTGAGTACAGTTCCAAATTGAAATTTTTGGGATCCACGAAAACCATCATGGCCTGGGAATAGAAATGATGTAACATTTAATGTGGGCAGGAACATATCATAACCACAAAGTGGACTCTTTCTCCAAATGCTTACCCTTATGTAGCCAAAAGGAACAATCCAAATATAAGAAGGAAGCATCACACTGGCCTGTGTGGAATCCCAAGGTTTGCAAGGTGTTTTTTTTAAAACAACAACTTTATATTAAAAAACAAAGAAACTGGGGGTGCAGGACAGTATGCTGTGGCTACATAATGCTGGCTGACCTTTAGGAGAAAGGGAACAGAAAACAGAGGATGGGGGGCGGGAATAGAATGGAGTGGGTGGAACGTGAACAGAAGCACTTTATACTGCAACATTTTGTTGCAGATCCCAAGAGAGCAGGCAAGTGGTAGTGCCTGTTTCACCATCCTCTGCCGCTGCCAGTGTAACAGCAAGGGATGCAGCCCTGCTAGCCTTATAGTCAGTGCTTTTTTTCTTAAAAAATGTTTAGAGGTACTCTCATTTTGACTCAAGAAAAACACCATTTTATAGTTCAATTTGGGGAAAATAAATACTGTAAATGGACAAAAGTACAAAGATCCACAAAATGTTTAGGGGTATGTGTACCCCTGTGTCTCCCCAAAGAAAACCCACTGCTTATAGTACACTTTCTAGTTTGGGGAAAGCATTCTAGAGGTGGGGACATCCCACCTCTTTAAAACCAGAAAATTTACCAGACTTCATTATTACTATTAAACTGATTTACTGTATATGAATTATAGGAACATTATGCACATATTATAAATGGATTTTCAAGTAAAATAGTAGCCCACTCACTGGTAAATTGTAAGCACAGTTCTTCCTCACTGAGATGTACTTCTTTTCCTGTTCTAGGGTTTGGAGTTGCACCTGGTTGTCACTGTGTCCATTTTCCTGCTCTAATCCCAGTGTGCAAAGCTTCTTGTAGAATTCCAAAAATCGCAAATGCTGCTCTGGTGTAAAAATCCCTTCAAACAAATGCAATATGTGTTTATTATTTTACATTCACATAACAGCACAAGAATGGTCTGTCCAGTGAGTCGGATTCATTGGAGTCAGGACCGTTGATGCTTGGGTGCACATCCCTGCTTTGCCATGAGGCTCATTGGCTGATATTGGGCAAGTTGCCCTCTCTCAGCCTTGCCTAGCTCGCAGAGTTGTTGTGAGGTTTATTTGCACCACAATGTGCAAGAAACCCATTTGTTCCAGAAATCACAGTACAACGCCCTCGTCAATTCTCATGAGACAACTCCCCTGGGAAAGCTTCCTATGTTTGTGTTAAAAGGCACGAAAAATTTGGAGGAACTAGATATTCATCCATAGGAACAATACCCTTATTTCTGTATTATAGAATTTACAAATGCAAGGGCTACAACCCAACATGCAGAAGGGCTTATTCACACACAGCAGGGCTTTCTTTCCTCTTCGCAAAAGCCAGCACTGCTGCAAACAGCGATCTGAAATTTCCCTAGACACAAAGCTAGGCATCATTACCACTGCATGTGATTTCAGCCACATATTTCTTTAGACCAGTGGTTTTCAACCAGTGTGATGTGGCACCTTGGGGTGCCTTGAATGATGGTCAGGAGTGCCGTGGGCAACACTGAGCTCTGTCCCTCTTTCATTCCCTCCCTCCTCTGATGCCCCCTTGCGTCTCTGCCTCCCAAAGGGTTGCACAGCTGTTTGTTGCAGCAGCCCTGGCTACAAATGCCCCAAGGAAATGGTGCCTCTGGGGCTGGCCAGGGGGTGCTTCCCAGGCCCCTGTGGGGCAGTATGAAGAGCCACCTCTCTTTGGGGCGGGGGGGGGCAGCTCAGAGACCAGGGGCAGCAGCTGTGGCTGCCCAGAGGTCTCCCAAGGAGAAGGGAGAAGAGAAGAGGCTGAAGGAACTCTCCACAAAGAAGGGTGTTTGGAAAGGGATAAGGGGCTGCCAGCTCTGCAAGGGGTGACGTAACTGGGCTCCTGAGCCCTACAGGGGTGCTGCAGAAAGAATGTAGTTGGTCAAGGGAGCCCTGGACCCAAAAAGGTTGAAAACCTCTGCTTTAGACAATAGCCATGGGGATTGTTTACTCCAGCTCTGAGGATTTAATATGAAAGAGGTATTTATTGCAGCTCTTGCTTTAGGGCTCTTCTGCAATGTGTTGTAAGCAGATAAGTGCTAACCTGCACTGGATCTTGCAGGGAGAAGGCATTGTGGGAGTAGACTTTTGATCATTTAAGATAAGACCTTAGAGCTAAGGCATTGTCTGTGGTTTATAAGGCCTTAAGGCTAGTTCTGAAACTTAACACGCCAGCAGAGATTTTACATTCCAAAGCAGGAAGAACTATGGCACACCAAGTTCTCATCCTGAGAGGAGGAACTCACTGAGGCAAAGCAATTTGTATTGTTATCTTGCACATGCATATGGAAAATACTGACAATCCAAGGACAAAATATTACACGTTCCACAGGCTGGCATTCATTGTTAACACACTGAATATTCATTATACCGTATATTGAATAATTTTCATGACTTCAGTATACATAACAAATGTAGATCAATTAATATTCATGTGAAATGTAACTGGAGGTATGCATGCTATATCTGTTGTTATTATTAACGCCTTTTAAATGTGTGGTTACAGCTACTGTACTGAGAGAAAGGGAATAGGTTTTTCCATCAATGCTCCCATCACATCAATCCTCTTTATAAAGAGGGTGTTTGCTGGAACTCTGTAGGAACCCTGCTTCAGTCTTTGCTATCATAATTGCAAGGGGTTGGACTAGATGACCGTTGAGATTCCGTCTAACTCTGGAATTCTATGATTCTGTAATTAATAGCTGGAAGCAGGTAAGGGGCAGGGGCAGAATAATGTGGCACTGATCTGCTTTCAACTCTGTGCTACACCTCTGCACTGACTGATCAGGAAATTCTTTATGTGAACCAGACTGTTAAGAGCACAGAACCCTTTTCAAATTCCCTTTATGACATTCCATGGCAAAAAGTCATTTTAGTGTAAAAAGCTTAGGTCAGACCTAAAGTTCTAAAATTTCTGGCACTTGCACACTGTTCAGAGATCTCTAGAATACTCACAAGAGGAATGGATCTTAAAATAGTCTAACTCCAAACAATAATAACAAATCTTTCCCTCTTCTGCTCCTCTTCAACTGTTACATCAAATAAAGGATTCAGAAAACAGGATCAACAGTTCACGGACAAGTCTGCCATTTCTGCTAGTAGGTAACGAAGTTTTAAATGAATTTTCATAGGATGTACCGTATCTGATTCCAATGCTATTGCTATGCAAACAAATGTGGACTATAAATTCAAATAAATGTCACATGTCGAGGGAGGGGGCAACAGCAAGTCAAATAATGTAATTATATACAATTTTCACCTTGATCATATTTACTTTGTTATTAAAATCATTTATTTCATTTACTTGGAGTTTTAGTGATTAAGATTCCAATGCAAATAAATACAAACCAGCACCCCTTAAAATATATATCATATGAGGATCATTTGATCGTACCATATAGTCCATTACAAAGCTTCCCTAAATGGAAAGATAGTGAAACCAGAATAGATTCATCTGCTTTGAACGATTTTTCACAGAAGGATTTCACTAATGGGAGGACTGTTTGACTTCTATCATCTGAAAAACAGAAAATATTATAAAGATGAACAGAACTATCCTTTTGTGATATTTAATAAAAATGTGAATAATAGCATATTGACAAAGAACATAGTCTGGCAACCAGAGGAATGGCTGTAGTACTAGGTTCAAAGCAAGTCAGTTCTGATCTTACCTGCATCAAACATTTCCAGCAGATTAACCAAGGTCTCAAAAGCTGCAAGACGTACACTGCTGCCTTCATCCCTTGCTAATTCTACCAGTTCAGGAAGCACTACATTTTTGGTCAGCTCAGTCCTACAAAAAGTATCAAAATATTTAGTAAAAAAAGACAACTGCTGCACTATCCACAGATTCTCCAGAAATAGGCAGGGGCTTCAAGAACAAGCTTGTATTTCCCCATACAACGTACCTTGTAAACCGCTCAGAGGTTTTATTACAATCAAGCAGTATTTAAGTTTTGTTAAATTATTAGAAGTCACCAGGCAGAGGTCAAATGGCCATCCTTTCCTTTCCTTTTTCTCATTTTTAGCAGAAACAATGTGCCCTTTGACATGGATATAATTATTTGCTTGTTTAATCCAGAAACAAAAACCCAACCCCAAGAATCCCCATCTCCCCCCACCCATGAATGGGAGCATGGGCGTACCCAGCGCAGGGCAGGGGGCAGCTGCCCCCCCCCCAGAAGCAAAAAAGGGGGAATGGTATAAAACAGCTCACGGCGTGCGCTGTTGTCAAGGCAGTTCACCTTCTCGGTCAGGTTCACGATCTTGCCACAGCGGGCAGGGCCGTCTTAACTATACCAGCCGCCATGGTCTGGCGGGCCAGGCATGGCGGGCAGCTGGAGAGCACGGCACGACAGGCAGGGACGCTGCCAGCTGTGCTCCGCCTCGGCCTGCTCGGCTGAAGCGAAACGGCAGCAAAGCTGCCTCCGTCAAGGGAAACCTGGACCTGGACCTGGGCTAACTTCAGCCCACACTCCTTCAAGTTACAGCGAGCACAGCACTGAGGTGCCGTGGAGCATTGTGGGGCAGCACTTTGTGCTGTGCTCGCTGTGACTTGAAGGAGTAGGGGCTAAAGTTAGCCCAGGTCCAGGTCCCCTTCGATGGAGGCAGCTTCGCTGCTGCTGTCTTGTTTTAGTCACCGCTGCCGGTAAAGGAGCGGGCGAGGCAGAAGCGCAAGCGCAGGTGGCTCTGTGTGCCGCCTCGGCAACGGCTGGAAACGGCCCCGTCCCTTCTGGGGGCGTGGACGTTGACCACGCCTCCTGGGGGATCCTGGCCATGTCATCGCCAGCCAGCCAATCGGGTGGCTGGAGGTGGGGTGTGTGGCTGGCGTGCCCCCCCCATAGTTTTGATCCTGAATACACCCATGCATGGGAGCTAAGTTAATCACCCCCTTTCCTCCCACCCACTGCTGCTCCTACACTCAACAACCCCCTCAACTGTTTTTCACTTTAAAACACCCCAACCAATACACCAACAGATTGGATAACACTGGCCAGCACTGCAGGGTTGTCATATGCTGCTCTCTTTTAGCCCCCTGCCAGGTACAAGTGCCACTGGTGGGATCCACAGTGCTGGTAGCCAGCAGAAAGCCCCCAAATGCAGCATTCCATGGGAGAGGCTGAGGCAGCCTGGGATACACCCGATCCTAAACTGGCCTCGCAGCCATCACATGATGATTACTACACCACCTCCAGGCTGGCAGAGCAAATTGTCTGCACACCCACACCCATTACTACCACCAGAGCTGCGGGTGCAAGGCTGGCCCCATTGGTACACTGAAACCCTGGATTTCTCCATTTTTTCCTCCTGGCAGCAATCACTTTTTTACCAAGGAAAATCTGTTATACCCCCAGGTTCTTTCAAGCCAAACCAGGAAGTCATTTCTCCCATTGTCTGAATGCATAGAAAAAGTAGGAAGCCTCCAATGAACCAGGAAGTCCGTTGTGGTATTCATTTTCAGAGTGTATGTAGGTTTGCTTCCTCCACTGAAATTAGATTTGATTGTAAGTAGATGTAAACAGGAATGACAAAAGTGAAGGTAACGAAAGGTGACAAGGGAGTGATAAAGCCAGATAAGGTGAAATTATGCTGGGGCAGGAATAGCTTTGCTGTGGAACTGGACCTTGAGGAAAGACTTGAAATGCAGAAAGGAAGTCCCTTGACAAGCAGAGAAGGAAGCTGTTGCAGGGCAAGGTAGAGGAGGGAGAGGGCACAGAGGTGGGAGAGGGAGAAGGAATCAAGGACAGCTAGCAGAGGTGGATCTCTTGATGGAGACGGAGCAAGAAGCTAAGTAAGAAATGTCAGAGGTAGAAAAGCATGCAGGAGGCAGGTTAAGAAGATGGAGGACCAAGAAGGCACCCTAACATTGGACCAGAAAGTTAAGAGGCAGGGTGTTTTTTTAAGTAGAAATACATGAACATGCCTAACAAAAAAGGGGAGAGCCAGAGAAAGATAAGGGCCAAATTACAAATAGCTGCGTGCATAATTTGTCCAATATTTTCTTTTCTAACTGAAAGCAGCCTCTGGAGCTGTGGTCTTCAGCAGAAGAAAAGTCCTTTACTTTGGGCCATTTTTGTCTTTGAAACCCACGTCCCAGGCTGCTTTTTCATCCTGCAGCACAAAAGATATGGGTGCCTGAATATTTTCTCCTACGGGGCAAAACACAACTAGGGTGGTACTTTGGGGCACCCACAACTTCTCTCCCCAAACTAGGAGCCTCAGAAGTTGGTTTTTGTTACTATGAAAAGGAGAAAAGGGAAAGGAACCACTGAATACAAGATACACTTGGCTGCATGCGATATGTGATGAGACCCGGAGAATGTGTGCAAAACTGAGAGGGAGGGAGACAGAACTGAAGGAAGAGGACCAAGGTAGCAAGCTGTAAGAGTTAGGAAGCAAATGAAGCAAACAGATATGGCAGTGGGTGAGAGGGTGGGCAGTAGGCGATTCACACTGGACACAGGGAGAGAGAGAGTCTATGTAGGTAGGGAGTACTATACTAGTTTTTCTTCTATACTGCTTTGTACCAGTATTTTAAACATCTGATGAAGTAGGTTTTCGCCTGTGTTTATGTAGATGTCAGTTGGTATATTCTAAGGGGCCACAGCACTTTCTGTTGCAGATCAGGCATGGGCCACCTTTTTTGTAAGAGTGGCTGGAGTCAACTGAGAACAGGACTGAAGCCAGCAGTAGGCACGTCTATCCCCTTTTCTCTCTTGTTCTTTCTGCTACTGCCTTCCTCCTCCTCCTCCTGAGCTGATCATTTGCAAAGGGCTTCTTTGAATTAGGCTGAGGGCCACAGGTTGCCCACCCCAATTCATGTTGTTAATCTTCTGACATCATTTCCACTCTGTAGTAATTATGCTCACCCTATTCCTTGAGCTATAAGCTCCAGTTGCCGACACATGCAGGAACGAACTTCATATTCTACATCCTGGCAGAGTGATTTTACCAGTGGAAGAATTTCTCTTTTAATTCTAAAAAGGCAAGAATTGCATTAATCAATAGACAGGAAAAAACCCACTCCATTTAGTTGACATGTCCAAGTTGAATAATGTGAAAGAAAAACCTTAATCGTCACATCACAGACAATATATAAACTGGATTTCTGCTTTTTTGAGTTTTGCATAATGAAGTAACATGAAAGGGAGATACTGCTATTTTTAGAAATATATAGGCATGACCAGTGATATAGCTTGGGGGGTGGGGGGACCATGGCCCAAGGCACATTTTTTGAGAGGCACAACAAGGCGCCCCCACAACATGCTCCCCCATCAAAAGGCCGGAGCCACAGTAAGGGAAGCCATGCACAGGGCCAGGCCTCTGGGGCTGGGGTGGCAGCGGCACCCACTTCTCTTTGTGGTCAGTGAAGGGATGTTCATGAGTGCCCCGCCCCTGAGCTGGACAAGAAGGGGGAGGAGGGCATAGCTGCTGCAGCTGCCACTGCCCCCCCCCAAAGGAGGAAGGAAGAGGGAGTGACCGGGGGGCGGAAGCAGCAGAGAGGCTGCAGCTTAGCATGTCATGTGAACCAGCACCCAAACTGAATAGTTTTGGACGATTCAGTCTATTACTTGTTTGAGTCATTGTCACATGTGTCAATTAATATGTCAATTATTTTCAAAATACAAAAAAAATGTGCATCTTGAAACATTTTTTAAGCTGAGAACTGTGCTACAACCATCAGAAAAGTGTGGAATCCAATAGTTATCTATGTTACGTTAGTCCAGGAGGTGCATTCATATCAGAAATCATGAAGACTGCACTCCTCAGGCATCCCTATCGGTGTAGCTACAAAAAAAGGGGCTGAGTTTGGAACACCAGCTGTGAAGCTTAATCCTAAAATCTGGTGCACAAGCACATGAGTTTAGGATGTGGCATTCCAAAATCAGCATACTTTTGGTAAAATCTAATATTTGGTGAGCATTCTAAGTACAAGAGTAGCACACGGGAATATACCACCAAAAATATTTAGAGCTGTGATTCCTGCCTATAAAGCAAAACGTTACTGTGAATTCAGCAGCAGAACCTCACACAAATAGCAGGCCTTCACTGACTTTGACAGAAGATAAATAATCAGTTGCTAGAGGGTACCCATCACTGCTGAGGGCATGCCTTCAAAATAAACCTTTATGTGGGATTATAATAGAGTTTAGCAGAGAAAATGAAAGCAAACTGGCAAAAAGTATTGGGCAGTGAGATCTTCCACCTTTAAAACAAGACTACTGTGAACTTGGACCCAACATTAATAAATCTCAGGGCATCTGCTGTGACATTTTTATTATTCTGTGAAATTTTAAGACAAGCAAAGAGATCCCAAGGCTGTCAGAGGAACAAACAAGGTAGCACTTGCAGATGAAAAAGGAACACCCTGGCTGTTACTGAAATTGGCTTCATGCAGAATGGGATGCTTTATCCACAATCTCTAATATGGGGCAGCAGTCTTGGTAAGGAGTTTGGAAAAGATCCCATAGAAAAACATGGCAGACAATAGGGAAATTATGGAAATCAGGATGAAATTGGACAATTCATTTGAAAATTCAATAGTGCTGATGAACACCTTTTTGGATCATGCCGTAAGTGTGAGAAAACACTGTGGTCTTTTTTATGGGTACAACCTACCATAAGAAGTACTCATGCTGTGCCACCTTGGAGAGCTTTTGGAGAAAGGATAAGGATGCACCGCAGCAGCATTGGTAAATTGAGTCCATCATATACAGTTTGAAATAAATTGACAAAGTTCTCATTTACACATATACATGCAGAACACAAAAGCAGGTCAACTTGTTTCCCTTCTGCAAGTTTTAATTATTAGGACATCTGAAAAACACACAAACTACTCACATATGAGCTTCAAACTTGTTAGCTAATTTCCCCAAGATTTTACAACTAACCAAGCGAGACTGAAGTGTTTGGGAAAGCTGTGCCTTGGAAACAAGAGGATTCAGGATCTATGGGGGGAACAGAAGAAGAAATTCAAATGGCATATCTCGGGCTAAACAGAAGCAAAAAAATAAAAATAATCAAGAACCACTTCATATATTGAAACTGATGTTAGTATCAGCTGCCCAGTCAGCATTCTTGCAAGTTACAACATTCACACCCTACTTGAAGCAATATGGGGTACACTCTTTCACCTTCAGAGGAATGACCTCCATGTAAGAAAATTATTGGCCTTCAAGTTAATTCCAAAAAAAATGCAAAATGCAAACTAAGGGGATGTTGGTGTAAATTAGCTGTACTCCTTATGTAAGATCAGAAAGAAGACAGGACAAGGACATTTATAATTATATTGCAAAAGTAGCACTTCCCACCCCTTTCCAGGAGATGACTTTTTCACAGTACATTAAGAACACATACATTAACAACATTAAAGTAAATTAAGAGCATCGGAGCTCAAAATATTACACTATTATATGCTTTCAATTCTGTGCTTCTTGCCAGAGGCTTTGTGACTCCCACTAATTGGGACTAGCTTGTTGCTTTGTAAATGGTTTCTAAATATTTAGCAACATGTAAGTTATCTGCAGTAAGAATCATATAAGCCAAGAACCACTTCTGACTTTACAGTTTTCATTCATTATATTAATATTAATAATAATAATTTATTATTTGTATGCCGCCCATCCAGCTGGGTTTCCCCAGTCACTCTGGGCAGCTTCCAACAAAGATTAAAATACATTAAAATTCATGGGAATGCTCTCCCAAGGCACTCCGTGAGAATTGTTGACATGAGTCTCAGGCAGTCCAAAGGCCAAGGAAAAACCAGCACATCTATGTATTCCTGTTTATAGATGCATTCAGACTAGTACTCTGACTTCATTTCAATTTGTCATTCCCTGGCTTCACATTCAAGCGCCTGGGGTCTGGAGCCAGGGAGTCTTGCAGCAAAGACCAAAGAAAGAGCTCCACAATCTGCAGCATCACAGCAGCGCAACAAAATGATGGAGCTGCTGCCGGGCTATATGCTGCCCTTGGACACCACCAAAGCAGCTGTTATTAAAAGATACTGCTGTTTGCTGACTCTGCAACTAAGAGGCGACAAGAGGGACTGAAAGAATTTCACACAGTCCTAAAATGCCTCAGATTTTTCCCTAGGTCCTCAGTCTGAGAAATATGTTGAAGGAAAAATGCCAAGCTGCTGTATATCCCACATACCTGGCCATCTTTCTGCCCATGATCTGCTCTGCTTCAACCCAATCACCCTATTTACTTAGTGATCATCTGTCTTCTGCTTTGACAATGCCTCCAGGCATCCAGCCCTAACCTACAGGCTTCCTTTGGCGATTTGTTTAACAGGGCATGCAAAATAATGAACCACCATCTTGAGAACAAAGGAATAGGGAGGTGGGAGAATGGTAGGAAACAATGTGTATTGATTTTTACAGCAGGGGGTTCTTTTGCTCTCAGGATGGCAGGTGGCACTCAGTGCAAGATGAAGCCAAAAGAAAACATTTATGAGGTTCATGCCTGTCCCTGTGCAGTGCCGCATGGGCACTTGTGATGGACGCAGAGAGTCTGATTGGATGGGCAGCAGGTAAGAGCAAAACAGAGACACTTCTTTCTTTGGGGAGTGCCATTAAGAGTTTCAGACTATGGTTGGGGAGACCCAGGCTCTCAGCCATGAAATTCACTAGCCAGTCACTATCTCTCAGCCTAACCTACTTCACAGGATTGAATTTCATAGAATTTCATAGAATCATAGAATCTTAGAGTTGGAAGGAACCCAAGGGTCACCTAGTCCAACCCCCTGCAATGTAGGAATCTCAGCTAAAGCTTCCATGACAGATGGGCATCCAATCTCTGTTTAAAAACCTCCAAGGAAGGAGAATCCACCACCTCTCATGGGAGTCTGTTCCACTGCTGAACAGCTCTTGCTGTCAGAAAGTTTCTTTCCGAATGCTTAGTCAGAATCTCTTTTCTTGCAACTTGATGCGGTTGCTTTGAGTCCAGTTTGTGCAGTTATATGTATGGATTTGTTCAGGAAGCCTCTAGGCAGGGCCTTTTTTCAGTCAGAACTTGCCTCTTAGGTGGGTGCCATTGCCATTCTAAGAGAACAAGAGAGGCGTTCGTGGTGAGTTCTGGCACCTCTTTTTCTAGAAAAACAGCACTGCCTCTAGGTTAGTTTTGGTGGCTGACCTGCCCCCACCCTCCATATGGCTTCCCACTCAGTCCTCTCTTAACTGCTACTGCGGAAGTACTGTTTCCTACTGGTAACTTAAACGTTTGGATGTGTTCTTCTCCTTGGGGCCTGCCCGGCTATTCCCAATAATAAATGCTGAATCTGCATACTTGCATCCCACACCCAACACCTACACACACTGCCATAAACATGCATTCTCTTATTTCAATTTCAGTCTCGATGCAGTGAACGAGGTTGGGGGAGGGGGGGCGGAGCTTCCTGTCCAGAACAATTACTGAACGTTTGCTTCTCCTTAACAAGACACATGATTAAAACCCAGTGCTCAAAAAAAAACACAAAAAAACCCCCCAACCTCAAACAAATAAACCAGACTGGTTATTTCATGTTATTTTCTATTGCAGACCACTTGAAAGATTATAGTGGTCTGAGCACACCATAAGCCATCCCCATTTTCTTATCTCTCTTTCAGGAGTGGCCTGTGGGGAAGCGTCTGTGAATGAAATGTGTGAAATCAGAAACAAACCTGAAAAGGAAGACTTGACATTTAGAGCAAATGAAACTCCAGAGTGCTTTCGTCTACTCTAATTAATTAGATTATGAAAAGGCCTACATGCCATACCTGACACGAAGCTACAAACATCTTACCAATTATATTCTGCACAACGCTACTCATGAAAGTTAATATTATCTTGTTTTCCAGTGTTTCCAGGGAGAAAATGCAAGAAGTCAATTAATTTTTTAAAGTGGATTTTTTAAAGCCAGAAGTGCTTTGTACCTCCCGAAACCAACGTTTATAGTTTTTTCACCCTTTAATTGCATTTTTTAAATTCTTGTCATTTATTTCATTTCCTGTGCAACCATTCATTTGATACAGCTTTCCTTCAGTAGGATGCCTGCCCCATCTCAGAATTTACAATGGAGTGTGTACAACATACTGAGAACTATTCCCACGCCAATAATATTTGACATTTGTACAGGATATTCTGACTGTTCAAAAACCCTCACGTACCTTGTGCCTTCAACCTTTACAACTGCCCTGCACAAATTTCTAGGCACCAATTTAGAATTTTAATCTATTTTAGTACTTTAACTTCTGTATGTTTTAAAGTATGGCTGCAATTTTTTATTGATTTTGTTGCTTTATCTTTTTGTAAACTGCTTTGAGGGTGGAGTTTTCGGGGGCGATCAAGCAGTGTATAATCTTTTTGAAATAAATAAACAAATGTGACTCACCAAGCTGGACAAGCACAGCTCACCAGACCACCAAAATGGCAGGCTGCCACATGGCCTGCTAAGCTGCATTCATTCAACTAGATGGGCCACCCGTTGTCTATGCTTGCTTTTCAACAGGGTTTCCCAAACTTTGGTCTCCAGCTCTTTTTGGACCACAACTCCCATCATCCCTATCTAGCAGGACCAGTGGTCAGGGATGATGGGAACTGTAGTCCAAAAACAGCTGGAGACCCAAATTTGGAGAAACCTTGCTTTAAAACAATCAGTATGTCAGATGCATGCACCCTTGCCAACCCAGAGCTACCCCTACCTTGTCCATCCTGGCAGGTGCAATGCAGTGCCACCAGCAAGACACCACTGACTTGCCCCCCGCCTCAACCACTGCTGTCCTTGTATGGATTGAAATTTGCTTCCAGTGCCCTTTAGATGTTCTCCCAGTCACATGAGAGCAACCTATCTGTTAACAGCTCCAGTAGGGCTGAGAGAATATTCAGGGGAACCAAGCACAGGGTTGTGAAACCTATTTATTGGGTCCGTCCCATGGAATCAGCACTACTCCAGGGGGATGAGGGAATTCAGATCTTCTCCTAGTCACACAGGAGCTCTTACAAGTAACTGGCTCCCTTGCAGCTGGAAGAACACCTGAAGCAGGAAAGGGTAACCTGTGGCTCTCCTGTGGTTAATACTAAAATTCCTATCATCCTTGACTGTTGGTGATGCTGGCTGCAGCTGATGGAAGTTGGAACATGGGTCATTAACAGCAGGAGTGGCTTCAGAAACTGGGATACCCCTACTTTGGCTCATGTTCACAGACAACAGTGATGGATGGACTCTGCTGCAGCAGCCGTATAGCAACTCAATAGCACACTGCTGGAGCCCACTATATTTTGCTGCCTGAAGCACACAGCTGGGAATTTTTGAAATATTAAGCGGTATGTAAGTGCTTTTAATCAATCAAATATAATTGAACAGCATGCATAGTTTGACCCTAAATAAAAATGTTAGGCCAAATGTTCAGAAAACTGTAGGACACACTACATCCTCCCCCCTTCCCAGACTGTATTCATGTTGTCTGTTATATTCAAAGGAAAACAAAATTACCTCATGTCTGATGGTTTCTTTTGGCAAAGCTTCTATTGCAGCAAGAAGGGTTTCCAGCCATGCATTACTGACACCTGTGAGGTACAAAAAAGACTGTAGATTTATACATGTTATATCATATTCCTATTTCATGGAGCTCCTTCAGGTTGTGACCTCAATTAACCAAGCTCTTAAATGGCAACTAACATGAGGATGGACAAACCCACGTGAAACTGCTGAGTGAAGGTCATCTGGAGTTAAAGAACGATGTGTCAGCAATATGCAGATGATATGTAACTCTCTTTTTCATCAAGGTAGCAAAAGGTGCTAAAACAGTGCTTGGCTGCAGTAATGGATAGGATGAGGATCAATAAACTGAGTCTCAATCTAAGCCAAATGAAAGTACCGCTAGCAAGTGGGTTTTCCCTCCCAGGTGAATGGTGACCCACCTTTTCTGGAGGGGCCTGCACTAATCCTAAAGGATCAGGTCTGGAGTTTGGGAGTGCTTTTTGTCCATCTTTTTCATTAGAAGCAAGTGGCCTAGTATGAACTGGTCACAGTATTCCAGCTGCGGTATGACCAAGGCAGAATAGAGCAGTAGTACTATTACTTCCCTTGATCTGGACACAATACATCTGTTGATGCAGGCTAGAATAGCAGTAGCTTTTTCAGTTCTTTCCTGCGTAGATCTTTAAAAAACGGTACATTTCTGGGATGCTGAAGGGCTGTTTCCTTATCTAGGACATTATTTTTCTTCTGGACCGTGCTAACAAAATCAAGTCAGCTTCCGGAGCACATACACACCACATGAGATCTGTTTTAAATCTGCTGATACAATTCATGGCTATTTGAACCTAAGCACAGGCAGTGATCACTTAAAGGGGAGTGTAGACTAGGAGCTTGAAGCTAAGGCCCTCAAAGCTCTAGTGTACTTCAAAATCAGGAGTTGGGTAATCGACTGCATACTGCATTATACATAGTGTTGGCAAGATCGCACTATGGCATTGTTTTATTTTTATTTTTTTATTGGTGCATGCACTGCTTTAAATGGTATATCACTGAGCAAAGAAAAAGCATAGCAAGCTAAGAAATCAGCAGCATGTCATGCCTCTGACCTGCATCTCTGTGCTCCAGATTCTGTAGAATGATGTGTAGGAAGGAGTGGGAGTAAGTATGGATAGATATTGACTCCTCTTGTAGAATAGTCAAAAGTGAAACAGCAGCTGTTAACTGCATTTCCACCCCTGCAACAGGAAGGACCTCCTATGTAATCAGAGGTTGGGGGGGGGAGAGAATATTTAAATCAAATAATGAGGCTTATAGATATGAAAGGCAAACATAACCATTACAGCAAGAAAGAGCATGGTCAGGCCAAAAATTATCTGTACTGTACCAGGCAAAATGCACCATAATTTTATAAAACCAGACGAGCATGCAAGGCAATGTGCTAATAATTCATCTTAAATCCTCTCTTTTTGCCAAATATAAACTGTCCAGCTAGTTTTGATGAGTTTCTTGCCTAGGCAGAAGAAACTCAATTTTGAATTATTCATTTCTGCCCCCTCTTCACTGACCCACATGCTCACAAATATCCTATCAAATTCAATCCAGCGGGTATGGTCATTTTATATTGTGCCATGTGTATGTAGAATACAGTCCAGCCTACATTTGATTTGGTCACCAATGTTATGTACCTCTGTTATATATGACTGTCAGTATTCTTGGGGGGAAGGCCAGTCCAAACCAGAATTCAGGCCGACCTTACCGCTGGTGTGATAAACAGCAACATTCAAGGGTTGGATCGTTTCCACCAAGAGCAGGTTCTGTGGCAGTCCTGACACTAATATGGCCTATGAAGATTAAAGGTGGCTGCTATAAATCTTCTAAAAATTCATGTACCATATCTGCCTTATTCTTGTTCTTATTTTCTTTGTTTGGTTTTGCTTTATCATCATTATTCTTATTAATTTAATTTAATTTTGTAAACAGCTGTGGGGCATTGTATGAACAGAGGCATATAAATATTTTAAATAAACAAACAATTTCTGCCCATCCTTGTTACCTAAATTCACACTGGCTTGTTTAGGTTGTTCCTTTTGTTATACACACACAACTATATAAATCATAGCAAGGACCCCAATATTGTGTATTGGTCACACTCTTAAATCTTAGGGATGTTATTACCTGGCTTGGAATACAAAATCATCCAGCTAATTCTCAAGTGGTACGAACTATAACACGTTTCACTCAGTTAATTTCTGGATCTGGAATACATGTGCAAGTTCAGCTGCTTAGGCTACTTTGTCTGTGGATGTGCTTTTGTTCTTTAATATTAACCCCTTACTCTTGCTGAAACTCTTCTTGGCTTAAAAAAAATGCAAACAAAGAAAACCGAGCCACTCTTGTTTGGCATCTTTGCCACTCAGGTCACTTCTATGAATTGTTTATATTAATGTTACCGCCATCCAGTTCTAAAAAAAACCCAAACCCACTTGCTCCCTGGTGTACTTCCTTTGGCATTGTGGGATGGGGGCTCACTTTCCAAGTGGCTTTCAGACATAGTTGGTGCTGGGAATTACAATTCACAGTGGGCAATCTGATAAACTGCAGCACAATCAGCCTGCATGCACAGTGTTTAGCCCAAACAGAGTTCTTGGAAACAAACAAGCTTTTTCTTGAACACCCACAAAAAACCCTTCAAAATACAAAGCCACTTCTGAAACAAGCTGAGAGAGTTTACCCAGTATGTATTAAGATTCCCAAGATTCTGTTGTGTATGCGATCTGGCTCTGTTCTCAATT
Source organism: Zootoca vivipara (assembly GCF_963506605.1). Lineage (NCBI taxonomy): Eukaryota > Metazoa > Chordata > Lepidosauria > Squamata > Lacertidae > Zootoca > Zootoca vivipara. The sequence continues at coordinate 20,420,612 of NC_083276.1, forward strand.
GATCCTGCTAAATTCTATTGGACAAAATAATTGGGCTGCAATGTGGAACACAGTTTGAGGGGCAACACCTGTGCCTCACCCCAGATACGGAGTTAACTTGGAGCAGGATTAGGGGATTCTTAACCAGTACTGAGTCAACTCATTTATTTCCAGCAGAATGGCTGCTACTCATTCCAATTGTGGTGGTGGGGAGAGGTAAATTAAGTAGGGGAAAATGTGGCAGTGTGAGCAATACCTGCCTGCCCTGCCCCCAGCAAAGTGCAGCCCAAACTCCCCTGCAGTACAGTGTGGGTCTTCATACAGAGTCTAGAGAGGTGCCCTCTCTCTATACACAATCAGTCTATCACAATGATGAGCATTTGTATAATCAATAAATGGCATAAATATACCAAAAGCACTGTGCATCAGAAAATCAGTATGGCAAAGATGTAAATGGATTATAACGTTTTTTTACTGAATATCATTAACTGTGGCTTTAGGTATCTTTCCTGTTTAGTGAGGCTTCTATATTCATGTGATTTCCTCCATGCACAGCATGTCTGTCACCACAAATCAAGTAGAACTCATTTCAATTTATGTGTTGTGCCTCTGAACTGGAGATACAAATCTACTGCATACCTAGAAAAGACGTCTAAAATGTACAGGCCAATATTTAACTTTAGTTCCTATAAATTCTTGATATAGAAAGAATGTTTATAGTACAGCAATGCCTCATCTTAACCGGGGGTTCGGTTCCAAGGGTTATGCGTATACGCTGAAATTTCATACATATAGCCAAACCCTTGGAGCTGCCCTGCAGCTAGCCAGCCTGCCTCCTCTAAAGTGGCTGATGAAGGTGGGGGGGGGGATGGAGAGAGAGAGAGAGAGAGAGAGAGAGAGAGAGAGAGAGAGAGAGAGAGAGAGAGAGAGTGCATCCCCAGCAATCCTAGAGCTTAGTGTGCTGAGTGGACCTTGCCCAGCAAACAAGGCCAAGAGCTTAAAAGCTCTTTTCACTCCGGGTCCAATTGGGGTTACCCAGTAAGAAAAGAGCTTTTAAGCTCTCAGCCTTACTGGCACACCAGCTCTAAAAGTGCTGGGGATGCTCCCATGAGATCTTTCAGGAAGTCACATTGTCCCGTGAGATCTTGTGAGAGCATCCCTGCCAGTCCCAGAACCAGCCCACCTGAGTAACCCCAAGCGGACCTGCCACTGAAAGAGCTTCCAAGTTATTAGGCTTGCTTGGGACCTGACTTGCACAATTTCAACCAGACTGTCTTCCAGTGTGAACAGTTGAAATTACACAAGTCAAATGCACATTAGATGAGGTATATCATCTGGGAGGTGGGAAGACAAGACATACCGTATTTTAAGTATACGTAGAATGAGATTTATTGATACACTCAGCCTATTTGTTAAATGGTAAAGTAATCTGCTCAAATGGTTAACAATATAATAAATAAAATGTTAAGTAAGTTCTAATTTCTGTCAGAGTGAAAGCTGACAATATAAACTGTCAAGCTCTTTTAAAACCTACACAAAGGTATTACAAAGGAATAAAAAGATGCAGTACTTCAACTTTCCTTGATGACTCTGATACATAGAAAGAGCTGCACCAAGATGGAAATTTATGGCACAAAATTGAAACATTTGACATCCAAGTGAAACATCCTGGCTTAAAGATTTTGCTAACAGCTGTTGCGTGAATAGAATGTGTGCACGTCATTTCCTCTATGCAAGACGAACAACCATGACAGCTCAATATGGAAATGTCAATCCAGAATTACACATATGAAACACAAAACTATTGTTGTTGCTTAGTCGTTTAGTCGTGTCCGACTCTTCGTGACCCCATGGACCATAGCACGCCAGGCACTCCTGTCTTCCACTGCCTCCCGTAGTTTGGTCAAACTCATGTTCGTAGCTTTGAGAACACTGTCCAACCATCTCGTCCTCTGTCGTCCCCTTCTCCTAGTGCCCTCAATCTTTCCCAACATCAGGGTCTTCTCCAGGGAGCCTTCTCTTCTCATGAGGTGGCCAAAGTATTGGAGCCTCAGCTTCACGATCTGTTCTTCCAGTGAGCACTCAGGGCTGATTTCCTTCAGAATGGATAGGTTTGATCTTCTTGCAGTCCATGGGACTCTCAAGAGTCTCCTCCAGCACCATAATTCAAAAGCATCAATTCTTCGGCGATCAGCCTTCTTTATGGTCCAGCTCTCACTTCCATACATCACTACTGGGAAAACCAAAGCTTTAACTATACAGACCTTTGTCGGCAAGGTGATGTCTCTGCTTTTTAAGATGCTGTCTAGGTTTGTCATTGCTTACAAAACTATAAGGAAAATCAATTATTCACCTTTAAGGAAGAAGATTTAAATATGTTCACCATAGTGCCTGTGTGCCTTGATTAAAGAGCTATCTTTAGCATTTTACTGGATATGTGCGATTCAAATATATTTTACAATTCCAAGTTTCTCTGATTTTTCACTAAGGGATGTCTCCAAGGGCTTTGCCCTTGAATGCCATTAAATATCCCTTAATTTGCCATAGAACAAAGCACGGATATCTTGTAGTGGGAAAACAAATTGAGAGTGACAGAACATTGGGGAGAAAGGCAAGAAAGCACCAACAGATTAGGAGCATGAGCTGACTAAGGTCACTTTACCTCATTTATGCCCACTCGACTACTTGGATCCGCAGAACTGGCACTGTTATAGGTAGCACATCATACTAGATCCATACTTCTCAGAAATCAATATTTTGGTGTGGCAGCACCTACACTTTGGAACTGCCTGCTTATTGACATCAGGCAGGCATCTTCTCTGTACTTTTTTTTTGCTGCCTGCTTAAAATGTTTCTGATTAGGCAACCCTATAGAGACATGTAGACGTTACATATGTTTTATTTCTTTTTGGCCAATGTTTGGCCAATGATTTCTTTTTTGGCCAATGATTTCATTATTTCATTTCATTCTTTTTGTAATCCACTTGGAGCTTTCCTTAAAATTGAGCGGTATAAAAATAAACACAATGATCAACAGACTGCCTGCCACAGTCTTTAAAAAGTATCAGAGCCTACCCAGAAGAAAGGTCCCATGGGGATTCGTACAATAGCGTTGCTGCTTGGGAAAGGCAACAGATGATATCCAAAAGCCGTCTCAAATGATGGTCAGTTCTCTGTTCCCAAGAAAAACAATGGCAGCTTTGGAATTGTGACCTACAGGAGTGAAGTTACTAAACTAAACCTTGTGCTGGGCCATTGGGCAGCCTGATCTCTAACTCACATTCACTTAAACTGAACTTGCCATAAGTGCAATACTCATCCTTTTGTTGACCCAAAAGGATCCTAGTGATCAGGATTTACAAAGACATTCACTTCCTTCTCCTTGAAAATACAGATTTTTTGAAATAAAAGAATGCATCATCCTTGTATGTAATGTGCACACTTCCTGCATTCCTGATTGCAAGACATACTGAGCACTAAGCCAACTTGGCTTTTGAGTTTCAGCAAGAAAATTAACCTAAGAGCAGGACCCAGAATTACACAAGAGGAGCCTAACTTCCCTGCTCTCCCCTGCAATCCCCCTTGCACTACCCAAAGCTGTCCCAGTGCATTCCTCCAATCATTTGGAGCAGATTTTGAGGGAACACAGCAGGCTGCAGGCAGGAGTGGACGGTGAAGTCCCATTGCATAAGTGGAAGTCTGACCAGTGTTATTATTATAATTTGAGGATGTTAGAGCATGCCCACGAGCCACTCCTCTGTCTAAATCCATCTTCTCAGAATGGTTTACATTTAACTAGCTTGTAAACAGTGGCATAAATCCCAAGATTCCGGGAGCAAACCGTTACATGTCCTTTTTTTAATGCATACTAAGCATCTTCTCCCACATACCAGCTGCTTGGCTTGCAACAGCAAGGAACTCAGAATGAACAGTGCTGGCTTGCCCATTAGACAAATAAGACATTTGTCATAGGTGACAACCTTGGAGGAAGTAACAAGATGGCACACACACACACCCCTTGCTTCTGTTCCAGTTATGGAAGAAACCCTAAGTCTTGGTGTTCATTTCACTCCTTTTCCACTGCATCCTGTCTTGAAAAAGTCAGGTGGAGAGGACTGGGAGCCAAGGATGGGATGAAAGGCTCAACTGAATCATTTCTGCAGCTCAGGTCCAATTCCTATTCATGTGAAAGAGGTTAGAACCAGACTACATGAGGTCAGACTATTATAATGTTAGTTTGAAGCATGATCACAAATGGGACTTCACATTTTTTATCCTGTGAGCTGCCCTGAGAACTGCAGGTGTAGGGCAGTATACAAATGTAATAAATAAAATAAGAATAAGAATAATTCATTTTTTGCCTCCTGGATTGAGTGCTCTTTAACTGTCATTTGATCATGATTGCAACACCCATACGTCAAACCTCCCTTGTCTGTTCATTCTGAGATTTGCAAAGTTTCTGATATTGGGTTGGAATCAAGAGATTCTGTCACCATATACACTGACATTAATTTAACCACACGTAATGTTCTTCTTGATTAACATTAATCAAACTAACTCTTATGAGGATACCTGACTAGCAAGTGAAATAGGAAGACTGCACTGAGCTGGGAGACTGGGGAGTTTGGGGTTTCATGGTAGCCCTACCATGATTCATAAAGCATGGAAGGATACACAGGGCAGGCATAATGGCTGCTTTTGCCAAGTCCCCACCCATGCTGATATGCAAAATCATTATTCAGCCCATGATATATGACAAAATAATGTCAACGGGAGCAGGTTGGACTATAGCCATAATAGAATGATATACTATCTAAGAAGAGAGGCAAAAGTAGTCATGGGTTTACTTGCTATTCAGTACCCAAGAACAAGTCACTGCCTGGCTGTTCCAAATCAGCTGACCAGCTAGTTTACTGACGTGAAATAATAATTAGTGCAAGATTATCCAACTATCAACCACATTCCCAGGCAAAGTAAGAAGCCTGTTTATTGCCGGGTGTGTTAAAAAAATGTGTTGAAGAACCATTTCCACTCCACTGAAATAAAGTTTTTAAAGAAATGGTGAAAGTACCTACAGAAAACCTGTGAATATTTTGAAAGCAGTATAAGACCTTTCTGATTGTGTTAGCTGAGCAGGATAAGGATAACAGAATGTGTTGTGCTTTAAGCCATTTTGTTATATTTAGATTTTCCCCCAATTGATTGCTTGCACGCTATCCTGAAATCTCAAATGAATAGTTTATACAGTATATTTAAATAAATGCAAATTAATATGTGAACATACTTCTGAAAAATCTAGATGCCACTGTAGTGAAATAAATAAGTACTAACAAGCCTGAACTTTGTGCAATACTACTAATGGCAACAATAGTCATCTCAAATTCACTTGTCCAGTGCTTCTTTAGATGGGGATGCTATTTTTAGAGTAGGATCTGAAACAGGCCTAAGCCCTCTCCAGGCCGCAAAAGAGTACATGTGGGCTTATAATGGCTTGGGAAGAGATGCCTGTCCACACAAGCCCTTCTCCCAATGACTCGACTGGCTCCTGTCGTACCCTGCATAATCAGGATTCCTAATTGGAAAAATCTAATTGCATTCTGAAAAATGCTGTTACTGCAGAACTGAATGCAAAAAGGTTGAAGGAGGGACACTACGGTAAGTGTGTACATCCTTGAGTGGCTTACAAAATTTGAGCTCCCACATTTTTTTCTGAATATAATCTCTGGGCTTGTACACTTCCTCTCCCATTCACCTCGTCGCTTGCGGAAGACAAAAGAATGCACCAGAGAAACCTCCTATTTATTTGAACTCATGATTTCAAGGTAGAAGGTTGCCCTCACTCAATACCTTTTCTCTGTGCTGAGGGCAAAGGTGAGAGTTGAGGAGGGTTACATGGGAGCCTGAAGCCCAAGGGCCAAATAGCACTCAAACAGGCAGTATGTTTCAAAATACTCTTCACCTCCTCTGCTGAGGGAGACCTCACCGTCAAGCTATTCTGAGAAGTCTTCTTCCTTCAGTAAAAAGTCAGAGGATACCCATATCACAACAGTATAGACAAGTTAGCTGACATTTTTAATAAGTCAAAGGTTTCTTCTCATCTTGTCATTTTAAAGAGAAAAGTGAACCAACGTAATTTTCAACTCACCATCACAACATGAAAACGATTAGCCCACATTATTAGCAATGATAGTCTGAGGCTCTTGCAAGCACTTACAATTATTACTCCTTTTCTGTTTGTTCTGTTTTCCCCCAAAGCCTCCACAGTCACTATTATGGATGACCTTTAAAGTCTATCAAATAAGTCAGAGAAATGCAGGAAGAAAGAGGTGGATGGGAATATGCTGGAAATATATTAAAGAGCCCTTGGGCTAAATTAGAAAATTACCACTTTGTTCAGAACTTAAATGAAAGAAGAACCAACAAACAAATGTTAAGATGTGTTCCAGAACTTCAATCGGCAAGATTTCAAATGCCACACATGGCTCAGCCAATTAAAAGGGGGCAATTTATCATTAGAACTCCTACTACTTCCTTACTAGAAGGCCACATACCTAACAACTAACAAAACTGAACCCTTCAGTAGATGTTACACTTGTAATAGAAAGCTGGAAGAAGAAAATAGAGTTATTTAAACAAAGGGGAAATCTAAATGCTTCCTGTAAGCCAGACTGAATAGACTGAGAAAATAGGCAGAGCAATTCTATGCTAATATTGTGCTGCCACTCCATTGATGGAACAGCCACTGCATCCATGTGTGCTTGGCCCAAGGGGACAAGGTGAAAACACATAACACAGAAAACACACAAACAGCATAGCAATGACAGACACACCCACAACATCCCTGAAAATTCTGCCAGCGTCCACCACATGGAAAGCATACGTGAAGGGGCAAAGGCACACAACCTGCTTCACCACACACAGAACATGCATAATGCAACGGCCACCCCATTCCATCAGCCTCAGTGGCGCAGACAATGATGTGTCCCCCCCCCCAACTGCTAGTCCCCATGCATCCCATAATTGAATCCCCTAATGCTCCTCACAACCAGTTTTACAAGCACCACACATGAGTACACATCACACAGGAACGAAAAACCTACATAGCTCCTTAGGCAAGATGCCTGCAAGAAGTACACAGAACTCACCTAGGACAAGGGGTCATGAGCCACTTTTCTGGCAAGCAGCCAATAGAAGGGACCAGGACATACAATGAAGGCAGCCACAGAAACACACTGACAGCAGCGACCTCCAGTGGCCAACTCAGGAGGGCATGGAGTTCTTCTCTCAACCCATCTTTTTTCCCCCTCTTCTCTTTTGAACCCCCCTCACTGTCTCGTACACCCTAGCAGCATCCATTTCACTTGTGAATCCATCATGGAACAGGGGACCTGACTGAGTTGATAAAAGAGAGCTCACTGTCTTAGATCCCATCAAGCCTCTTACCCACCCCTGAAGCCATATATAATTAGTAGTAGTGGTAGTATCATCATCATCACTCCCATGCTTCCTCCCAAAAGGAGGTCATGGCAGCAGACAGCAAAGAAGCAAAACAATCCATTTAAAAATAAAAATAAAAAATATATTTAAAAACAGTAAGAACTTCTAAAAACATTTTTTAATGTTATATTTTTCCAGTAGGGTGGTGGAAAGCGATCCCTGTCTATCAATCCTTGACAACAAAGAAACAACACATACAGCACAGTCAAAATCTTTAACTGTTAGCTAAAAAAAAAATCCCTCACTCTGAAATCAGTGGGAGTAAAATTCTTGGTTCTAGCTCTGCAATGGAGATGGAAACTTATTTTGCAGGATACAAATTAAGTGTGCTTCTTTGCCATGCTGCCCACATTCCCATCCCATTTCAGCCTTTCTGACAGCACAACGTCATAAGCAGAATGGCTTGGATGACTGAGTCATGGCCGCATTCCACCAGCATAGGAAGTCTCGTGTCTAAACCTATAGGACCTCAAGTGTCAGGCTGCAGTATAGAATTACATCCTAAATATCCAAAGCAGCCACAACAAAAATAAAACACTAGTTCATACAAAACCAATTAGGAAAAAAAAATCCAAAAGGAAACAGTAAGATTAAGAATGTATACAAGTAGAAATTCATAGGTGTACCAGAAAACAATAAAAACAACAGCACAGAAAGAAAAATCTAATTAAAAGCTCCAAACCCCCCATGAATGTATTTATCTGGTGCCTAAAAGTTAGAAGGATGGGCACCATTCAAGTGTCCCTTGGGATGTTGCTTTACAACCATAGTGCCACCACCAAGAAGACACTGTCACCAGTCTCCACCTTCCTCAACTCGGATGGGAAGGACACTTGGACCATGGCTTCCGATAATTATCTCAAACAACTTCATATTTTATACAAGCATTTCCAAGCTACAACAGGATTCCATTCACAGGCAGTCTACACAGATGAACTATTGTCTGCAATCCCTCTACTACTTTAGGTGTACCAAAAAGCTTCTGCATGTTCCATAGGCCTTTTCATCTTACAACACAGCATGGAGCACTATTGTTCAAGAATGACAAGTCCAAGGCCACATTGAGTGCCCAGAGCTAGCTGAACAGCTCCTTAAATAATGGGTTCTTTGTCACATAAAACATGCAAGTGAAAGAGCAGGTGTTTGACCTGGGTGGAAGGAGTTCTCTTGGTAAAAGCTTAAGGTTTTGGAGGAGGGAATTAAAATTCTATCTAAGAGTTTGTGAAAAGTCTAATATAAATGCTTTGTAATCTGCCCTCAGCCCTGGATAGTATAAGCAAGCCTTAAATGCATGCATAAATAAACCAGTAGACAAATTATTGGCTGGAGACAACTATTGGAAACCAATAGCACTGATATCCCAGAATAATGCAATAAACATGCATTCATCTCATCAAGATAGCTAGCATTTTTAAATTGCCATACTGTATATGGTTAAATAACTAAAATCTCATACAAATACACTAATTATAAAGAGTTACCAATACAGTGCTATTGGAGTATGTTATTCAATCTGAAAAACATGTTTTCTTTTGTTGCCTTCTTTATTGAAGGTCTGACTCACAACTGTTAAAATCAATGGGAGCTTTGTCATTAGCAAGAATGGGATGTGGGTCGCATTCAATTATTTTAAAGAAGATAAAAAACAACAATCAAAATAAGGCAAACTACACTTACTCTAACTTTTGGCAGGACTCTCCTTAGCGTCTCTGCAGGATTCTGTCGCATCAGAACTGGAAGACTTGCAACCACGCTTGTTCCTTGGATATCCTGACCAGAACTTATAAAAAACACATTTGTTTTAAAGTATTTTGCAATGAGAACATCTTTAGCAAAAGACAAAAAAAACTTTTGCTCATATCTCTCTTGTTTAATCATTAGAATACATAAATTACCATTATTTAATGCTTTGAAATTTAATTTAAAAGTGCATGCAACACAAATCTTCATTTAATTAACTAGAAGTAGCATAACAATACACAACGAAAACATTCTACCTCCTATGTGATGTGATTGAAATACATTCAGTAAAGTCACAATGTATCCTTAAAACACCATTTTAATTGTTTTACCAAAACAGAAGCAACATGCAGCTGAGGCAAGAAACTGTTACAAGCCAATGGAAGTGTTATCATTTCCAAATGCGTAGCAAGTAGTATTTTTGCATCACAAAAAAGCAACTGCTAACTTGAGGGGGCTTGGTAAGAATGTAATCTCAACCCTGAAACCACAAGCAAGAGTAATCTGTAATAACCAGTTGATAATAATAATAACAATAACAATAACAATAATAATTGTACCCCACCCACCAGACTGGGTTGCCCCAGCCACTCTGAGCAGCTACCAACATATATAAAAACATAGTAAAACATTAATTGACATCTGATGAGAGGGCATTCCACAGGGTGGGCGCCACTACCAGGAAGGCCCTCTGTCTGGTTCCTTGTCATTTCACTTCTCACAGTGAAGGAACCGCCAGAAGGCCCTTGGAGCTGGATCTCAGTGAACAAAAGGAGTGAAGATTTTAAGTGCTTGGAATCAAATTATTGTAGCCCTGCTTTCAAAGTAAGATACTCCTCCTTCATCCACCAACCATTTTATCCAGAGGGAGCAGAACCTGGAAAAGATTCTTCTATATTCCTCTCCATAAAGCAGGGATGGAGAACCTGTGGGACTGCAACTCCCATCATCTGTGGCCACTGGCCATGCTTCCTGGCCTAATGGGAGCTGGAGTCCAGCAATATTTGTAGAGCTGCAGGCTGTCCATTCTTGCCACAAGGGCTCAGTTGCGTTCCAGACCTTGTTGGAACAAGTTGTTAACATGGAGTTGTCCAAAGCCCGGCTTCTCCAGGCTAGTACCTGCTACTGACTGAGTGGCTGGTATGCTTTTGATTGTCTATGGCTTACATAGGAACATAAGACAGGCAGCTGCATAATACTGAATTAGAGTATTGGTCCATGTAGCTTAGTATTATCTGTGCTGACTGGGAGTGCCTCTCCAGCATCTTAGACAAGGGATCGCTTCCTAGCCCTACTTGGAGATGCCAGGGATGGAACCAAGTACTTTCTGCATGCAAAGCAAATGCTCTACCACTGAGTTACGGCCCTTCCCCTTTGTCTACTCCTGCTCCTTCCAGAATCTCTTCTCACCCATGGGCTTCTCTACATACAGGACAGGAGACAAATTTATAACATGAGCATGGGATGATATTTTAGGAGCCTCACAATAGCTGGTTCTGACACTTGAGCCTTATGGGGGAAACTGTAACTTGAGTGCTGGGAAAATACCCTTAGTAGACAAATTTGAGATGAAAACCAACATTCAGTTACAGTAGTTCAGTTACGGATTCCAATCTACATCCTGACATACAATCAGAATGGGTTTCTTCAGTAATAAGGCAGGCTATTATGCAGAATATTGGGTTTCACTCATTTAACTAATAGATAGATAGACTGATAGGTATGTATGTATGTCTGTCTGTCTGTATGTATGTATGTATATGTATTAGACAATGCTCATACTGGGGAATCATTATCCTTGAATAATATAACATCTGTTATAAAAACTTTAGGGATAGTCAACTGGGGTCCTTTTGAAGGGCTGGAGAGGGAAGAAATATAAGGAACATGAGAATAAGCTCATTGCTTATTTGTAGTAGAAAGAGACACATAACTCAAAAAAACTCAAAATTGAATGCACAATGTTCTAGATTCAAACCACAACGTATATGGTTAAAAGGAATTCAGATAGCGTTACTAGAAAATACATCTGTCTGAGACCTTGAAGACAGTATGCCCAGATGCACTAACTATCTGACTCAGTATAAGGCACTTTCACATGTTCATGTTTCTGTTAATAAATTCACACGTATTTTAAAAAAATTAAGGGGTCCAGATGGAAATGTTAAGTACACAGTGTCAGTCTCTCAAACTATAGCAAAGTTTTGAATTGCTTCCAAGATCTGTCTTTATGGGAAGTTCTTAATTCTGTACTAGATAAATCTTTTCATATTAATCCTGCTTTTAAAAAAATCTTCATCACACGTTAACATGCTATACTATAATAAACACATATATGTGAATCCT